>NC_042618.1:321593367-321920939 GCF_901001135.1 Rhinatrema bivittatum
CTTCTCATAGTCATGTCTTCATGTCAAGGCCTCCATCTGCCCTCATTCTCAGGCCAGCCTGCTGCTCCATGCCGATCCAAGTGGCAGGTCCAAAAGGTCCAAGGCCAACATCTTCTTGTTGGCCTTGGGAGCTTGCAGGCCTGGCAGAGGGTAAGATCTGTCTCTGCCTTGCTGGGACATGTCGCCAACCCTCGGTTCGGTCCTGGATCCGTCTGGGGTCGGGCCGAGGCCCAAGGGCACACGAAAACCCGTGTCACGCAGCATCTTATAAGTTTCTTGCTCTTCTCATTTTTGAATGTCATTCAAAGCTGTTTCTATATCCTCTTTCAATTGTACTGCTACGGTTTGTGCTTTCTCAATAATAAAGATCATAAGATCCAGTGAGCACTTATTAAGGATTTTGTTCCAAATTTGGACAAATTCTAGATATTCGCTGTATAACTGAGGTTCTTTTTGAATTTTGAGTTCCCTGGGGATTCTCTGGGAGGGATAATATTCTATCAATTTTCCTGCATGTAATTTAGTGTAAATCAATCTTTTGTGAGTAGCTGTAATTGAATTCCATTGATCCTGTTGGCCCACTTCTTTGCTCTCAAAAATTGACGGTCTTGTTAATAGTGCTTGCAGCCATGCTTCCGAAAAAGCATGGCTGCAAAAGAAAGTGTTTGATCCCATGCTACTGAGTCCATCATTATGGAGGCTAATCTAGTGTAAACTATAAATAATAGAGGCATAGGTTAATTATTGAATCCTAGCTGCCAAACCTTCAATCACTCCTCAAGTTTTCATAGATCATTTTTCATTTTCTTCACTCTTTCAGGCATGTCAGCTCTGTTGCAGATCTTAGTGTCACCACAAAAGACAAACTATTCCTTCTAACTCTTCTGCAATATCGCACACAAAGATATTAAATAGAACCAGTCCCAGAACTGATCCCAGAGGCACTCCACTTGCCACTCTTCCCTCCTCAGGATAGATTCCATTTACAACTACTTGCTCTTGTCTTATCAGTCAACTAATTTCTGATCCATTCCACCACCATGAGACCTATTCTCAGGCTTTGCAATTTGTTCATGAGCCTCCTATATGGGACTGTATGAAAAGCTTTGTTTAAATCCAGATAAATCACATCAAGTACTCTTCCTTTTCTAGTTCACTAGTCACCCAATCAAAAAAAGTCAATCAGATATGTTTGACAAGATCTTCCTCTGCTAAACCATGTTTTCTCAAATCATGCAATCCACTGTATTACAGTTAGGTCACTTTCCTTTCCTTCAGTCATGTCTCCAATAGTTTTCCCATCACAGAGGTAAGGCAAATCAGCCTGTAGTTTCCAGGCTCCTCCCTGCAACCATTTTTGTGAAGTAGGTCCACATTCACCCTTCTCTAATCCACTTCATTTCCAATGATCTATTGAACAAAACTTTTAACAGATCTTCCAGCATCTCTTTGAGCTCCTTCAGTACCCTGGCGTGTATCTCATCTGGTTTCATGACTTTGTCCAATTACAGTTTTGCTAGTTCCACCCAAACACTCTCTTCCGTAAATGAGGTGGTATCTACCCTTCTCCCATCCGTGCTCTGATCAATCAGCAGCGGTCCTTTCCCAAGGTTTTATTTAGTGAACATCAAAATGATGTGTTTGTTTAATGTTTCTCATCTTTCTCCACATAATCACCGTTGTCTCCTTTCCGTCTTACAGTCCCACCTCTGGCCTTCCTTCTTTCTCTCAAATATTTTAAAAAATGGTTTATCACCTCACTTTAGTGATCCTTTCTTCCACTCAAGCTTATGCCAGCCTGATTTCTTTTCTCATCTCTTTCAGCTTCATCAGATATTCTTCTCTGGATACCACTTAAGGCATTCCTTTGTACTTTTTTGAATGCTGATCTTTCACCTCTTTAGAGAACCAGATCGGTTTCTTTTCCTTCTTACTTTTATTAACTTTTCTTACATAAAGATTTTCTGCTTTTATTATAGCTTCATTTAATTTAGACACTGCTGTTCCACTTCTCCCATTTCCTCTCAACTTTCTAGCTCCTCTTGCTCATTTGCTCAAAGTCTGTATTTCTGAAATCCATGACCTTGACCTTCATGTGACTTTTCTATCAAACTATACTGCCTGATGATCACTGGTGTTTAGATGGGCACATACCCGGAAATTAGAGATATTATCTCCATTTGGGAGCACCAGCTCCAATAGCACTCCTCCCCTTATAGATTCTATCACCATTTGTCTAAACAGAGCCCCTTGAAAGGCATTCACAATCTCTCTACTCTTTACAGATTCTGGAGCAAAGGATACTCAAATCTACATGCGGCAGACTAAAATCTACAATAATCAACATTTCTCCCCCCGTCTTCAACTAAATATCTGTCCAGTTATTCTTTCTGATTTGGAAGCCTATAGACCACACCAATGTAAATGGAAGCACCATCATTTTTTTAAGACTGTTCACAGCACTATCTTCTTTCCTCACAACCCCTGCATTTCAGTTACTAAGATGTTGTTTTTGACATAAAGAGCTACTCTTCTTCCTTCTTTGATTTCTCTGTCTTTCCTCAACAAGTTATAGCCAAGGATGATCATATCCCTTTCATGAGAATCACCAAACCATGTCTCTGTAATAGCAACATTATCCAGGTCCGCCTCCACCATCAGGGTTTGCAAATCTGGAACTTTGTTGCTAAGGCTGCGAGGGTTTTGAGCACATAGCTTTCTTCCTTCAGCTTTCTGTTCTTCCCCGACACCTTTTCTGAGCTTTTGTCTAAAAGTGGATTTATGCTTGCTTTTTCTCCAATAACTTCCTATATTTATATGCATTGGGAATGCCATTTCAATTCCTTTGACCTCCTTCTCAGTGGCATAGCATGGATGGGCTTGGGTGGACCTTGGCCCACCCCTTTGGACTCAGGCCACCCAAACAGAGCTGCCCGATGCTATAGCAGCACAGTGATGGCCTGCCCGCGGGGATTCCACTCACGGCCACATGAGCAAAACAATGGCGGCATGGTGATGACATGCCTGCAAGGATTCTCCCTGTGGGTACATGAGCAGAACTACAGCAGCACAATCATGACGAGTCTGCCAGGATCCTTAGCTACCCCTCACGGGCACAGGTGCAGAAGCACGGTGACACATTCAAGACTTGCCTGAGAGGATTCCACCACCAGCGGACTGAAGTGGACCATGATAGCCTGTTGAAAACTGGCCTACAAGAGTACCACCTCCAGTGGGCTGAAGATAACCCTGATGATGGGACAGGCAACAGAAGGTGAGGGTGGCAGGTTGTAAATGGGAATGGAGGATGAGTGAGATTATCTCATTCCCTTGCCTCCTCTCCCCATCTCTTACCTTTCCATCTGTCTCACTCACTGAGCTTCCCTTCCCTTCTCTCCCCTTCCTTCCTACTGAGAAGGGAGGGGAGGAAAAGGGAATTGAGCTAAATAAGTGGAAGGGAAAGGAGGGGGTTGTAATATAGGGAAGGTGTGAGTGAAACAGAAGGAAAGAAGAGATGAAAGAGAAGTGACTGAGAGGAAAGGTTGAGAGAAACGGGACGGAATTGGAGGGAGGAGGAGTGAGAGGGCCCGCGATGCAGCGAAGTCGCGGAGCGGAGCCGTAGCGGGCACCCTGGGTGCCTGCGTGCTCGGGCCCGGGCCTCGGCCGGGGCTTCCGGCGCTCGCCCGCGCTTGCCCGGCCCTGGCGGCGGCCTGCGCGCGCAGGTCCGCCTGTCTTGCCCCTCGCTCCTGCTGCGCGGGCCGCCCCGGGCCTCGTGCGCGGGCCGCCCCCTGCCTCGTGCGCGCCCCGGGCCGGGCCGGCCGTGCCTGCGCGGGCTGGGCGCCGGGCCGGGTGCCTGCCGGGCGGCCCTGCCGCGCCCTCCTCCGGCTGTCCGTTGGCATGCGCTGTCGGGTTGAAGGTTTTGAACTGTTGGGGACCAGGGGCAGTGAGAGGTGAGTGTGAGAACTTCATTTTGTGTGTGTGTGTGTGTGTGTGTGTGTATGATAGGAAAGAGGTGTGTATATCAGAGAGAGAGTGCATGGGGCCCCTGTGTGTGTGTGTGTGTGTGTGTGTGTGTAAGGGAGGAAGGGAAGAAGATAGGAGAGAGAAGATGCAGAAAGACAAAAGAGATCTTGAAAAAGAATTAGGAAAAGACAGACAAGGGGAAAGTAGAAAAAAAGACACCAAGGTCCATGGATTAGAAAAATGAAAAGATCAGACAACAAAGGAAAATAAATAAGTAAGTAAATAAATAAATATATAAATACATAAATACATAGATAAATAAATAAATAAATAAATAAATAAGGGTAGATTTTTTAGTAAATGGAATCTGCCATCTTGGGAATGTGCATTTCTTATATTTTTGTATTTTGCTCTTTAGAATTCCACTGTTCAGGACCAGACAAGGGTGCCCTCTGTCTCCGTTGTTATTTGCCCTGTATTTAGAACCATTAGCGGAGACGATCAGGGTCAGTGAGAGTATAAAGGGGATTCAGGTCAAAGATAATGAGTATAAGGTCGCATTATATGCTGACGATGTATTGTTTACTCTAGCGGAACCCGCACAGTCTCTTCAGGGATTAATACCGGCACTGGAGGAGTTCGGTGGGGTGTCGGGATTTAAAGTAAACAAAGATAAATCTGAGATTCTGCCTATCTTTCTGCCCCATACTCAGCTACCATGTTTAAAACAGCAATTTCCTTTCACGTGGGCGAAACACTCTGTGAAGTACTTGGGAGTGCAGATTAGCAATACCTGTACTGATTTATTTGAATTGAATTACCACCCTCAATCGCAGAAAGTACTGGGCGATCTCCATAAATGGGACAGGTTAAATCTCACATGGCTAGGTAGGATCGCGGCCATTAAAATGACCTTTTTGCCTCGCCTAGCCTATCTGTTTCAAACATTGCCATGCTTGGTTCCACCTAACTATTTACGGGGGCTACAAGCTAAGATTTTTTCTTTTATTTGGAAAAGGAGGCCGCCACGAGTAGCACGGGGGGGTGCTATACCAGTTTAAAGCAGATGGGGGATTGGGAGTGCCAAATCTGTTGAAATATTATGTGGCCTCACAACTTAGAGCCTTGGTTGATCTACACAATTTACAACAGCTTAAACAATGGGTCCTTATTGAGCGGGATATGGCACCCTCGATGGTGATTGAGGATTTGTTCTGGGGACAGAAGGTCGGTAAACCCGGACTTTCCGTTTTACCCCCCTGTTTGGCTACAACAGTGATCTTGTGGCAGAGATGGAGGAAACACTTAGTGGGGGACAGGCAGTACCTATACTCCACTAGGATTAGGGGATGTGTGGACTTCCGGGAAAGTTTTCCAAACTTGGGCGCGAAGGGGCTTGAGTACACTAGGACACTGGTGGTACGATCAAGGGATGAAATCCTTTGAGGAAGTAGGGCGGGCACACCAGTTACCCACAACGGATAAGTTTGCATATGTGCAGCTTCGACACTTCTTATACTCTAAAGTAGTCCGAACAGATATGTTAAAAGGGAAAACACTTATTGAAGTGTATTGCGAAAAAGCTCATGTGATGACAGGGGTAATCTCTAAGATCTATAATCTTCTTAATGGGGCTATGACTCTTAAGCCGAAGCATATTAAAGCATGGGAAGCTGATTTGGGGACTCCCTTTACCGAACAAGAGTGGGATGAATGCTTTATAGCCAGTGCCCGCAGCTCTATAGCGGCGCATTTAGTGGAAAACAGTTATAAAATGCTATTTCGATGGTATATTACACCGAGTAAATTGAAGAGTATGGGGTTACAAGGAGATTCACTATGCTGGAGAAATTGTGGTCAGGAGGGCACTTTCTATCACATGTGGTGGCTGTGCCCTGTGATACAATCCCTATGGAAATCTGCTGAGAATTGGCTGAAGACTTTACTACAGATTGACATTCAGCTTCAACCTAAAGAAATGTTGCTGAGTTTATTGAATCAACAGGTGCAGCTATCACATGGTTATTTTATTAGAGCTGTCGCTCTGGTGGTGCGGGGTGAAATAGCTAGACATTGGAAGGAACCTTGTGCACCTTCCTTTTCTGCGGTACTATGCAGACTGAAAGGGATTGCTCATATGGAATATCTGACGGCCCTGAGAAGGGACAAACTGGTTAAATACAATAATAGCTGGCGACGCTTTCACCAATGGTCTAAAACTCACAATGCATGAGTATGACGTGGGAAGGGGGGGGGGAGGTGGGGGGGGGAGTAGAAGGGATATTATGTGAATGTATTACCTGACTGTATGTGTGTCTTTTTTGAGAATTTGGTATGGTTGATGTTACATGTTTATGGCTCTGTGGGATATTCATACCGTATAATACTTGACAAAATTTTGCGAAAGTTGTAGTTGCATAATATGGCTGTTGTATATAAGATAACAGTTGTACAGTTTGTTACCTTGTCTTACCCTTCTAATAAACAGTAAATTACAAAAAAAAAAAAGAATTCCACTGTTCAGTTTCTGATTTCTCAGGCTTTCTATTTCTGTTTTGTTTCCATGTTTCTATTTCTAATTTGTAGTGCTTTATATCTGTATTGGCTAAGGGTTGCTTTGTGTTCTGCCTGTGCTTGACAGAAATGCAGTATTTTGGCTAGTATGTAGTTTTTCTGTAGGGATTTATAGCAGTCTGGCTTATTGTGTTTGCCCAGTAGGTGGTGTATTAGTGTTCTAGAGCCTGGTATAGTATTTGTATTGCTGCTTTTTCATAAATAATGGTGCTGTTTGATTCCTGAGAGTTAGTGCTATGATTGTATGGAATGACAAGGTTCTAAGTGTCTTTTGTTTTTTGCAGGGTTTTGTGTTATGTCACAAAATGTTTAGTAATGGAAGGCTTTTGTTTTGCTGAGGTGATACCAGAATTTGAATATTTTTATTTTTGCATGTTGGGTTCTAATGTGATTGGTCCTAGTTCTGGTCTGCACTCATTCTTATGACTATTGCTATTTTATTGTAGTTATTATGATCTCTGTCTTTCTTGAAAGGCAGAGATCATTTGATATTTATTTTATTACCTGATTGATTGGCTCTGATATTTTTGTTCTTTACTTTTTACATATTCTTGCATATAAAATTAATACAGATTAATAAGGCATTTCTAATGTTGGTAAGTGCTTGAAATAATTAATTTAAAATATTGTAACGTTTCACTCATGATGCATGGCAGCTGTTGCAGACTTCTTAGAAATCCATTGTCAGGTGCACTCTAAGGTACTATTTATGGACAAGAGTACAACTAGTAGGACTCAGACCTATATGCCTACTGCCCACCCATGTTAACTTTGGGGCCCACAAAAAAATCAGTTCTGGCTACGCCACTGCTACTTCTGCCTTCTTTGTCCTTTAGTTTATTTATATTTATTTATTTTTAACTTTTATATACCGACATTCTTGCATTAAATGCAAATCATGCCAGTTTACAGTGAAACAGAAAAAGCAGGAAAAAATTCCTTAGTCGAATACAATGAAATAGCTTAGTTAACAAAGGAAACATAAAAATAAATTTTTACATATACACAAAGGTTTGCACGAAGGGATGCACAAAGGGGAGAGCCCCTTTGTCGCTCCCCTTCGGCGCGCAACGCCCGGCGTGCGACGCCTGGTGTTGAGGCTGTCTTAATTGTCCGATGTTAGTGACGTCATGGGGGGGCGGGTCTAATGATCGCAGCACTTACATCGCTGCTTCTTTCCAGTTCCAGGTGAAGATCAAGCTGTTTCCTTCACTTCCCCTCCCATGACTGTGGGGTGAGAAGCGCTGCAGGGTGCCCCTTGATGTTATCTGGCTTCCCACACGCGACGCCTGGTGTTGAGGCTGTCTTAGTTGAAACACCTGATGACACACGTTCTGAGTTTCTCCCTTAAGATCCTTTTTCCTGCTACAGACAGATGCAGACCATCTTTGCTGTATAGATTTTTATTATTCTATACACTTCCCCAACCCCCAACTTGTCCACTAACTGGCTTACTTAAGCAACTATGTTTATTTTGGTTCAGTAAATGAAGCAAGCCAAAATAAACTTTAAAGCAGTTAATTTTCAAACGCATTTAACCATGCAAAATGGCTTTTTGAAAATTACCCCAGGGACTGTATGCATAAAAGCATGCCTCTCCCATAGAAGTTCTGCAAGACTGCAGGGCATTGCCATACCATAAGAAACTGCTCCTCCAAACAGCCCCAACTTGTTGGCATCTTCTCATTGCTGCTTCTTGTCCTCCGCCCAACACACACACACCCCTTCCCCATTCTGATCATAGCTTTCGTGATGCCAGAAGCCTTTGATGCCGTACCAGTGGTAAGGCTAGAAGGAATCAAAGGGAAACTAATCTCACGGGCTTAGAGTGATTGAAGGATTCTGGCTGGATTCAGCACTAGGGATGTGAATTGTTTTTCGACGATTTAAAATATCATCCAATATTTTTTAAATCATCAAAAATTGTTAAAGAGTGCGATACAATAGAAATTCCCCCGATTTATCGTGAAAAATAGTTAATCGGGTTTGTGTCCACTAACGGGTGTTATTTGGGGGGGGGGGGGGGGGAAACCGGCACACCAAAACAACCCCTAAACCCACCCCGACCCTTTAAAATTAATCCGTTACCTTCCCCCACCCTCCCAAACCCCCCCAAAATGTTTTAAAATCACTTAGTGGTCCAGTGGAAGCCCCGGGACAGATCGCCCGCTCTCGGGCCATCGGCTGCCACTAATAAAAATGGCACCGATGGCCCGATAAAAAAAACCCCACCCCGACCCTTTAAAACTGACCCCTTAGCCTCCCCCACCCTCCCGACCCCTCCAAAAACATTTTTAAATTACCTGGTGGTCCAGTGGGGGCGCCGGGAGTGATCTCCCACTCTCGGGCCGTCGGCTGCCACTAATAAAAATGTCACCGATGGCCCTTTGCCCTTATCATGTGACAGGGTATCCGTGCCATTGGTCGGCCCCTGTCACATGGTAGGAGCACTGGATGGCCCGCGCCATTTTTAAAGATGGCGCCGGCCATCCAGTGCTCCTACCATGTGACAGGGGCCGGCCAATGGCACGGATACCCTGTCACATGATAAGGGCAAAGGGCCATCGGTGACATTTTTATTAGCGCAGCCGACGGCCCGAGAGCGGGAGATTGCTCTCCGCGCCCCCACTGGACCACCAGGTAATTTTAAAACGTTTTGGGGGGGTCGGGATGGTGGGGGAGGCTAAGGGGTCAGTTTTAAAGGGTCAGGGTGGGTTTTTTGTTTATCGGATTGGGCGCAGCAGATAAACAAAAAACCAATCGGGCCGGATGATAAAAATTATAAGATTTGAATCGGAACCGAAACCGAACCGATTCCGGTTCCGATTCATATCTCTATTCAGCACAAATCCTCTTGATACAGTAACAGGAATCCCCATGGTCAGCATGCCAAGCTTTGGTAATAAGAGGGAATACATTGGTCCCATAACACCAAGAAAGTGGAGGAATAGCAGCCTAGTGGTTAGAGCAGTAGGCTACAAGCCAGGGTTCAAGTTCCACTGTTGCTCCTTGTGACCTTGGTCAAATCATTTTGCCCTCTGTTGCCTTACGTACAAAATTAGATCTTAAGCCCTGTGTGTTACGCGAGCTGTCTGCGGCAGACCCGTGGCACGGCCCTCTCACCTCTCTGCAGTAACTCCAGCTCCTGGTTCCTTGACTCTGGTGGCAGTGGGCCACCAGTTCCGTCCTCGGGCCTCCCCTGGTGCCTCCGGCTCAGCTACAGTGCCTGGCGTTCCCGGTCCAGCCACCACTTCCATTGCTCCACGTCTGGCCTCTCCGTGTGACCTGCGAAGAGACGCTGCTACTCGGCGCCGCACCCCATCCCTAGGCGCGTGCATGCGCATCTCCAATGCTTAAGTAGGGCCTACAATGGGAATCGAGTCGCGGCCCTGGATGGTGATGTCAGCGGAGCACCGGTACTTTAGCCCGGGCTCTGCTCTCTAGCTTTGCCTTTGCAACAGGTCTCCTCACTGTTCGAGTACTCGTTGCCTCCTGAGAGATTCGTCTCACTCCCGTGTTCCTGTTCCTCACGTTCCTGGTTCCTGACTCCTTGCTCCTACATTCCTGCTCTTCACCTTCCCTTGAATTGCCTACACAGACTTTGACTTCACTCTGCCTGACTACACCATTGACTCTCTCCAAGCCTGGACCTCTTCTTTACCTGACCATGCCATTGACTCTCTCCAAGCCCAGACCTCTGCTTCGCCTGACCATGCCGTTGACTCTCTCCAAGCCTGGACCTCTGCTTCGCCTGACCACACCGTTGCCTCTCTCCAAGCCCGGACCTCTGCTTCGCCTGACCACGCCATTGACTCTTTCCAAGCCAGGACCTCTACATTGCCTGACAACGTCGTTGCCTCTCTCCAGACCCAGAACTCTGCACCGTTTGACTACACTTGACCATCTCCGTGTTCAGACCTCAGCCTTGCTTGCCACTGCTTCCAGATTGCCCCAATCCTTGACTCAAGCCTGTTCCTTGATGCCTCTTCAGCCTATTTCCTGGACTCGGTCTATTCAGGCTTCAGCCTGCTCTTGCTTGGGTGCCCCCTGTCTGCCTACATTCCTTTGGCGCCTGAGTTTGCAGGACACTACCTTGTCCAGTGTAAGACTGTACCACCTCCCTTCTGCTATCTCTGAGCTGATCTCAATCTCCTCATCATCTACATACAGAGGCCCACCTAAGTTCAGCCAGCAGCCCTGGCACCCAAAGGCTCAACCAGCGGGGAACGAGGGCTGGTATTGGTGAAGCTCCAGCTGGCCTCTGTTCAACATCCCACTCCGCCTGCCGATGGTGGGGACTCGTAGGTCCCTTCCTACGGGTTGCATCAACCCCACCTCGGCCCAAGGGTCTACCTCTGGCGCAACACTGTGGGGATAGGGAAATTCCTATAGTATCTGATATATGCTTTGAAGTGCTGAAAAGGGGCATATATTAAAAAAAAAAAAAGTCAGTGAAGTAAGAGTGCTAAAGTGAATGGCCCAGATCTGTCTCCATCCTTAAGTCTGGATGATTGTTTCTGCAAGTGAAAAGAATGATGGAGAATCTATCAACAGACCAGGGAAAAGAAAGAAGCAACAGAATTTGCAAAATAAAGGAAAAAACTCTTTAAAAAATCTGACCAGGAAACCAATTGACAAAAGCAGAAATATAGCCCAGATTAGAGAAAGTTGATCCAGAAACCACGTGTGGATCTAAATCTGACTCAGGAATAATTAAGGAGAGGTCAGCTTAGATCTGAAAATGAAAGATTAATAATAATTGCTGCACAGGATAGTGGATTTCAAAGAAGATGGTTCATATGTTCCAGCACAGAAAGAAAATAGTAAAACAGACAAATGCAGATTCTGTAAAACAGAAGTAGAAACAGTTGATCACCTTGTCATTGGATGTCAAGTGTCAATGTCAGAATGTCCTTATACAGAAAGGCATAATAAGGTGGCATGGCTCGTCCACTGGAAACCTTATAAACAAAACACTATGGGGTAGATTTTAAGAGGCGCGCGAACAGCCTACTTTTGCTTGCGCATCAGACTCAAGCAAAAGTACGCTGGATTTTAGTAGATACGCGCGGAGCCGCGCGTATCCACTAAAATCCTGGATCGGCGCGTGCAAGGCTATCGATTTTGTATAGCCTGCGCAGCGCCGAGCCGCGCTGCCTCCCCCCTTCCCTCCAAGGCCGCTCCGAAATCGGAGCGTCCTCGGAGGGAACTTTCCTTTGCCCTCCCCTCACCTTACCCTCCCTTCCCCTACCTAACCCACCCACCCGGCCCTGTCTACAACAACCCCCCCCTTACCTTTGTCGGGGGATTTACGCCTCCCGGAGGGACGACGTAAATCCGCCGCGCTCCAGCGGGCCTGCTGCGCGCCGGGCCGCTACCTGGTGGCGGGTACGGAGGGCACGGCCACGCCCCCGGGCCGTAGCCACGCCCCTTACCCGCCCCCAAACGCTGCCGACACACCCCCGCAACGCCGCGCGCTCCGGCCCCGCCCCCCGACACGCCCCCCCTCCGAGAACCCCGACGTACCGCGAGTCCCGGGCTGCGCGCGCGCCGGGAGGCCTATGTAAAATAGGCTTCCCGCGCGCAGGGCCCTCGCGTAAATCCGCCCGGTTTTGGGCGGATTTACGCGAGCAGGGCTCTGAAAATCCGCCCCTATATCATCATTGTACCTGAAAAGCACTGGGATCATAGCCCTGAGAGAACTGTAAAGAATGAAGAAGTTGTAGTAACCTGAGACTTCCCATTCCAACAGATCAAAAACCTGATGCAAGAAAACCAGACAGTGTGGTAAAGAAGAAAAGTACAAGAACAGCATTGCTGATAGAAGTGTCAGTACCAAGTAATTATTCTGTGAACTGTAGAGAAAGAAAGATTTTCAGGTACCAAGTGACGCAATCAGAAACCAAGAAAATGTGCCAGAAAGATATAGAAATTGTCCCAATTGTATTGAGTAACACTGGCCTGATTAAAAAGAACCTCCAGGCGCATCTAGACATGTTGCCTACATATATTATACCTTATGAACTCCAGAAAGAAGCTCTGTTTAGTAAAATGCAAGTATTAAGAAGGGCGTTAGCAGTGAATTTAAGATATTGAGATCATACTCAACACAGCCTGGATGACAAGTGAGGTTCATTCCTGTCAAGGTATGTGCAAAATCAACCCGTATGGAGACAGTATCCCTTTGAATGAACATTACCCTTCTGTATCTCCATACTGAAGCAAACAAAACAATGCAAATATTAACTTGATTTAGAACCAAACTGTTCAGACAAATCTATTTATTTATTTGAGCCATTTAGATTCCGCTGAGCCACAAAGTGGATTCTAGACTGCTGCCATCTTGACCCACCCACATAAGAACATAAGAACATAAGAGAATGCCATACTGGGTCAGCCCAAGGGTCCATCAAGCCCAGCATCCTGTTTCCAACAGTGGCCAATCCAGGCCATAAGAACCTGGCAAGTACCCAAAAACTAAGTCTATTCCATTTTACCATTGCTAATGGCAGTGGCTATTCTCTAAGTGAACTTAATAGCAGGTAATGGACTTCTCCTCCAAGAACTTATCCAATCCTTTTTTAAACAAGCTATACTAAACTGCACTAACCCATCCTCTGGCAACAAATTCCAGAGTTTAATTGTGCGTTGAGTAAAAAAGAACTTTCTCTCGATTAGTTTTAAATGTGCCCCATGCTAACTTCATGGAGTGCCCCCTAGTCTTTCTACTATCCGAAAGAGTAAATAACCGATTCACATCCTATACCCTCCCCTCCCCCCCCCCCCCCCCCCCCCCCCAAGCATAGGAAGTACAGGTAGCACTGCCTATAATATATTTGGATTTCTATTTTTTGACTATAAAGTGCCCCTCCGACCCAGGCCCACCTCATTAATCAGGAAACATAGAAAAAAGGGAGGGTTAGGTAAACTGTAGTACTAAGGCTTGCAATTTGGGTATTTTTTTGTCTATGCTTTCATGACTCATATTTCTTTTTCTGTTATTTCATATTTTCATAATAAGTCAATGAGATGGTTTCTGGTGAGGTCTTTTTTTTTTCATTTTTATATGTTGTGTTTCATGGGTTTTGAGGTATTTTTCATTTTGTTAAAAAAAAAGAAAGAAAACCTATACATACACACATACACACACACACACATATATAATAACCAGGCAATATAGAAAGATAGGATTTTTTGTAAACTGTAATAATAAGGCTTGCAATTTGGGGGAGAGGTTTCTATGACTCATATTTATCTTTCTATATTTCATATTTTCATAATTCAGTGAGACAATTGTCATGAAACCTGTCAACAAGAATTGGTACATGAGGAATGCACACACAGTGATACAATTTTTCTGAATATTAGTCAGTGCAATTCTCTAGGAGTCTGATATATTTTTCCTGGTTCAATCATATAGAATTTGTTCTGTGGTATACTGATGTTTACTAGTGAAGATTATAATATTGTTGAGAGGATAGATAATATCACCCATCGTGTATACCTAATACAAGCAATTAACATGGATCCCTAAAACACCTTCATTTCAAAATTATCTAGGTGTCTTGTGATCCTTTCCTGGGGAGAATTTGAGTGAATTTTCATCTTCCTAGCATGTTTAAAAGATTCTGACTAGGAAAAATGCCAGTGATATTTGTTGAAGGTATAATTAAGCTTTGAAAAGAAAGGAACTAACTAGGAAAAAGTGAAAACCTCATTTGTTACTATATGAACATTAAATTTGTACATGGAAGAACCACTGAAAAATTTGTATTCACTTTTGCCAAAACTATGACCTACAGGGAATATATCAGAAATCTTTCAGTATGTAAAATCTTAACATTCAAGTGATATTTTATTATCTCCTAAGACAGAATCCTATGTATACAGACAGCCAGATCTAGGAACTGCAAAGTTTAAAGCTGTGGTAAGCATGATAGTAATGACATCATAAAAAATTAAGGCAATATAACAATTCACAGTCACTATCTTACATAAAATCTCCATTTGAGCTGATTAGAAAAATCTCACAACATCTAAAAAATTACAAACATTTAACAATGATAAAACAGGAAGTGTTTTCAAAATATTGTGTAAATTGGTTGAAAGCTAAAGTTGTCAAATTTTCATACATTTTTTATTATAATTTTCATAATTTTTTAATTGTGTAGTATGTAGAATCTTGTAGCAACAAACTTTGCAGAAAATTATATATCATCTTTCTTGTAATGTATAAGACATTAAGAAGAGATTATTTTCCATGCTGTAAAAAAACAATTCATGAGAATGCTTACACTGATAGAGGTAGATCAGCTTGCCTCCGTTTCCTCCGAGGCCGCTCCAAAATCAGAGCGGCCTCAGAGGGAACTTTCCTTCCGTGTTCCCCCACCTTCCCCTCCCTTCCCCATCTAACCCACCCCCCAGCCCTACCTAAATCCCCCCACCTTTGCTGTACAAGTTACACCTGTTTGAGGCAGGCGTAACTTGTGTGTGCCGCCTTGGCATCCCCCGGCACAGGCCGCAGTGCCGGGGGACTCGGGACCGCCCTCCCGGGCCGCCCCGAACCATCGCCACGCCCCCAGACCCGCCTCAGACCGCCCCCTGACCCCGGACACACCCCAGACACACCCCCGGCTGGCAGACACGCCCCAGACACGCCCCCTCCCACCCCTTTTACGAAGCCCCGGGACTTATGCGCGTCCCGGGGCTTTGCACGTGCCGGCGGCCTATGCGAAATAGGTGCGCCGGCGCACGAGTGCCCTTCGCACGTAAATCCAGGAGGATTTACGCGTGCAGGGCTTTTAAGATCTACCCCATAGATGTTTCAAGCAATACCATTTAATAGCATTTCATTCAAATGAGACACATACAAAGAATTTATACCTGCAAAATGTTGTGGCATGTGACTATGCATTTGCTTTATCATATCACACTTCATAGGGAATAATTCTGAGGCTGCGGAATATGTTTGGCGGAAGTGAAGAAAACCTTTTCAGCAGTTCTTCCAATGTACAAATGTTCATATGGTAACACTTGTGGTTTTCACTTGCTTTTCAGAGTTTAACTATATCTTCAACAAATGTCACTTGCATTTTCCCTAGTCTAAATCTTTTAAGTGCTTAGTTAAACAGCAGAGGATTCAAATATATTCAAGTTTTTTGCTCTAACTGGAACATTTTTATTTCCTAGGGTTTTTTTTTTTTATATTTGAAGTATTGCAAGCTCTAAATATTTTAAATAGTTCAAATTAGTGAACATTCCTGTGAATCCAAACCAACATGAAGATATCTTGGTTTAAAAAAAACCACACATATTTACAAAACAGAGTTAGATTCTAAGTATTTTGATCCTGACTGATCAGTTGGAAAATTAATAATTTTATATTTGGAAATTTTTACTGGGTTGGATGAAGTTTAACTAACTATTCCCAGTCTAAACACTGTTCTCCAATAAAGTAGGATTCAATTCCAATCTTTGAGCCCACTCTTACATCGCCACAAGTCAGGCTTTCTGGATTTTTAACAGAAAAGTAGCTTATCATAACATTTTATCTTGAAAGAAAATCTTAAAAGAAAGATTATCATTTCAAATAGATAATAATGCATATGTCTTGAAACATTAGTCTCAGGGCCCTAAGCATATTTCTCATAGACACAAAGTAGGAGAAAACCTTTAGTAAATAGTAGGCCAATTACATTGTTTTTCTCTAAATAAACCGTTGCCCATTATGTGATTTCAAAGTTCTATAGTCGGTTACGAACAATCTTAGGATTGATTGTGAGGTGTGGAATGCTGGAAGCAGCTTTACTCAATAGGCCTTGCACTGCCCCCCTCCCCCCCCCCCCCCAACCCGTGTTGTGCTACTCAATCACAGCCAAAATAACAAAACAAAGGGCTGTGGAATTACTAAGCCACTAACCTGAGAATCCTTTTATACCATTTACTTGGGAAACAAAGCCTTTGCAAAATTAGCAAGTGTATGTGGTGGCAATCGAGCCCTAGCCCCCTTAACTCTTCAGTACACTCAGAGCTCAAAGTCAATATTTGCTCAGTCAGCCACTACCAGCCTAGTGATTGCCTTAGAGGCCTGAGCCTCCCAAGTGTTATCAAGATGTTACTATGCATTTCCAAGGCCACATTAAACAATTATGACTGTTATAAAAAATAATAATAAAGGTTATATGCCAAAATATTGAGATAAAATGTATCTAAGGACCTTGCACAAGAAATACAGACAAAAGCAAGAATCCTTCAGGTCAAAATCAAGAAGATCTTCTCAAAAAACATGAGTGTTTCTCATAAAAATGAAAGCGTTTGTTAAAATTTCTTACTTTTCAGAAATCCCCTACCAAAAAATACTAATGAGCTTTTACAAAACTTCATAGTATTTCAAAGAGGTTTGGAAAACTTATTAAAATCTGAAACTGGCAGAAAGAATACTTAACTTAGAAGCAACCAAAATGGCTTATTTCATTCTAAAAGTTTTGCGCTGGAGGTGGACCCTTGGCCTGGTGGACCAGAGAGCGGCCTGCCACCAGGAGGCAGAGCACAGGAGGAGCAGAGGCTACTTGGAGCTTCGCCAATAGCAACCCGGGTTTCCGCAGGTGAGCCCTTGGGTACCCCGGGCCACCTGGTCTTAGGTGGGCTTCGCAGGGTCTCCTAGAGAAGAAGCGCAGGGAAGTGCCCACCATGAACAAGGGTGTACGGTCAATGTCCAAGCAAGAATGTCCAGAGGTCGCAGGAGGCCAGAATAGAGTGTCCGAGAAGATAGTGAGGATCAAGGCCAGAGTATCAGTCCAGAATGGTCAGCTGAAGCAGGGGTCAGTACCTGTAGTCAGTCCATGAGTAGTCAGGTCAGGCAAAGGTCAAGTTCCAGGCAGTGGTCAGACGTGGTCATTAGACCAGGCAGAGGTCGGTTCCAGGCAGCGGTCAGACATGGTCAGTGGGACAGGCAGAGGTCGGTTCCAGGCAGCAGTCAGACAAGGTCAGGAGCAAGGCAAAGGGCAGTACTGTGAGATCAGTCCGAAGGGTACAACCAGGAAGTGGAGAGACAAAGGAACAGGAGACACTGGAACAGGAGTCCGCTGGAACAGAAGACAACTGAAACAGGCAAACTAGATGCCACGGTCTTTTTCAAAAACTTTATTGAAGTTGACAACGGACGAAACTCGGCCAGAGTCGGGGCTGTAACATTTTAGAGACGTCTCCACTTCAATAACATTTTTTAAAAAGACCGTGGCATTTAATCTCTTTGCAATCCTGATGGCTTTTTTAGATTGCCTACCTTCGTGTTTTTTGGGACAGGCAAACTAGAGTCACCGGAGTGTATGGCCTGATTGCCAAGGCAATGAGCTAGTGGCTGAGCCCTGCTATTTATACAGGGCTCAGGTGATGTCAGAATCGGGTGCCACCCATGAGTCTCCCGCACTTGGCCCTTTAAAGTTGGGAGAGCTCCGAGCGCTTGCTAGTGGGCAGGGCAGATGCTGAGGAGGACGTCAAGCCCCAGTGCGAGGAGCACTGCGAGGTGGAAGGCTCTGATGAGCCTGGGGATACTCATGGATGCTACAGACGAGCAACACTGGGATTGAGAGAGGAGCTGGTAGATGGGCGCACCAGGTGAGCAGGCCCGGTCGCAGCACCAATGTGACCGGGAAGCGCAACAGTACCCCCCCCTTCTGAGCTCCTTGTAGGCGATCAAATAGTGGCAGAGGGTACGATCCTTGCGAGTTATAGCGTTTAGTCCACGGTCTATGCAAGGATGTAAACTGCCATCTTTCTTCTTCACGAAGAAGAATCCGGCTCCTACTGGGAAATCAGAGGGTCTTATGAATCCTTTATTCAGATTCTCTTTAATGTATTCTGACATTGTTTGGGTTTCTGGAAGTGAGAGGGGGAGGTTCTGCCCTTGGGAGGCAGGGTACCTGGTAGGAGCTCAATGGGACAACTGAATTCTCGGAGTGGAGGCAGGATGTCACATCTTTGAAGTCAGAATATGGAGCAGGTAACCCGGTGAGGGTTGTAGAGGTTCAGAACGGTAACCGCTGGGGACACCTGTCGCAGACAGCGGGTCCTGGCACTGGGGTCCCCACTAAGTTAACTGCAGGGATTGCCAGTCAAAGTGGGGTGCGTGTGTTGTAGATCTGCTCCTCCAGAGGGGAGGAGTTAGCAATCTGTTGTAGATCTACTCCTCCAGAGGGGAGGAGTTTAGTAATCTGTTATAATTCTGCTGCTCGGATTTAGCATCTGTTATTGAGCTCCTCCTGTAGGGGGAAGAGTTAGTAGTCTGATATGGATCTCCTCCTGGAGAAGGAGGAGTTAACATCTGTTATCAATCCCTACGCTAGGAGTAGCAATCTGTTATAAGTCTGCCAGGGAATTAGCAATCTGTTTATGGATCCCCCTGCCAAGGGGAAGAGCTAACAATTGTAATACTCCATAGGTGGAGTTAATGATCTGTGTGGGTTGGCTTCCCACAGAATGGCAGTCAATATAAATACCGCTCTGCTAGTGTAAGGTATAACACTTGAGGCAAATTGGTGAATCCCTGGGCCGATGGCAGATGACAGTGCCCCCAGGAGGATATCCTGAGAGGGACCACTGGCTAGGCTGGAGAATGGAGACAAACACAAATAGTTCTTTATTAGACAGGAAGTAGAACCACCAGAGGTGGCAGTAGTGAACTGATGTGCCCGGCAGGGCTGAAGTCCCTCAGATACTGGGAATTGTGGTCTCTGGGTTGCTGAGCTGTAGAGAGAGAGACTATAGGTAGACAGGGTATGCTGGATACATAACCAGTAGTAGATGATACAATCACAATTGTAGAGATCTGTAATGGCTTCTATGCAACAGAGTTTTCAGTATATTCAGGAACAGGAGCCGTAGGCGAATGCTGGTTCCTATATGCAGTCTGGAAGGAGAACTCACAATATCTGTGTATGAGATGGCTTATAGAATAGAAAAGAGTCTTTGGAGGGTTTTAGGAACATAGACCCTCGTGGAGTGAGTACCGGTTCCTATCTGCAATCTATAATAGTATATGCACAGGATATAGGTATATAATAGCTTCTGATATAGAAGAGAGTCGAGAAGGGATTTAGGAACATGGGCCCTTGTGGACTACCGGTTCCTATCTGAAATCTACAATAATGACTCACGATCTCCGTACCTGCGATAACGTCTTAGACAGAAGGGCATCTTCGGAGATTAGGAACATAGGCTCTCATGGAGCGAGTACCGGATCCGTCTTAGCAATCTGAAATCAAGAAAGAAAGCGGGGCCCCTGAGGAGCAGATACCCCTAGGTAAGGTTGTGGAGGCAGAGCAGCGGAGAAAGAATTCCCCTTGCTAACTCGATTCGTAGTAGGAAGCAAAGACCTTTTAAGGTGGAAGCGGATGACGTCACTACGGGGGGACACCCCCGAGGTTCCTGCCCTTGCTGGTACAAACTCTGGAGCGTGAGCGAGCGCCCTTACGTCATCAGGAACATGGCGGATCCGCAGCGTCAGGCCAGCCTAGGGATTCCAGGAAGTATGGCGGGGAGAAGCCGTGGCAGCATCTGTCCGTCAGACCTGAAGGGAGTCACCACTAAGGTAGAGAGGGTGGAGCGAGGGCGAGAACAGGCACGAACGCAACAGAGGATGAAGTGGGATCTGGAGTAGTGTGACGATATCATCCAGAATAAAATTGCCCAGTGTCCACGAGGGCGGTTGTGGCAAAGGAGCGTGATTCCCTAAAGAGGAACACAGAAAGTAATAATTGGGGGCCAGTAACAGTAGCACCCAAGCTTGGGACCCCCGCCAGACTCAGGCTTTACAGTTTCCTGGATGTACGGGGCAGGTTTGCAGGAGGTGTCTGGAACCACCACAATATAGGCAAAGGCCTTGTTTCTTACGTCGGAGGCGCTCTTCAGGGGGCAAGCACCCACGATTAATCTATATCGGCTCCTCTGGTAATGGAGGAGGTGCAGGTAAGGCCATCAACTGGGGGCTCGTAGCATGAGCTGGACGTAAGGCAGGAGGCCGGAGGACCTTTGCCTCCTGGTGTAGCTGACATAAGCAATGGTCAATCTTGCCAACCAGGGAAATCAGGTCTTCAAGAGATGTGGGAATCTCACAAGCAGCCAGCTCATCTTTGAGGACAGGAGGCAGGCCCTCTATATAGATTGCCCATAGGCAGTCTTCTTGCCACCCCAGTTCTGTGGCTAATGTTCTGAATTCTACCGTGAATTCGGTGAGCAAATGCGAGTTTTGACGGAGGTAGAGAAGACGGTGACCCGCAACCGCCTGTTGGCCGGGATCCTACTGGTGCCATTGGTCAGCCCCTGTCACGTGGTAGGAGCAAAAGTTAGCGCCGGCCATGTGACAGGGGCTGACCAATGGCACCGGTAGCCCCTGTGACATAGTATGGACAAAGGCTATCAGTGCCATTTTGATTACTGGCAATCGACGGTCTGAGTGCAGGAGGTCACTCCAGGACCCTGCTGGACTTTTGGCAAATCTTGTGGGGGTCAGGAGGGTCCCCCAAGATTTGCCAAAAGTCCCTGGTGGTCCGGCGGGTGTCCGGGTGCGACCTCCTGCACTCGGACCGTCGATTGCCAGTAATCAAAATGGTGCCGATAGCCTTTGTCCATACTATGTCACAGGGGCTACCAGTGCCATTGGTCAGCCCCTGTCACATGGTAGGAGCACAAGATGGCGCCGATGGCCATGTGACAGGGGCTGACCAATGGCACCGGTAGCCCTGTGACATAGTAGGTCAAAGGCTATCGGCGTCATTTTGATCGAGGCAGGCCCGAAAGTCAGACAGCAAGGCAGGAGAAATCCCTCGCGGGTCCCCACTGGACAACCAGGGATGTTAGTAAGTCTTGGGGAGGGATCGGGATGGTGGGAGGGGGTTATATTTAATGAATTAAAGTGAATTTTAATGCTTGGGGTGGGTTTTTTGAGCTTCATTTTCCCGTGTCATTTTTTGGGCCAGTTTTGTTTTTCCCCGTTTAGTTTTTGTTCGTTTTTCCAAAAACTAACCGAGGAAAAATGAACTTTAGCCCGAAGGATCCGACTCAAAAAACGACCCGGTAGAAAAAAAAACGAAGTTCATCTCTATTGGCAACCTGTTGCACTGGAGGTGGACCCTTGGCCTGGTGCAGGATTGGTACAGCCTTCTGGTCGGAGAGCGCTTGCCACCAGGATGCGGAGCACATTGGAGACAGAGGCTAGCTGGAGCTTCACCAATAACAGTCCAGGGTTTCCGCAGGTTGAACCCTTGGGTACCCGGACTGCCTGGTCTTAGGTGGGCCTCCGGTGGTCTCCTGGAGAGGTATCAGAGAGGTGTGCCCACCACAAGCAAGTGTGCACAGCTGTTGCAGAGCGAGTGGACTAGACCAGAATCGGAAGCTCCGGAGACCTTGGGAAGGCAACAGTTCAGAGAAGCAGGTCCAGCCACATGAAAGCCGCAGATGATATCCAAGTGCATAGGCCCGAAGGTCACCGAAGGCCGAAAGAGAGTGTCCGAGTGAAGCGCAAGGGTCATTTGCCAGAATATCAGTCCAAGAGATGTCAGCAAAGCAGGGGTCAATACCAGAGTCAGTCCATGCATAGTTGTGGCAAGCGAGGGTCGGTTCCAGAGGCAGGCAGAAGAATGGTCAGGCAGGCAGTGGTCAGTTCCAGGCAGCAGACAGAAGAATTGGTCAGGCAGGCAGTGGTCAGTTTCCAGGTGGCAGGCAGAAGAATAGTCAGACAGGCAGAGGTCAGTATCAAGAAGTCAGTCCGGATAGGTACTACCTGAGAAGGACACTGAAGCAGGAGGCACTGGAACGGGAAACGCTGGAACAGGAGACACTTGGAATATGAAGACAAACTCACTACACAATACTGTGTTTACCCGATTGCCAAGGCAGGATTCAGGGGTTTCAGCCCTGCCTTAAATATGGAAGGCTGATGATGTCATTGGGGTGTGCCTCACCAGGGTTTCCCGCACTTGGCCCTTTAAGACTGGTGAGGTCAGCTGCACGTGCGCCTAGGGGCGGGGCCGAGCTGGCAGAGGATGCGAAGCTCCGACGGGAGTTCCGCTGTGAGGCCTGTAGCGATGGAGACGCCGAGGGAGGCTGCAGTGAGCGACAGGGATGCCAGGGGTTAGCGGCAGCGGGTGAGCCTGCGCTAGTGGACGGTAATGCCAGATGAGCAAGCCCGGTCACGGCACCCACGTGACCGGGACGCAGAACACAACTCTTTTGGATTACCACACCCCACATGCATTGAATCCCAGCAACCATATCTTCAACCACTGTTCAAGCTTTTTTAAATCACGTTTCATTTTCTCTACTCTTTCCAGTGTGTCCACTCTGTTACATATCTTAGTATCATCCGCAGATAAACAAACTTTACCTTCTATCCCTTCTGCAATGTCGCTCACAAAGATATTGAACAGAACTGGTCTCAACACTTAACACAGTTCTCTCTTCAGAGTAGGTTCCATTTACCATTACACAAGGAGAGCCTCTGCTAATGCTTCCTCAGACAGTAATTCTAACATGGTTTTTCCCACAAACTTGATAATTGCAGATTGGAAATTCTACTCTTTTCACAATTTGAAGCAATCCTCCTGGACAGCTGTGAAGTAGGAAAATATCTTTCTCTTCCTCTGGTTCTTCAATAAGTCTCAGTTGTCCCTTGAATCCTTAGACACAGTATCCCTAATTCTGAAGGCCTGGGCATCCCAACCTTGTGCTCTATCCATCTTCCCAGAAGAAGAGGCAGACAGTCTCCTCCCCCCTTGCAAAGACAACTGAAATAGACAACTGAAAACTGCTATTGAACAAGTGCCATGTTGTATGGTATTACCCATCAAACATGAGGTCTATATTTACTAGAAGCGGAGAAACCTCATAAATATGGCGGGCTTTTTTAATTGTAGCCCAAAATTGCCAAGTTTATAGTTTTTTACAGTCACTGGTGAAGTTACGACTGTAATCAACTTATAATCATCGGTTACTCCACTCGAGTTGATTACAGTCGTAACTTCACCAGTGACTGTAAAAAAACTATAAACTTGGCAATTTTGGGCTACAATTCCAAAAGCCCGCCATATTTATGAGGTTTCTCCGCTCCTAGTAAATATAGACCTCATGTTTGATAGCTATATACAGTCTCTTTAAATATGATGTCTTTTGAATAATCTCAGTTGAATCATCATATACTTACAGTTCGATTGAGTTGTGTGTATGGTATTACCCAGCAAGCAGCAAACAAGGTTAAAGTTTCAACAGAAACCAGAAATAGAAACTGTGAAATATAATAATCAGCCACAAGGTGACATAAATCTGTAAGTTATCATCATTAATATCTCTCTTTTCTTTGTTCAGTATATACATAACTATCTATTGTAAAATGTGCTGTAGATTAAGTCTCTTTGAAGGCTTTGAATGTCAACCACTGAGCAGCATGCATTTGTTGATTTCTGCTTAGCATTAGTGAGCTGTTGTTTCTCCTGGCTGTCATACTTGGCCCCAAACTTCCAACAAGTGTGCTTGCTTGCTCAAGGTTCCCATCAATACTGTTCCCCACAGATCTTCTACTCTCCAATGCTTGTGCATGTGCATGTACTTGAGCAGGAGGGATAGCTTGACCTTTCAACTAAGCTGGGTATGTGCAGTCCACACAGCAGCCTTGTGAAGCTGGCTGCGCATCCACTTGCAGATCCACATGATTATGGCACTAGAGTTCCTTCAACATTCACCAGATGTGAGCGGGGTGCGACCTTTTGAATGTAAGTACCCAGCCTCCCATGTTTCATCTCATCTCTCAGTAATGGTTTCATGCAGATTGGCTCACCAATATTCAACTGGTAGATCTCTTATCAGATACGTCATAGTTTGACTTAAAAGACTTGCTCTGATATCTTAGCCTTCCCAATACTTGTATCACAAAGGGCTCAAGTAGTTTACTAGCTGCTGGCAATGATGTCTTCGTACTTCTTAATATCAAGCACTGTGCTGGCTGCTATTTCATGCTTTCTGTTGGTGTTTTTCTCCAATGGAGTATAGCTTTCCACTGGTCTTTGCAGTCTTCATTTGCCTTCTTGCATTTCTTTTTCACTATTTTTACAGCGGATTCAGCTTAGCTATTAACAAGGCGATGCAATGAAATGCTTAAAGTCCCTATCAGTAGTAAACTGTTTAAATTGCATACATGAAAGAGTAGGGTGCAGCGATTTAGCTATTTTCTTACATTAGAGAAAGGAGGAAGGGCAAAGGATTTTTGTCTATTAGGGAGGTGGGAGGTACCTTTCCCCAAAGGGGGATGGGTCTTGGTGATATTACAAATACTATTTCATGACGAGGCAGAGGAGGATTTTTGAGTGGAGTGTGAAGGTAGAAGATTTGGAGGAGGGTAAGGGGATTCCTAACCCACAATTCTTATTAGGTAAAGAGTGAATAGTGCGTTTAATAACAGTTCAAACCTGCCTGAGCTACTTGCAGCCTCCCAGGTGTGAGGAGGTGGTGCAGTTGAGGATATGTTTTACAAGATTACTGAGAACCATATGGAGGGATTCAAGCTCTACAAAGAAAGGGTGTTGATCCTTGCTGGGGAAGCCCAAAGTGAAAGTAGTAGTAGGATTTATGGCTATGAGAATGCTACCCCAAAGACCTTGGGGGTTAGAGAATTAATTTTATCTTAACATCTGAAAATCTATCTGTTTTTGTGGATATTGAACCTTACTACCCTTGAAAGTGGTTAAGTTCTTGTTTCCACCTTCCTTTTTGTCAATAGTTTTGCTTAAATGTGTTATTATATCTGACTGTATCTTGATAAACTGAGGATGGTTGGCTATTATTCTTTACTATTTTTTGGATACTTTAATAAATTCAATATTTTGGAGCTACATCCTACAGTGTGGATCCTTGCTTTATGTAAGTCTCTTCTTGGACCTCCCAGATGGTTTCTAGTCCCCAGTTGGAGAACTCTGGATAGACTTTACCCCATACTAGGGCTGCAGCAGTGCTACTTACCACCTTTGCAGCCGTCAAAGATGACCCCCGTGAAACAGGGAGGGTTTACAAATTAAGACCCATTATCCATAATCACTTATTCTGGTTGATCATTCAGGACCACAGCCTTCAAAGCCTGTAAGGTCTCATCTCCTGAAGTGTGCTGTATGATCTAATGCAGTTGCTGGTCCATGATATTCAGATAATCTGTGGCATATGCCCTGTAGGCTTTCACTGACAGTTGGCGAAGCTACACAGGAGAGAGACTGAATAGGAGCTTCATCTTGGGTTCCAGGGTTCTTGGGTTCCGGGGCATGGCAGGTCTTAGGCGAGAGTCTCTGTGGCAATGATATAGGCATTCATCCAGGTACCAGGCTAGGGTCAGAGGCAGACAGCAAGAATGATCAATGTCCAGGCAAGAGTGAAAGGCAGGTGGCAAATAGAATGATCAGGCAAGAGTAGGATCCAGAAGTCAAACTGAGGGAAGGCAGGGAGATGAGGCAAGCGGGACTGAGGAGACAAGGCAGGCTTAGCTGGAGAGATGAGCCAAGGCTGGATTGGAGAGACGAGGCAGAAAACAGAAACAGGAACGCAGGAACCAAGAGCAGCAACACACACTACACATAAAGATTCAGGAGACTCATTTCTGAGGCGAAGAGAAAATGTTCAGGGATCCCTTACATAGGACAATCGATGGTGATGTCATCCAAGGGCACAGTAGCCTTTTCCTTCCCTGGGCCCTTTAAGTGCTGTGAAGTGCCTAGGGAGGAGCGCATGTGCCTAGGGAGGAGCGGCAGAGGGACCAGGCCCAGCAGTGACCTGCTGAGCACGCAAGCTCTGGCAGATCCCGCTGGCAAGGGAAGGCCCAGCTGTGTGTGGTGTCAGAAGGTGAGTGCGGTGGCATGTGGGACATCCCGCAAGCCATCAAACATAATAGTACCCCCCTCTGAAACTCCTTCCTCAAGGTCCTGGGCTTTGGCTTCTGGGGAAACTGACAATAGAACTCTTTTATTAACAAATGTGCATGGAGTTTGGTCGTTGGCTCCCAGGAGTTTACTTCTGGTTCGTACCCTTTCCATACAATAAGCTATTCCAATCTTATAGCATCATCTATGAGAGTCCAGGATTTCCTGTACTTAGTAGTGGGAGTTTTCTTATAAGGAGGTCTACGCAGGTTTGGTAGGCTGTTGAAAGGGCTGGGAAAGGACCAGTGATTTCAACAAGGAAATGTGGTCGGAAGTTTGAGTTGATAAGTCACAGATGCCATTTGATGCAAAACCATGAAAGGACCTATAAATCTGGGTGCTAAAAGAAGAGAAGGGACTCAGAAGTGCAGATTCTGTGTGCTTAACCACACCAAGCCTCCCACTCTAGAATTGCGGAGCCGATCTGCACTCTTATCCAAGTGCTTCTTAGCCTCATCTGCTGCCTTGGTGATCAAGCAGTTGGTTTGCAACCAAAGATCCTGGAGTTCTTGAGCTGTGAGGCAGACTGCCGGACAGGGCACAGAGAGAGACAATGGTAGAGGAACCCATGGGTGTTTGCTGTAAACAGCATGGAATGGAGAAAAGATAGTGGAACTTCTGACATGATTGTTGCGTGAAAACTCAGCCCAGTGTGGAAGAATGGACTAATCATCTTGTCTCTCATTGACATATAGGTGAAGGAAGGTCTTAAGGACCTGATTATTTCTCTCTATTTGGCCATGCCCTTGTAGATGTTATGTTGCATTTCCCAGGCATGGCAGGCCTGTGACCATCTCTACTCACCCCCGACACCCAGGTCCTGTACCTGGCTCTTCCTCTTTGGCATTAGTAGACAGTCGCCTATACGCTTGCACTCCTGCTACTCTCCCAGGTTCCTCCGGCAGCTCCGCAGCCTCCTCCGGTCCCAGTTGTGTTTCCCCATGTGCGTCAAGGGGAGACGCAACCATCACCTAGTTTCAGTCTGTCCGCCTTAGGCGCACATGCACGCACCTTCACTGACTTTAAAGGGGCCGTGGCGGGAAACCTTCCCGCAGCCCCAGATGATGACATCTCCAGGCCTTTCTATTTAAGGCAGACTTCGCCATTCGGTCTTTGCCTTGGCAACAGGTCTCCACGCTTCCTGTCGTGTGCTTAATTGCTGCTCGTTTGCATTCCTGTTCCTGTACCTGACCTAGTTCATCTTGTTTTCCTGTTACAGTCCTTGTGCTCTAATTCCAGCTTCTTATTTCCTGACTACCCTTTGGACGGATTCCTTGGCTTTGACCCTCGCTTGTTTCTGACCACACTTTGGACGTATTTCTTGACTTTGACCCTCGCTTGTTCCTGACCACTCTCTGGACGGATTCCCTGGCTTTGACCCTTGCTTGGACCAGACCTTGTCTCCAGCCACCTGCCCTGACTTCAGCTTGAACCTGACCTTGTCTCCAGCCGCTTGCCTTGACTTTAGCTTGAACCTGGCCTTGTCTCCAGCCACCTACCCTGACTTCAGCTTGAACCCGACCTTGTCTCTAGCTGACTACTGTGGTCTTGGCTTTTCTTAGGCTCTTGCCTACTTACAAGCCCGGACTTAACGTGTTCCTGATTCCTAGCCTGCTTTAGCCTGTCCGGGCTTCTGGAACCTGGCCCTGTCTTTAGCCCAGCTCTGTTGGACACTGCATCTCCGCTGCTTCCTGGCTCCTTGCCTTGGACACTCTCTTTGGGATCAACCATGAGGAGGCCCACCTAAGACCATCCATTGTTCCTACCATGTGACAGGTAGCCCCTGTGACATAGGCTATCGGCGCCATTTTGAATACCAGCAGCCAACAGCCTGAGTGCAGGAGATTGCTCCAGGACCCCCGCTGGACCACCAGGGACTTTTGGCAAGTCTTGGGGGGGGGGGGTCAGGAGGGTAGGGGGGGTCAGGAGGGTGGGGGGTTTATTCGTTAGATACATTGTATTTGTGGGGGTTCACCATACTTTTCGTGACCCCACGAATACAACGAATAGGGACATATACATTGCGGATTGCCAATATGTCGAAAATGAATGTACACCCCTATTAGGCAGTAGTGAGGTCCATGGTAATGCCAATTTTTTTTACAAAGACCCTTCCAATAGTAGGCAGGGGATTGGATACCTCTATCAGAGAGGAAGTGAGAGGTTAATTCATATAGTCAGAAGATGTGCTGGATGAAGAGGTGGGCTAGCTCAGCAAAAGAAGGCAAACCTGGGAGAGGGACAAAATTTGTCATCTTGGAGAATCTATCTATCACGACTCATATCATGGTGTAGCCATGTAAGAGAGGGAAGTCTGTGATAAAATCAGCTTCCAATGGCTATAACAACCCCCAAGGTCAGGCACAAATAGATTTATACTATGCACAAACAGGGAGGGATTCCACATAGTTATTCACATCCATCTTTTTGTGGGCCATCCATTGCTCCTACCATGTGATAGAGGCTGGCCAATGGCACCGATAGCCCCTGTCATAAGGTAAGGGCAAAGGGCCACCGGAGCCATTTTGTTTACTGGCAGCTGACGGTCCAAGAGCGGGAGATCGCTCCTGGGACCCCCGCTGGACTAGCAGTGACTTTAGGCAGGTTTTGGGGGGTCAAGAGGGTGAGGGATTGTATTTAATTAAATTTTATGGTTTGGGGCAGTTGTTTTTTTTGGTTCGGGACAGCCGAAAAAAAAAAATGGCCCAAACCACAAGAAATGAAATTTCCCGCAGCGGACCAATAATGAAGGCCAAACCAAAAGGTTCGGCCGAATCACATCTCTACTATCTGCTGCACCATTCAGATTACCTCCATGTATCTGTCAGTGCTGCTTGATGTGTTTTGCTTATAGATTTGGTCATATAAGCAGTCTTGTGGTTTTTTTCCTTAATGTCTATGCATCAGTACTTGGTTGTCCTCTTTCCCTCCATCCCCCACACCCCTACTTTGAATCAGAGAATAATGTTACAGTTACATCAAAAGCATCCAGGCTTATTCATTAAGGGTAGTAATCCATGCTCTGTGCAGGTTACCCCATGCTTATCAATTCTACAGACCGTAAGAATCGGGGCCCTCGTTGGTTGCTGTCAAAATCCAACTCCCCTTTCCCCCTGCCATTGAAGAGCAATGTTGAAGTTGCATCAAAAGCATAAAGGCTTATTGGTTAAGGGTAGTAACTGCTGCACCAGCAAGTTACCCCCATGCACTCTTTTCTTCGTTTCCTTTAGGTCTTGGCTATATAAAGCCCCTTGCCAAGTTCTCCTTGATATACTGACTCATAGCCTTGATTTCTGGGATTGATAACAGGTAGATCTTTCCCAAAATGGCAACCTTATCCAAAAATCTTCTCAAGAGCTCACATACCTCTAACAGATGTGGCACGAATTTTGCTAGGTTGGTCACAAACTTTATGAAGCACTGCACAGATTTTAAATCTACAGACTGTGGTATTTCATGTACAGCTCTAACCTTAATCTGGGTTTGCTTTTAGTCTCTGTGATGAGGACAGATGTGCCTATCAAAGCAGACGTATTTATTTATTTAGTTGTGCTTATAATCACCAAATTCCAAACATAGATCAATGTGAAGAATATGAAACATTCATAATAAAATACATTAATGCTTCCTTCACTTTGAATTGCAATTTCTTCACATGCAGTCTTACCATCAACTCCTTGCAACAATCCACTGGAGCCAAGAGCTTGTCATCATAGCTATGATCTGCTTCCACATCAGAGTCACTGAGGCCCCCAGAGGATGTCCTCTGCTATTGACTCGATACCTCTGTCCTGCCTACAGTTTGTGCTGTTTCTGCGCATATGCCTCTAGTGTTATTGAGATTACAAATGGTAGTTTAAGCCATCTTTATCTAAATAGTGGGTCCTGAACATTGTCATGAGACTGTTTTTCTCACCTAACTTACACTGCATGAATGCATCCCATGCAGGGGTTCTTCCCCCCATGCCTCCACCCCCCCCCCCCCCACCACCACCACCACCCAAGGCATGGCACAGGTCAAATCATTGAGACTGCCAAGAGGGAGAGGCTCCTCTTGGAGTTTGGCCCTTTTGGTGATTTCAAATGCTACAGAAGAGAGAAAATAGGAGCAACCCCTGCTTAGGGTGATAACTATTTGCTACAGAGGCCATAAAAATGTGTACTTCTGGGGCTGGATCCAGAGCCGTAGTTAGCCTATGGCCAATATGGCCAATGCCATAGGTGCCATCCACCAGGGAGCGCCACTGTGTTCCCACAATGTGGCTGAAAAGACGTTTCCCTTCTTCTTGATGTAGCTCTTGGTCCTCAAGACTAGAGCTCTGCCTCCCGAGAGAGGAATTGCTGCATCAGCTCCTGGTGTCCCCCCCTTTCCCTCAGGGCTATTCTTGAAGGTAGTGAGGGGGAGGGTGGGTGAAAGCTAAATCAGGACAGCACTGCTGCTCAGCTCAGAGGCTGCCTGCGCAAGTGCTTGTCTCTCGCCAGTGAGGAGCAGTGTGGCCTATGGGGCCACAGGAATCATCATCAGTTTCCTCTCATCCAATTGAAGCAGAAAGAGCAGTGCAATGCTCGGGCTGCAAAAAGAAGAACTGGCTCCCCCCTCCCCCTGGCAGTCAAGTGTAGGAGGATTAGTGCAGCTAGCACTGCCGTAAAAACGATGCATTGTAGGGGCTGTGAGTGACTAGTTTTCAAGACAAAACTATTAATTCTGTTTTTGACACATTCAGCACCAGCTTGTGGGTCATCTATGATTTAATTGTGTTAATACAGACTGATGTGGATTCAACAGATTTGGCCCAAAGTAGAAACAATGAAAAATTGGATGTCATCTGTATAAATTCTATATCTGTCACAGATATCCGAGAGTAATTTACAGACTGGTACCATGTAAAGGTTGAACAGCGAAGCTGAAAGGGCCAAGCATTGAGGCATTCCAGCTGAAATAGGATGCCGGCATGTATAAATAATGCAAATGCATGCAAAGAAAGTCATTACTAGTCAATTCTATGTAAATATTTTATTGCGACCGACCAAGAAAGTAGTCAGCAATGATAAAATAACACCAGCTCATTAAAAAGCATTAGATGTGTGGCAGGAGCCCTGGGACCATATCAAGGGTCCCGAGGCTCCCGAGGCTTCCCCCAGACATTTAAAGTGGCAGAAACAAAATGGCTGCAAACGGGGAGGTTCAGTGGGGGTCAGTGTTGTCCCCTGTCTCAACATAGGGCTGCTGGTTGAGGTGGCCCTGCCAACCCCAAATGTTGAAAACAGTAAAAAAAGAACCATGTAGTAATAGCCCTATGCCCTTCTTCCCCCATCCCCAAAGCACACACTAAAATGTGGCCCTGGCCCCGGTCCCTGACACCAATACTTCCCTGAAGTCCCAACATTCCATCTCACGCTGCCCCTGACATCCCAACAATCCTTCCCTACACCCCCCAGTCCCACCAACGTTCCAACAATCTATCCCCAACCCCCCAAACCCTCCAAAGTCAAAACATTCCATCCACCACCCTCCCGGCCCTCCGACATCCTAATGCACTCATGATTTTTTTAAGCCCAGCACCCTCCACAATACCCCCCTGCACCATCCTTCCTGCCCCAACTCTCTTTCAGAACCCACACCTTAAAATGGATCTCAACTGACGCCAACCTGACCTAGCCCCAGCCATGTGACTGAGGTAAAATCTGGGGATCAGGCTCAGGCCACGTAGGGTGGGGAGAAGGATTGTTGGGATGTTGGGGAGGCTGGAGTGGGTGGGAGGATAGAATGTTTTGACTTTGGGGGCCAGAGGGTGGGGACTGTATTGTTGGAACATTGAGGGGGCTGGGGTGTTGGGGATGGGATTTTTTGATGTTGGTTGCTGGGGTGGATTTATTCTTGAAAAGGGGGAAGCCTTTTGTTAGGACAGGACCTCCTCTCTTGTGTTAAATAGTAGAATGCCAGCCCTTCTAATTTTTAAATTAAACTATTAATGACTAGCCCGCTATTTGGTATGCAACTGAAGGGCTTTAGCATACATTCTGATAACCAGCATTAGTGACCCAGATCTATAGTCTGTTAGTTGCAATCAGAGCAATCATTCAACCTGGTAAAGTAATCGCTGTCCCAGTTGGGCATATGTGGCAGGTTAGTACTATTGTTCTTAAAAATACAGAGACAATGACATGGGGGGGGCACTAAATATACAAGCACAAGGAAATTTGGAATGTTAGCCTGTGAAGTAAACATGTATCCTTCCCTAAATTCTACCTCAAAAACTAAGACAAACTGTGACAAAACAGCAAAAAAAGACTCCCTTCTATCACTTGACTACTGGAACTTGAGCATGAAACTGTATCATCGACCATCACTTGGCTTCCCTACTTATTGGCTCTTACTTCCTCTGCACTAAGTGCCTGCCTTATTCCAATGCACCTGCACTATTGTACCCTTTGCTATCCTGGTTCTCCAACACATCTAGTAGACCCATATTGTTGCCATATCTTCTGCTACTCCCTAGATGACCACTAAAATGCTTCTCATACCTTAAATCATATCTTAAGTGCCCCTCTTTAACATGCCTCTCAGTCATATTCCCCCATGCTTCTTGTAAGCTGAGATACGAATGTAACAGAGATTTAACTATAAAAACTGATTGAAATCTATCTTGAGACTAGCTTGTTTTGTTTTTTTATTTTTCCTTTATTAATTTTTCATCAATTTACATCAAATGAAATTAGGAAAAGCACAATAAACTAAATAATAATAGGAATCTAACAAAGCAGGACATAATTATACAAAAGCTTTCATAATAGAGGGAACTCAAGGAAACAGACCAGCTTGGCAAAGGTGGAATATCAAATATTTATAAATAAATACAGAAATAAATAACTCAAAGGAGTCCATTGGGGGAGTGGTGGAGATCCAAGGCCATATTGGTGGACCATGGTACTACAAGCTCTGCATACAAATCAGGACACCACACTGCTCTATATTCTCAAGCACTCCTCTATTCCAAGATTAACACAACAGTTATCTTGCAGTAATATATAGAAGCACTGTATCATCCATTCTTTATCACTAAGCACATGATCTTCCAACAAAATCCAGTTTGCAGAAGAAGAGCCAACGAGAATAGTTCTTGTCAATATAACTTTCTAATGGATTAGTCTTAGCCCTGGAGGGTAATTCTTAATTAAAGCACCAATAACAGTGGTTAAATAGACAATTGACTCTCTTCCTTCCATGTCATCCATGATTCAAATCAAACAAGATACTTGGATGCATTCCATGATATACTCTGCAGTCTGCTCAGAGGTTCTGGAATCTGGTAGGAAATGTCCCTTGTGTACCATATCCTGGCAATCCCCTCTAACACAAGGGCCTACTCTGCTAACTGATAGGTACATTTCCATAGTTGTTCTGATGAAAGTAACGAGAAAGTCTTGAGGTGCTTATTCACAGAGTTTCTCTCGACAGAAGCTGATTTTAGGTTTTTGCTGTTTCATGCCCACAAGACAACTCCTAGAAACACTCTTTCTCTTCTGCCCCAGTAAAGGCAACCCTATATTCTTCTAGAACTTGCTATCTCTCAGTATTTCATTTATCTTAGTCTGTAGGAAGATCGGACCCTGACTAATAAGGTTGACTGCAGTCTGTTTAATGCACTATTATGTAGCCCCCATGCTTGGGATCTCTACTAGAGTATTTGCCCTAATGGTTGGGACCAAGCAGTGTAGGGCAGAGGAATGTACCATCTTACCACACAGCACTACAATGGTAGTTTCCTGCCTGCATAAAAGCAAGGGACCTCCACTTTGCTTTGGAATTTGAAGAAGGTACTGATTTTTATACCTTTATTCTTATTCAGTATTGGCACAACACATTTGTTGAGTAGTTTAAGAACCACACACATCAATTTGCTGACCTACACCCAGAAATTGTAATGATTGGCCAGCCACACTCACCCTGAACGCTGCTAATACAGCATCACATCACTAGGCTGCCTCCCTCTCAGCCCTCCCCTAGGCATGTCATTTCTTGAGAAATCCATGGTGGGAAACAGGCCACCAGTGCCCAGTGACAATATCACATGGCTGGGGTATTTAATCTCAGCTGCACTCCATACGTTGCTTCAGCAACAGGTCCTCCTGCCTTGCAGTGCATGTTGCTTCCTTTCTGTCGTCCTGCTTTGCCTCGTTGTCCTGTCTAGTCCTGCTGGCCTGCCTTGCCTCATTGTCCTGTCTTGTCCTGCTGTCCTGCCTTGCCTTGTTGCCCTGCTGTGCCTCTTTGCCTTGTTCCTGTCTTGCCCCTCCTTTTTGTTGCCTTGTCCTGTCTGTCCTTAGTATCGTGTCTTGCCTTGTCTTGTCTGTCTTGGCCTAATTGACTGTTCTGACCTCTGCTATGGATTCTGACTACTCTCTTGCCTGCCACCTGGGTCTGATCTTTGCTATGGACTCCAACTATTCCTCTGGAATTTTGCCTGCCCTGACCTTGAACTGGACTCAGATACTGATTTTTGCTGTCTCCCCCGACCTTGGCCCGGCCCCGTACCCTGCCTACTTGCTGCCAGACCTGACCTTTGCCTGTATTCTGACTTTGTCTGACTGCTCCTGATGGAACACTCACCTAAGCTCTGCTCTGTGGTATAGGTGAAGTGATAGCTTCAGTCCCAGTAAGGGCATGTCCGCCAACTGTTGGTGTGGGCCGAGTAAGTTCACCTAGTAGGCTGCATCAACCACACCACAGCCCAAGGACTCACATTCATGACAGTAGTGGATATCAACTGGAATTCAGAAGTGGTAGGAGGCAGGAGGATCCCATAACAAAGTTTCAACCAGAGCAGGAAAGCCATATTGGGCTGCAGCCTACACTCGAGCATGAACCCGAGGCCTTAGCCTAGGCCCTGGCTCGACATCATAGCCTCAGCAGAAACTGAGCAAAGATTGGCCTCGCAAAAAAGGTTTTGTAGGGTCAGTAAATTTCCTAAGATAGTTACCTGATCTGTTGTGGATCTGATGCCGCAGCCAGGCTGGGTCCGATGCCTAGGCCTCGGCCTAAACCAAGGCCCAAGCTCAGGCTTGAGGTCAGGCCTGGCATTATTTGAAAAAGAAAGAAGAAAGAAGACTTCTACGAGGCCTGGGCTCTGACCTCCAGGCCTGGGCCTGACCCTGAACCAAGGCCCAGGCTTGGGACCTGATCTCCAGGCCAGGCCCTGGTATCAGACCATGGGCCCATATTCTGGCCCAGGCTGAGGCCCAGAAGACAGGAACCGGTCTCCAGACAGGCCCCAGCATTAGGATTGAGCCCCAGGTTCTGGTTTAGGCTGAGGCCCCGGAGTTGCTTCCCAGCTGAGGCCAAGGCCCCGGAATCTGTCCCAGGCCCTGGCATCAGGCTTACGCCAAGGCATTGGGACCAGACCTCTAAGCCCCAGCCGTGTGTAGAGCCTAAGCCAAGGTTGCGGTGACCTACAGCGACCCAGGCCTATGCAAGGCCAAGACTTCAGCCTGGGCCTAGGGATCACCAGTGGATCTCCACTAGACCGGGTAATTAGGGGCCAGGGAGATCCTACCCCCAGCATTTTTCTGGGTGGGAGGGATCGGTGGTGGTGATGGGAGGCCTTGAGAGGCCCTGTTTCCTTTTTTTTTTTGTTTTTAGAGGGGTTTTTTAAATGTTTGATTCAATTTTTTAAACAAAAGAAACAAACTAAACATTAAATGAAATGAAATTTGCGAGGGGTAACCCACAAAAATGAAATGAAAAATGAAACAAAATTTTTACTCCTGCACACCCCTAGATTATAAAGAAATAAGAGAATCCTTTCCAGTGTATCCAAGGAAGCCTACATTCTATCCAAGTGAAAACAAGGGATCCTGTGAAAAGATTAAGGGACCAAAGTTACAGATTATTTAAATTTGATCTTGATTTATTGCTGTGAATATGGATATGAAAAGGAGCAAATAAACTTGGTGCCAAGCCATACAGAGGGAGGATAACTTTGAAACATACATGCATGCACCAATATATATGTGTATATGGATGCATGAAAATCTACTCCTGCATTTTATAACCTTTGAAATATGATATACACAGGGGTAGATTTTATAAATGTATGCGTGGGCATACTTTTGTTCGAGCACCAGGCGCGAACAAAAGTACGCTGGATTTTATAAGATACGCGCGTAGCCGCGTGTATCTTATAAAATCCGGGGTCGGCACACACAAGGGGGTGCACATTTGTGCAACTTGCGCGTGCCGAGCCCAGCACGCGCTGCCTGTTCCCTCCGAGGCCGCTCCGAAATCGGAGCGGCCTCGGAGGGAACTTTCCTTCCACCTCCTCTCACCTTCCCCTCCCTTCCCCTACCTAACCCACCCCCCTGGCCCTATCTAAAAACCCCCCTACCTTTGTTGGCAGATTTACGCCTGCGGAAAGCAGGCGTAAATCTGCGCGCGCCAGCGGGCTGCTGGTGCGCCATCACCCGACCCGGGGGCTGATCCGGAGGCCTCGACCAAGCCCCCGGGCCGGTGCCACGCCCCGGGCTCGCCCCCGAAACGCCACGTCACTCGCGGCACGCCCCCTCCGACACGCCCCTCCATGCAAGCCCCAGGACTTACGCGCGTCCCGGGGCTTGCGCGAGCCGCCAAGCCTATGCAAAATAGGCTCGGCACGCGCAGGGGGGGTTTGGGGTAGGTTTTCGGGGGGTACGCGCGTATCGTACGCGCGTACCCCTTTGAAAATCTACCCCACAATTTGTAAAATATGCATAAATGTACCCTGCAATATGTAAATAAAAAATGTGAATATGTACTGAGGTCCATATTCAAAAACCATTTAGACGGATAATGTAATAGTTATCCATCTAAATGGCTTACTCAGCTATATTTAGTAGGGATGTGCATTCGTTTTGGACAAATTAGGAAATTTCAATGAAATTGCCTAATTCTTCCTGTTTCAGGGAACCTGAAACAGGAAGAATTAGGCGCGCGTTAATTCCCCATTAGTGCACACTAACATTTAAATGTTAGTGCGAACTAACGGGGAGTTAGCACGTGCTAACCGGAAATTTCGGGTTCCCCAAAAAAAAAAAGCCTGAACCGTGGGAAAAATGAAATTTCTCACGGCGGGCCGAAACCGAAGCCCAAACCAATAGGTTTAGCTTCGGAAATCTCTAATATTTAGCCCTTACCCATCTAAATTCTAGCCGAGTAACTAATTACTGAGCTAGAATTTAGCTTGATAAGATGGGGGTGTTTCATGGATGGCTAGTAGGCATTCTGGGGAGGAGCAGAGTTAGCCAGTTAAGTTAACCGGCTACCTGATATTAAGTGACTGAAAATGGCCCTCATAGTACTTATCCAGATAAATTCCAAATTATCTGGCTAAGATATGTCTTAAAATGCCACATATATGGCTAAGTCAGATAGCCGGATAAGTGGTGCTTTTTAAACTTATCCGGCTATCTGACTTAACTGGATAAGTGGAATTTTAAGACTTTGCTACTAGCTAGCCAGATAAGTTGGACCTTGTCTGGATAAGTGCCGCTTTCAAGATTTATCCAGATAAGTAGCATGTAACCAGTATACTCGCATATTTTTCCATCCAACTTAAAAAATATACATGTGGAGAATTTACCTGCATAATTTAAACGCATTTAACCCTACCCCCACCCCCTGTAAGGAGATTTCCTTTCAGGTGCACAATAATGAAATTATCAATTAGTCTAGCAATTTGCCCAGTTCATCTGCGGGTCATGACTTTCCTGGCTTTTCAGCTTGAACCCCCCTTCCCCCCCCCCCCCCCATTTCTCCCACACCTCCTACCCAGTCCTTATTTCACTTTTAAAAATGCACAATCATCAAACTTTTTCCATTGGAAAAAAATCAATAGAACTAGAGGTCATGAAATGAAACTCCAGGGAGGACGACTCATATCCAACGTCAGGAAATATTTCTTCACCGAGAGGATGGAGAATGCCTGGAATGCCCTTCCAGAGGAGGTGGTGAAGATGAAAACAATGAAGGAATTCAAAGGGGCATGGGATAAACACTGTGGATCCCTGAAGGCTAGAGGATGGAAATAAAGAAAAGAGTGCATGGGGTAACTGGGGGTAACTTGCTGGTGTGGCCGTTGCTACCCTTAACAAATAAGCCTTGATATTGTTAAAGCAACGCCATCATTGCTCTCTGCTTCAACAGCGGTGGGAAAAGGGGAATTGGCAGCAACTAATGAGGGCCCCAACTTTTACAGTTTGGTAAACAAATAAACATGGGGGTAACTTGATGATGCAGATTTTACTACCCTTAATCACTAAGCCTGATACTTTTGATACAGCTCCAACATTGCTCTCTGTTTCCATGGCAAGGGTTAAGGGAAATTGGATTCAAACAGCATCCAAAGGCCCTGACTTTTACAGTCTGGGAAACTGATAAGCATGGGTGGATAACCTGCACAGTGCAGCAGATGCTGGCATAAGCTTGCTGGGCAGACTGGGTGGATCATTTGGTCCTTTTCTGCCATCATTTCTATGTTTCTATGTTTAAGAAGTTTATGATCATTTTACTTCAGATATAGAGCAGGTGTAAATATGGGCAAGTGTGCTACCAAATTTACATGTATAAATTGCTTATAAAATAGCAACTTGCTTGCATAAATGTTGGCCCCGCCCTGGAACACCCCTGGCCCACCCCTTTGTAACACATGCAAATATACTCACAGGACCCTTACTTACAGATATATTTTGAAGTTTATAAAACAGCATATATGCAAGTTTTATGCTATTTTCACTTGTATGTGCTGATTCTTCTTATATGTGCAACTCTTTGAACATTCACCTATACATTTTTATTTTTTGAAACACCCTACCTGTGTCTTCAGCCTGTTTATTGGCATTGGGGAATTACGAGAACGTTTGAGTTCACGCCCACAGAAAAAAAGATCCTTACACTATACTTTGGGTCTTGGAGAATCCCCACCAGGGTTCGATAAAGCAGTGCCTGGACTAAACCTGGTACTGAGTATACCTGCTGCCTTCACAGCTACACCAAGAAAAGGGGTTGCAATTATTATCCACAAAAAAAATCTTCAATAAAAAACATTTAAAGATAATATTACAGTTGTATGGCCTAGAGAAGTGCAATTGGAGTCCTGTCAGATTTCTTGGTGACAATGTTTATATACATGTTTAGCAATGTAAAAGAGGAACATCAAGAGACGTATGGATTTAAGTGGGGCAAGAAAAGTTCCCTTATTGCTTTAAATGTAAAATATCGCTGCATGCCCCTTCTGAATAGAACAGGAAAGATGGCACAGGAAGCATGTCTGTCCCAGATTGCAGAATTTAGGATCTGACAGTATCTTGAGACTCCAGAGACTTGAGTAAAGTACTTGGTCTGCTGCCACTTGCATATTGAGGAACATGTGTAAAGGTATTACAATGACAATAACATTTACTAATATAAAATCTAAAAGAGAGAAATTCTAGTCATTTTCTGCCTCTGGAAAACTCAAAGAAGGAGAAATTACTACTTACCTGATTGTTTCCTTTTGTTAATGAAGACAGGTTAAGCCATATCAGTGTGTTATGCACCTCTACCAGAAGATGGAGATGGAGATGGACCAAAGCTGATGTCACCAATATCAGCCCACCAATATTCTCTGCAAAAGCCATCTATGGACAACTAAACAATACATGATCATAACTATTAACAGACAAATATTTGAACACTCAGTTAACAGGAAAACAATGAGTTCAGACAAGGCATGTAATATCACTAATCTAGAGACTGGCTCTGACACAAGTAATCCACGGAGGTGCATCCACTCAAAAGGACAATAGCACCACCATCTGGCAGCCAAGAGCAGGAATGTGGATTAACCTGTCTTCATTAAAGAAAAGTAAATTATCAGGTAAGTAGTAATTTCTCCTTTCTTAGCATTCAGACAGGTTAATCCACACCAGTGGAATGTACCAAAGCTACTCCCGAACAGAGCGGAAGGCTGTGTCCTTCCAGGCCTGCATATCCAGGCAGTAATGCCCAAAAAAGATATGTATGGAGAACCACATCACAGCTCGGCAATCTCCGCCCATGACACTGGCTGAGCCCTAGTGGAGTGAGCCCTAACTTGACTAGGCAACGCTGCTCAGCATCCGCATACATGGCCATGATAATCAAGTGGGCCAGGCTCACACTGTTTACTCCCACTGTTGAGTATAAACAACCGGTCCATCTTCCTAAGAGGTTTAAAAACCTCCAAATACCTCATGATGTGCTATTTGACATCCAAGGTCCATAACAGGTGATATTCATCCACATCTCTCTCCCTATCACCAGGAGCCTCTGCAGATCTGCATACCACATCCTCCTGGGCTAATCTGGTGCCACAAGAAGCACCATTCCCGGGTGTCTCTTGATCCTCTGAATCCATCTGCCCAACATGGGCCATGGAGGAAAGGCATATAGAAGCTTGCCTTCTAGCCACTCCTGCACAAGGGCATTGATGCCCAAAGTCTTCAGATCTCTCCTGTGACTGAAGAAGTGAAGAACCTTCACATTGTGGATGTAACCTGCAAGTCTAGAAATGGGAGGCCCCAATAGCTCACTATGAGCTGGAATGCTTCATTTGACAAGTCCTATTCTCCTGGATCCAGAATCTGTCTGCTGAGAAAGTCGGCTCTTACATTCTTTTCCTAAAATGTGTGAGACTGAGATTTCCTGAAGATGTACTTTCGCCCATTCCATGAGTTGGGCTATTTCTGCAACACTTGCTGGCTCTTGGTTCCTCCCTGGCAATTGAAGTAAGCCATCATCATTGCATTGTCGAACATTATTCGGACTGCTCAACCCTGCAAGTGGTCAACGAATTGTAAGCATGCCAACTGAATGAAACGGGCTTCCAGCCGATTGATGCTCCAGAGATACTTCTCTATACTCCAGCACCCCTGCGCTGTCAACTTCTGATGGTGAGCCTTGCCCCCCCCCCCCAACCCTGGAGGCTCACACATCCGTCATGAGTACTAGCCAGTCCAGTATTCGTAGGGGAATGCCCCTCGTTAGATGAACTGCTTGCAACCTCCACTGCAGATGGATGCTGATCTCCACCGGAAACTGAAGCTGAACTGAGATTCCTGAGACTGTGGACTTCAACATGCAAGCAGTGTGCACTGAAGAGGATGCATAGGCACCCTTGTTCACAGAACCACCACTAGGGTGGCTGCCATCAACCCAAGACCACACCATCAGGTGTATTGTTTCTGTCAATAGTCACACGTGCACCATTTGTTTCTGAATGTGGATCTCTGGCAGGAACACCCTGCCTTGCTTTGTTTCAAAAATGAACACCAAGATACTCCAGTGTCTGGAATGGCTGCAGACTGCACTTGGCTAGTTCACCACCCAACCTAGATCCTGTAGCCAGGAGATCACCTTGGGCGAGGTCTGAATACTCGCTTTCATGCTCTTGGCCCAAATTAGCCAGTCATCTAAGTATGGGTGAACCAGAATGCCGTTTTTTCTCAACACTGCCACTACCACCACCATGACCTTGGAGAAGGTTCTGGGGATGGTGGCCAAACTGAAGGGTAGCACTTGAAACTGATAATGTCTCCCAAAACAGCGAAATGCAGAAAATTGTTGAAGCTCCAGCTGGAAGAGAATATGCAGGTATGCCTCTGACAATCCTATGCCTAAGACATAAGAAACTCCCCTGACTGGACTGCCATTATCAGCAAGCGTAAGGTTTCCATGCGGGAATGAGTTACTTGCAAAAGATGGTTGACTCCCTTGAGATGGGGATGGGGCAAAAGGAATCCTCCTTCTCGGGTACAATGAAATAAATGGAATGTCAGCCTATATTTTCTTGTACATGGGCACTGGGATCATGGTCTACAGGCTGAAGAATCTAGACAACTTACACTCCACTGCCTGTCTCTTCTGTGGAGAGCTGCAGGAGACACAATGAAAACATTCTGAGAAATGATAAGAAACTGCAGAGCATAGCCATCTCTTATCACCTCCAGAACCCTCTGGTCTTATGTGATCTTGACCCACCTCTGATAAAAAGGTGAGACAGGTGTCCCCCTGTCTGCTGTTCCTGGGGCTGGGTCGGCACTCCCTTATTGAGGGGGATGGGGGGCAGCACTGCTCGAACCTGCACCCCATCTGGGCTGCCTGGGATGAAGGACTGAGACCTACACAAGGTTGAGCCCTCTGAGAAGTTTCTCCTCTGTAGGGTTGAAAACGTTTGAAACCCCTCATCTGATCTCTCATGCCAAATGAGCACAGTGCCTATCTTTAATCCTCTGGTAACTGAGGAACCTGGTACTCACCTCACTTATTGGCCTTTTTTTTTAACTCACTCCCAAACAAGAGTGATCCTTTAAAAGGCAATTTCATAAGATTAGACTTCGAAATTGTATCGGCTGACCAATTCCTCAGCCATAGCTGATGCCTGGCCTCTATCAACGAAGCCACCCCTCTGGCAGAAGTGTGGACCAGGTCATAGCCCACAACTGCCAAAAGGGCAGCTGCCGGTTCCATCACTGCCCTGTAATTCAAACCAGACTCATCGACTTCCTGAGAGAGTAGCAAGCAAGAGCGAGCCACCAGGCAGCAGCATGAGGCTGTCTGCAAATTCATTCACCTCAAGGCTTGTTTAAGGATAGCCTTAATTCTCCTATCCTGCACCTCCTTCAATGTCGCTGCCCCTTCTATAGGGATTGGCATCCGCTTGGTGATGGCACACACCAGCGCATCCACTTTCAGAACGTGTACTGCTCTATCTCGCCACCGGATCCAAGGGGTACAGTGCTTCCAAGGCTCATTCCCTTTTAAAATTAACTTCCAGGGCACCCCATTGAAGATCAGTCAATTACTGAACAATATCCATAATGTAAAAAAAAACTAAAATGGGATTCTTCTTTGGTTGAGACATGGAATCAGCACCCTGGACCCTAGCATTTTCAGTGTCTGGGAGATCATTGTTCTATACGGTTCCAACCCTGGAGAAATTTCCCCATCCTCCAGGGAGTAAGGATTGCCTTCATCATCTGTACCATCTGGGTCCCTATCAGTGTGACCTGCAGCAGGTCTAGATGTACACTGTCACTTACCTGCAGCACCAGACATGTGAGGATCCAATCCTGAAGTCTTAGGTTTGGCTAACTGTGCCTGAAGAAAGGACTGCAGCCCTTGAAAGAATTCCACCCAAGAAAGGGTAGAAGAATCCATTTCAAAACCAGGGGGGGGGGTCAGTCCTGTGCCCACTGAATTGCCTTCCACTGCTGACAAACCAGTTAGGGGAGCCCCCAAACCAGGTGAAACCTCCACCAGGTCTCCTTCTGGTCCCATTCCCGCATCTGCTGTGAAGGGTCAGACTCAGCCAACTTCAGATGGAGATAATTCTCCTTGAGCCTCCAAGCAGCACTGCCACAAGTCATCGGGGATGCTGGCTGAGATACCCGATATGGCAACAGCACAAAGGGTAAGGTGCTTAGGCTTCTTTGCTATTGGCGTCATGAATAAATACCCACTGGCAGCACGCGGCCAAAGGCATCTGACAATTGTGCACCCAACTGCGTATCTGCACATGCAAGCCTGGACAAGGTACCCAAAAACAAGCTCTGTCCAATAAGCGCACATGACAGGTGCCCAAAATTTAGGTGCCCAATATGCAATCCAGGTAGGCCTCCACTTGAGCGCCCACCTGAGCACCCACCTGGCTTGCAAGCACGAACCGACTCAGACACTGTTTCGCGGCAGACTTGCATGTAGAAAAGTGTGCAAATGCCACCACGTCCTGCAATGTGACATCTGAGCAAAGCCTGAGAGTGGGGCCTAGCCAAAAGACTGCTCAACCCACCAAGCTGCCACAAATCCCCAAGCTCCCTCAGAGGTGGGAAAGGAAGTCAGATTGGATTGCCGAGGCTTGGAGACCAGAATGGGAAAGGAAGCCTTCACTTCTTTTATTTATTTATTTAATATTTACTTTTTACCTCAGCTCAGCCCATCCTGGCTGAGTATAGAGTCGGTCTATGGCTGCGGGGGGAGAGGGCAAAGGCCTTCACCGCTGCATTCGGCTTCCTGCAGCCACTAGCCCCTAGGCTGTTTCTCACTCTATAGCTACGTCCACGCTGGAAAACCAGCTATCGGACTGAGGCAATCTACTGAGGGAAGGATTCCGCAGATATCACCTCAGGAAAACTCGCTGAGGGTGGGACCATAAGGTATCACCACAGGAGAGCGGGGCAAATGCATTTCCTTCTTCTTTTCTCCTTTGAAAATTTTTTTAAGCAATCCCCAGTAGGGAAATGCACGTCCACCATCTGCTGGAGACAGAGAATGCTGGCGGGCTGATGTCAGTGCAGGGGTATGTATATGGTGGCATCAGCTTTGCTCCATCTCCATCTGCTGGTAGAGGTGCATAACCCACTAGTGTGGATTAACCTGTCTGAATGCTAAGAAATGCCAATAGAAACTGAGAAAACTATTTAAAAATATTTTTAAAGAATTGAAAAGGACTTAGAAAAAAAATTGAGTGAACTGGCTTGAATGTTAGGACATTTTGTGCTTTTCAAAAAGTAGTGTGCGTGAAAGAAAACAGCAAATTCATCTAAAGTGATGAGAGCTCAAGGCCAAAGTAAACATCAGGTAAGAGCTAATTTTCAAGAGCCCTGGAATGAAGATTAGGTAGTTTCACTTTATTCACACCTGACTCAAAAAAATCTTGACATAAATATCACTCAGAATATTTTAACATCAGGCTCTACCCTGTATATTTGACGGAGAGGTTATAAACACCCTTCATGGTCTTAAGCACCAGTTGAACATGTTTAAACAGCTGAAAAATAGATTTGCTCAATTTTATGAGCCCATACATTAATGTGATATAGAACAGCAGTGAATTCCACTGATGATCCAAATTGCCTACAGAACAGGACTCAACTGTTGTGCATGGCGGCCTTTTTAGAGACTTATGCAGTTCCCCCCACCCTACCTCAGTCATATATTTCTACTTTCCTCTCCCCTCCCCAGTAATGCGGCTATTCCTGTTAGATTACAGAATGCTGGCTGCATCCCTGCAACTTGTCAATCAAGGCTTTTATGCTGGAAGTGTCACTTTGTTGACAAGACAATGGGCACTTAGGTTGAATGGAGCCCCATAAAAGTGGACATGGTTGAAACCTGTCATTCCTGCATGTGCAAAGCAGGCTATCCTGTGAGTTAATGGCTAGATGAGTGCTGGCTCATCTGGTTTCCAAGCTCCTTTGAAATAGGTGCTTGGGCCTCTCATTGTCCTTTCGGATGCTAAATCTGACCTGAAAAGCCATTCTTTTCCTCCTCTGTATCGGAGACAGACAATGGTGCCCGTTTTTTTGTTGCTTGGTCCTGACAGCTCTTTAAAGTTATTGTAATACAGCTGCTCATTAGCCCCCCTTTCCTAGACCATTTTGCACAGCAGTTTTGAAAGCCTGGAACTGTATATAGAAGCTACCGTGTTGCCAAGTATTTGCTGTGTGGGAAAGGAACCCCTCATTCTGGATATGAATAATATCTCTTCTGAAAGAGCTAATCTGCTGCAATATACTTCCATTCCAGCCTAGCAAGGTGGCTCAAAATAAAAATACTGGCACTAAGGTAGCAATTTTGACTAGTTCATGTTCTTTACAATGTACACAGGCATTAGTAGCCCACATACATTGCATCCAGCTCGCAAAGTAAAGCCATTTGCATTGTTTTCCTTTGAAAAAATCAGCAGCCCCAAGATGTGCAAGCTAAAAGTCACCGCGTACTGCGTATCCACTGTTTGCGTGGGCAGCTAAGGTGATTAAAATAGCATGCGCATATTTGAAATGTGCACGTGCTCCTTTCCTCCCTGAGCCTCAACACACCCTCGGAAATACCCTTTTTATTAATCCAGCTAAAAGTATGCACTATGGAAGCCCCCCATATACGTTTAGCTGGGCAGAGGGCAATTTTCAGCCTAGTTAATTTAGCAGGTTAATTAGCTTTGAAAATTCTCCTCTCTGTGTATAATTTAACTGTTGGTGTTACCAGAAGGTTACCACAGAATCAGCTCTAGGGGTGGGCACATACTATAACTGAATATTTTTACAGATAATGCTTCGTATTCCTCAATACAAAGTAGTGACCAAGTGTTTCTTTCATTCAAGGACCTTTTTGTTTACTTACCAGCCCTAAGTAGGCTGCTGGACACCTATGACATTATTCTGTTGGATCTGCACCAAGTGGAAAGGGAATCCAAAGAGGAAAGGCATGGCCAATGGGCAAGGGAGGCTCCAAGGGACTGTGGGAGAACAGATGTGGTCCCACTTCAGTGCCAAAATGGGGACGAGGAGAAGCTGGACAGAGACAGTAGTAGACAAAACCATGGAAATGATAGTAAAAGATATAGATAGTGCAAGATCTTGAAAAAAATAGAAGATCCTGTCAGACAAACTTGACTGAGTTCTTCAATGAGGTAACAAAAGTGGTGGATGAGGAATGTGCAGAAATAGTTGCCTATCTGGACCTCAGTAAGGCTTTTGACACCGTTCCTCGTAGAAGACTTGTAAGCAAGATGGACAGTGAGAAAATCGGCCAGAAATGTGTAAAGTGAATGAGGAACTGGTTGGGTGGCAGATGGCAGAGTGATAGTAAACAAAGTCCCATGGGGAAGGTAAAGTGACCAGTGAAGTATTGCAGGGCTCGATATGGGAACCAATTCTTTTCAATAACTTCATTAATGACATTGCTGAGGAACTTATGAGAGAGTTATGGTTGTTAGCAGATGATACAAAAATCTGGAACAGAGCAGACACACAGGAGTGAAAAAAAATTGAAAAAGGGACTTAAACACTGGAAGAGAGAAGGGTTTGAAAATGAGTTTCAGTGCTATTAAGGGTAAATTCATGCATCTGGAACCTATAAATCCAATAGCCGCATATCAATTAGAAGAGGAAGAACTGGAAACTGTCAAAAAAGAAAGAACTCTAGGAGTAATCATTTCAGATGACCTGAAAGTAGCCAGTCTGAGTAGTAGAGCAACTGGGAAAGCTAACAATTTGCTTGTTAGCAGGAAAAAGGAAGTAATATTGCCTTTGTACAGGTCACTAGTGAGACCCCCCACCTTGAGTAGGGTCAGGGGCGGATTGGCCTATCGGGGGATCGGGCATCCCCCAGTGGGCTGGTCGCACTAGTCACGTGGTCTGCCGAGCACGGCCATGACAAAGCCGCGTTTGGCAGACCACGAGGCATCTCCTGGGCGGCGAATTCCCGGGCTGGTCTTCATCGGGAATCAGCCACTGAGTAGGATGTTCATTTCTGAAGGCCACAGCTTTGGAAGGACATTGAGATAGGAAACAGTTCCGAAAATCACTTCTAAAATGATACAAGGCATGCAAAACAAACCCTACAAAAAAAAAAAAAGATAACATTTTCAAAGCAGTTACACATGTAAATGTAACATACTATCGCAGCAATTTTCAAAACCTGCGTTTAGTACACTTAATGCTGGTAAACCCTATTTACAATTCAACAGCATAGGCTTACTTAGGCTCGGCGCGCGCACGGGGAGGCAGGGGTAGGTTTTCAGGTGTTGCGTGCAGGATGGAGAGCCGGCGCGAGCAAGTTACACCTGCCCAGAGGCAGGCGTAACTTCTTCAATAAAGGTTGGAGGGGTTTAGTTAGGACTGGGGGGGGCGGGTTAGATAGGGGAAGGGAGGGGAAGATGCGGGGGGGGGGGGGGGGCGGAAGGAAAGTTCCCTCCGAGGCTGCTCCGATTTCGGAGCGGCCTTGGAGGAATGGAGGCAGGCTGCTCGGCTCGGCGCGCGCAGGTTGCACAATTGTGCCCCCCCCCTGCGCGCGCCAACCTTGGATGTTATAAAATCGGGTGTAGATTTGTTTGCGCCGGGTTGAGCGAACAAATCTATGCCCGCGCGCATGTTATAAAATCTGGCCCAGTATGTATGTATGTAGTATGTAGTATGTAGTATGTATGTATGTAGTAGGCCCAGACCTACGCCTTGAACCCAGTCTGCCAGAGTTCAAAAAAAAGTTAAAAACCTGGCTCTTCAGACAAGCGTTCCAATTTACAGAATCCAACTAAGCACCTTATCCTGATTGAACCTTTAATTTATTGTTTTATACAGTTAACAATATTCAACATATATATATATGCAATATTTAACTTTTTAATTATTTTAATTTAATTTAATTTAGGTCACGAAAACATTCAATGTTTAATGTTTAATTGTTAATTGTTATTTTTATTTTTATTTTTCATTGTTATTTTTCAATGTTCAATGTTCGATGTAATCAACCCAGGTCTGACCTCCCAGACTGGGGCAATTTCTTCGTTTACTGTAAACCGGACTGATTTGTATTGTATACAGGAATTCCGGTATATAAAAATTAAAAATAAATAAATAAATAAATGTAGCAATCTTCAAAAGTCCACTTGCATTGGAAAAGTATATTTGCACATGCAAAACCCAGTTTTAAGGGTGTAAATGCTTTTGAAAATCAGACCCAAAGGTTTGAGACATTCAACATGTGCACGCCAGAGGAAAGAAGGAATGGGGAAAACATTGAAATATTTGAGAGGCTTCAATAAATTCCAAGAAGGTGAAATTTTACAATAAAAAGGGAACTTCAAAAACAAGGAGGTCAAAATAGGAAGATTGGAAAGAGGAAGGTTCAAAGAAAATATGAGAAAATACTTCTTTACTGAAAGGCTAGTAGATACCTGAAAAGACTTGCTGCCAGAAGTGGTGGAAAGCAGTACGGTGACTGAATTCAAGCAGGCTTGGGACAGATATAAAGGACAGCGGTAGGGACTGGCTCAAAGAGACCAGGAATGAATGGCCCAATGCTTTTTAGTCAGATATCAGTTTTGCTTGGTAGCATAATATCTTCTTCTAAATTGATGACAATGAGAAGAGACTATTTGCAAACCCATCTCATTTCTTTTACTGTAGGATGAATTAGACAATCCTACTGCTTGGCAGTGACTTGAAGAATTCCTTTAGTCTTTTTGGCACATACTCTGGATGCTGAAGCCTTGATTTTTTTGACATCAGTGCTGGCTACAACTATTTCCTATATTATTAATTTTTTTTTCCCTTTCTACAGTATTCCTCATGGAAAGAGACATTCTATATTTGAATTTTGTGTTGGAGTGTAGCGCAATCAACCACATCCCTAGGCAGATACCATATTACATTATAAAAGATTTTATGTGATATAAATGCATTGTTGAAAAGGGGAGAGCAGAAAATGAGTTAATGCCAGACAATTCTAGACATGTATGAGTAAAATAAAACAAGCATGTATATTTTAATAGACCTTCTCCCACTCATCACTTATTACTTTACAGAAAGCTATAAACGTTATATACTGTGCTGTATTCCAAAACTACGCACTGCAAATACTAATATGCAATCTTTACCAGTTTAAAGCATTTCTATTCAATTATTATTTTCTAGACTTTTTCTGAAATTCTCCCACAAGTCACCTGCATCCCTGGGTGCAGCCATGTTAGCAAGAACTGCAAAATATCTCATACTTTCTGGGGCCAATCATTCCATATTCAGTGTTATGTATCAGATGGCATCACATACAGTATAGCAATTCAATACTCAAATCAATGTGGTTGTAAAGCACCAAAAAGAAATATTAATTCTCCATAAGAGTGTCAGCAAGCCAGACACAGTGGTTCAAAGGTTATCACTGCAGGTCTGCTCTATCATCCACCCAGCTAAAATTTTCAAAATCTTTTTTTCTGTTTAAATGCACATAAAATACCATTGTCTATGGAAATGATAACTTCATAAACCACAAACGGCATAATGCTGCAAGACAAAATTTCTTAAACAAAGAAACATAGAAACATAGAAACGACGGCAGAAAAAGACCAAACGGCCCATCCAGTCTGCCCAGCAAGCTTCACACATTTTTTCTCTCATACTTATCTGTCTCTCTTAGCTCTTGGTTCTATTTCCCTTCCACCCCCACCATTAACGTAGAGAGCAGTGATGGAGCTGCATCCAAGTGAAATATCTAGCTTGATTAGTTAGGGGTAGTAGGGGTAGTAACCACCGCAATAAGCAAGCTACACCCATGCTTGTTTTACCCAGACTATGTTATACAGCCCTTATTGGTTGTTTTTCTTCTCCCCTGCCGTTGAAGCAGGGAGCTATGCTGGATATGCATGAAGTATCAGGTTTTTTTTTCTCCCCTGCCATTGAAGCAGAGAGCTATGCTGGATATGCGTGAAGAATCAGTTTTTCTTCTCCCATGCCGTTGAAGCAGAGAGCCATGCTGGATATGCATCGGAAGTGAAGTATCAGGCACATTTGGTTTGGGGTAGTAACCGCCGTAACAAGCCAGCTACTCCCCGCTTTGTGAGTGCAAATCCTTTTTTCTTCTCCCCTGCCGTTGAAGCTATGCTGGATATGCGTGAAGCATCAGTTTTTCTTTTCCCCTGCTGTTGAAGCAGAGAGCTATGCTGGAAATGCGTGATGTATCAGCCTTTCTCCCATGCCGTTGAAGCAGAGAGCCATGCTGGATATGCATCGAAAGTTGAAGCAGAGAGCCATGCTGGATATGCATCGAAAGTGAAGTATCAGGCACATTTGGTTTGGGGTAGTAACCGCCGTAACAAGCCAGCTACTCCCCGCTTTGTGAGTGCGAACCCTTTTTTCTTCTCCCCTGCCGTTGAAGCAGAGAGCTCTGCTGGATGTGTGAAGTATCAGTTTTTTCTTCTCCCCTGCCGTTGAAGCAGAGAACTATGCTGTATATGCATTGAAAGTGAAGTATCAGGCTTATTTGGTTTGGGGTAGTAACCGCCGTAACAAGCCAGCTACTCCCCTCTTTGTGGGTGCAAATCCTTTTTTCCACGTTTCCTCTTGCTGTTGAAGCTTAGAGCGATATTGGAGTCACAGTAAGCATGTATATGTTTATTGAATAAGGGTATTGTCTCCAGGCAGTAGCCATCATTCTGGCGAGTCACCCACTCTTCATTGGCTTCTTAGCTAGAGCAGTAGCAGCCAGAAATTCAGCGTTCAGCAGAGGTCGCATGGATACATTTCTATAATTTTACAAAGGAGAAGAATTACAGGAGCTGCAATTGTCTCCTTACCTGATCATTAAGCCACCGATAAAGGTGGTTGTGCGTGTTGTACTAATGGATTGGGCCCAATATGAAATGGAGATTATATTGTCAGTTATCTATCTCTAAATATTATCTGCCTCTTACAGGTGACCCTCTTCCGTCACTACAAGACAAGATAGAGCAAGTGGTTAATACAGACGTTGCCACTGTTTTGTTAACAACTTCAGAAAAATTTGTTCCTTAAAAATAATCATCCTAAAGTGCCCGTTTTTTATGTACTACCAAAAGTCCATAAAAGTTTTGTCAGCCCTCCAGGTCAGCTTATAGTCTCCAACCAGGACCATTTAGAACCATTGTCTCAATTAACCAAATATTTTTTAGCATGTTTGTCCCTTTACTTGGGTCTTATGTTCGTGATTCACAGGACATGATTCAACAGCTAGAGAATATACATGGTGATTTATCTGATGTCCTACTGGCCACTCAAATTAGAAACAATAGGGGCAGATTTTCAAAGGGTTACGTGCATAAGATATGCGCGTAACCCCCGAAAAGCTGCCCCTTCCACCCCTTGCACGCGCCGAGCTTATCTTGCATAGGCTCGGCGGCGTGCGTAAGTCCCGGGGCTTTCCTGGGGGGTGTGTCGCGGCCGGCGCGTCATCAGGGGCATGGCTTCAGCCTCCGGACCAGCCGCTGGACTGGAGCATGGCGCGCCGGCACCTGGCAGGCGCGCGCAAGTTACACCTGCCTCGGGCAGGTGTAACTTGTAAAATAAAGGTGGGGGGAATTAGTTAGGGCTGGGGGGTGGGTTAGATAGGGGAAGGTGGGGGGGGGACCGGAAGGAAAGTTCCGGAGCAGCCTCGGAGGGAACGGAGGATGGCTGCGTGGCTCAGCACGCGCAGGCTGCCGATTTTGCGCAGCCTTGCGCGCGCCAACCCTGTATTTCATAACATGCGCGCACATGTTATAAAATTGGGAGTAATTGTGTTCGCGCCGGGTTGCGCGCACAAATCTACTCCCGCGCGCACCTTTTAAAATCTACCCCTTAGTGTATTAACATACCACAGTCATGGGCCTTAGAGGTAACCTGTATATATTTTGAGCAATGTCCAAGACCACATTGAATCCCTTCTGCATTATTGATGGATTTATTAGAGATTGCACTGATACAAAGTGGGGCTTGCGCGTGCTGCCGAGCCTATGCACAGGGTATGGAAGGGGCAGCTTTTCGGGGGTTACACGCGTATCTTATACGCGTAACCCTTTGAAAATCTGCCCCAGTGTGTTTGCTTTAATAAAATATTTTCAATAGATTCATGGCACTGCTATGAGGCCACTATGGCCTCCAACCTTGCAAATCTTTATATGAGACAATTTGAGCAATCATAGATGCATTCTCACCCTTAAGGTTATTTATTGACCTGCAGATGATATATTGATGATGTGTTCATTCTTTGGAAAGGTACCCAATCCATGTTTGAGGATTTTGTGATCTTATCTTGAAATTTACAGCAGTGATGGATGCAAGTAGGATAAATGTTTTGGACTTGACCATTATTAAGACCACTGATAGACTGCAGTCGACACTTTTCTGCAATACTATGCTACATTATGATAGTGCATATCCCCGGTTTGTGAAGTAAAGCCTCCTCACTAGCCAATTTCTTAAACTCCAATGGATCTGTACCACAAAATCAGAATTGTATATGCAAGCATGCACCATGAAGGAGCTCTTTGATTCTAGAGGATATCCAGATGCCTGCATGCAAAAAGCTTTTTTGAAGGCCAAATACTGACAAAGGGAATGATTATTTATTACTAAGAAAGCCAAAACAGAATCTAAATTGACATATGTGATTCCTTTCATGCCACATGCTGGTTTAATTAAACAGGCAAGTCTTCTTCATTGGTTCATTGTACAATTACATCTGATTTTTCAAGACCTACCAAGGATTACCTTTACTCGCAGTAAAAAAAAGTACATGACCTGTTAATAAACTTATTTTGCTAGACAAGCTTGCAATGGGTCTATCCAATTTGTTGCATTTCCATCAACCTTGCGGATCTGGGTCTGTCTTCAGTATATTTATGCAGACAGACGTTATTACAGGTCCAGCTTCAAATTATACTGTTCAATTGCGATCTCACACCAATTGCAAAATGCAGATGTCATTTATCTCATTAAATACCACTGGGATTTATTTTATGTAGGAAAAACTAAGTGCTCAATTTTCACTCGGATCATGGAACATCAAAGCTGTATAAAAATTCAGAAACTTTCAGCTCCTCTGGTTTCCCATTTTGTAGCGTTTGGATTCTCTACAATTTTGTGCCATTGAATCTTTTGTTCTGAATGGCGAGTAGAAAAGTTTCAATTATACAATGGGAACAAAGGTAGATGCATCACTTTAAAACTGTTCTCCCTTTGGGTTTAAACATGGACCTTGATATTTTTCGTGCTTTGTGTAATTTGAACACTGATTAAACACAATCCTATTCTGCAATGATTTCTTTACTGACTTGATGCATTAGCTAGTATTTTTCCTTTTCCTTTCTTGTTGTAGATCAATGGATTCTGATTGTGAATGTCATGTTATGGATTACGTCATCAGTAACAGGCATGCTTTTAAATCATGGCATCTTCCAACAGTTGGTGAAATGGAAAGACATTATCTGACCCAGTGAAACAGACATTTGTTTGATTTTGAGCACTACAGAAATAGATAAGTTTGTCATAATTGTTATCAAATTTTTGATCCCCTGAAACAGTCCCAGGACTAAACATTGGCTGGTATCAGGATATATTTATCTTTGGACTGCGGTTTGGGCACATTCATAAACACGTATTTGTTTCTAGATGTCTGATTGCTGCTGCTCTAGATAAGAAGCTTTGTTTTAAGAAATTTTGTCTTGCTGCTTTATGCCCTCTTTGGTTTATGAAGTTATCATTTCCATAGAGAATGGTGTTTTATGTGCATATAAACAGAAAAAAGATTTTGAAAAATTATACAAATGGGTGGATGATAGAGAAGACCGACAGTGATAACCTTTGAATTACTGTGTCTTGCTTACTGATACCCTTATGGAGAATTAACCTTTCTTTTTGGTGCTTTACAACAACGTTGATTGAGTATTGAACGTCTATGCTTTTGTCTCTTTCTTTATTTCTTGTTTGTTTTTTAGATTATTTTTTGTCTCTTTAATATCTGCTATCACATGCAGTATAACAGCCAATTAGATCTTGTTCTATATGAGGTGATCTATGACACAGTTCCAAGCATGGCTATCCCCAAAGTCTTGGGTAAATTGAAAGGAAGCAGCTTAAAAAAGTTAAAAAATAGATTTAACTATAATCTGTAACATTTATACATGGCACATATTACTGCTTCAATAGCGCAAGTTTGTTGTAATAGAGGTGTTCAAATGGTCCCAAAAAACGAATTTTAACAACACATAATTTGTTACAACCGATTTCTATAACACAAAATGTTTATAAAACACCACATAGTTCAACACCATATTTATTGTGAACAATTCCTTAGTATTATATTATTAACAAGAAATCAGTCCCCTGACATGGAACCGTGTTTTGCGAAGGCTGCATCGGGAGGGACGAACCGACATGTAAACAAAGTAGATGTCTGTGGCTGATAAAAAAAAGAATTTACAATGTTAATAATAGTAATAGGTCCATAGAAACAATGTGGCAAATGAGCAGAGAGAAATACCTACCCAATCGGTTATACAAATGTCATAATAATTTTAGATGAGCATCGAAGAATCTGAAAGAAAAAGGAAGAAAAATGCTCAAAAAGGAAAATTTGTATGAATAAAATAAAGACACAAATAGGGAAGTGTTTTGAAAATAGAGATGTTTATTTCTAATTGTATTTCAATTGTTTTCATCACATTTTCAATTTTATCAGTGGTGTTGAAATCTTTGTAATTTTTGGTTTACCTCTAATTTGCCCTCATTGGAGTGACTGAAATGCGGGCATTCATCTTTCCAATTGTAAACTCCTTTTGCCTTTGCTCACCCACTTGGAATACCATTTGTTTACAATTCACCTTATTCGGGCATCTACGGACCCTTCCACTGTTCCCAATTCTTCTGCTTTTTGATCTATTTTTATCCCTGACCATTCTCTATTTGATCACAATTTCTTCCCCCTTTTTTAGCTTATGTTATCATATAGCCTACTTCATCATTCTCTTTCCGGTTGGACACTCTTTTATGAACTGTAATTAGGATATTCTGGTATTTATTTTATTCATACAATTTTTTCCTTCTAAGCATGTCTCTTCCTATTTCAGTGACATTTGAAGTACTAGCCTTGAGAGGAACTTGATTTCTCATACTTCCATTGTGAGTACTATGATTTGTTGGACTTAGTACTTCATTCAGATATTACTATTATTATTTTATTTTATTTTGCTGCATTAATACTGAACTCACAGCCATGAGCTATACATTTCCCTCTTCCACAACCATCTCCCATTGTGAATGATTTTCTCCAATAATGGTAAGTTCTGCTTGTGTGGCCTCATTATCTAAATCTACAGTTGTTTTCAATGGTGACATTTATTTATCTTTTTATATACTTTTTCAGACTCTTCGATGCTCATCTAAAATTATTATGACATTTGTATAACCGGTTGGGTAGGAGTTCTCTCTGCTCATTTGCCACATTGCTTCTAAGGTCCTATTACTATTATTAACATTGTAAATTCTTGGATTTTTTTTTTCAGCCACAGACATCTACTTTGTTTACATGTGGGTTTATCCCTCCTGATGCAGCCTACACGAAACACGGTTCTGTGTCAGGGGACCGATTTCTTGTTAATAATATAATAACTCTTCTGTTGTACTAACTAGGGAATTGTGCACAAAGGAGCCTGCCCCTTTTTCCTCCCCTTTGTGCACACCTGGAGTACACTATTTTTTTCTTATAACCTTCTTTTTCACCTACTTTTCTGGGCCATGGCTCTATATACTTTGAATCCCATCAGAGTTATTATCGGACAGGGACGCTTTGGTGATCTTTCAACCATTCAAAGACCTCAAGATCTGCTTTAATTCCCATATCATTGAAACCATCCCATGGTAATGACACTAGCTACTGCTCTCTTTATTTGCCTAGTCTACATTCACTTGCTTTCCAAAAACACTCCTTTAATGATTTTATTTCACACCAACTTGACGTTATGCATTTCTGAAATTTGTGTCTCTGATTCTGATATTACTTTACTAAAACAATGTTGTCCCCCCAGGTACTCATTTATATCATAGCCTTATATCCTTAGACGGGGTGGTGGTCTGTTAATCATCTACAAAAGTTCTCCGTCTATGACCCACCTTCAAATTTCTAACAGTGATACATATGAAATCATGCTGCTTACAGCCAGGGACTTTAATGCATGTTTAACTTATTGTCCTCCTGGTCTTCTTGCACATAGGGGCAGATTTTAAAAGATTTACGTGCGTAGGGGGGGTTACGTGCACCAAGCCTATTTTCAAAAATCCCAGCAATGTGCGTAAAGCCCCAGGACGTGTGTAAGTCCCAGGGCTTGCAAAATCGGGTGGGGGAGGGGCGGGGGCGTGGCCAAAGGCCTCCACATGGCAGCTGTGCCGGCCAAATGCCGGCACGCGCAAGTTACGCCTACCTCTGGCAGGCGTAACTTGTAAGATAAAGGTAGGGGGGGTTTCGAGCTGGGGGGAGGGACAGGTAGGGGAAGGGAGGGGAAGGTGGGGGGAAACGGTGAAAGCCAGCTGGTCTCCCCGAGGGTTCAGCGCACACAAGATGCACTAGTGTGCACCCCCTTGCATGCACCGACCCCGGATTTTATAACATGCGCACATGTGCGCCCGCCAGGTAGCACGCGCACATGTAGGCCACGCGCGTATCTTTTAAAATCCAGCCCATAATGGGGCAGATTTTCAAAGACCTACGCGCTTAAATCCAGGAGGATTTATGTGCCTAGGGGGGTTACGCGCACCCGGCCTATTTTCAAAAGGCCCGGCGGCACGCATAAAGCCCCGAGACGTGTGTAAGTCCCGGGGCTTGAAAAAAGGGGTGGGGAGTGGGCGGGGAGTGGGCAGTCCGGGGCAGTCCAGGGGCAGGGTGGGGGTGGGGTCAGTGGCTCCTGGCACAGTGGCCATTTGCCACTGTGTTAGAGATCGTGTGCTGGCAGGCGCAAAAGGTATGCGCACGCATGTTATAAAATCGGGCGTATATGTGCGCATGCGCTCCTTTTAAAATCTACCACAATATTTCACCTTTGAATTTGAATTTATTTTCACTCTATATGTAGACCTTACTAAAACCATAATCATTGGCGATTTTAATCTCCAACATGGATACCATTCCTCTTTCCACTACTGGAGAACTATTATTAAATTCAATGCAAACTGGTGGCTGGGAGCAGATTGTCTCTTCTCCCAGCTACCAGGCTAGCCACATACTTGATTTGATTTTTCTCAATCCCACTTTTTTTTTTCTTTTTCCCCTGCAAGTCCTCAGGTCTCACCAGTTCCCTGGTCAGACTACTTTTTGATCAATGTTACATTATTTTTTCACAACTCCTCCACTATTGGAAAGAAATAATATACAAATTATCACTAGACGTGGTCATATCGATTGAGATGTATTTAAAGAAAAGTTAATTTCAAACGTAATCCTACTGCTAGTGATTTGGATCATCTTATCAATTATTGGCATGATTCAGTCACACAAGTAGCCAATGACTTAGCCTGTTTAAGAACATGGTTCCCTAAGCATACTAAATTCACCCCTTGGTTTATTCCCATTCTGATGTAACATAAATGTATTCTACATAGATCTGAAAGCCAACGGTGCAAGTCCCCTTCATCAGAGAATCTTGCAATTTATAAATCATTGGTCAACAACTATTGCTCAGCTGTCATTTCCACTAAACGTCTACACTTGAATGACCAAATCATGAAATCTGGTAACAATTCTCCTGATATATTTATATTGTTTTTTACATAATCCTCTTACACTTGCTCTTCCTGCCTTGAGTTGGGTACCTCCATTAATGCAGCAGCAACCTTTGTTTCCTTCTTTGAAACCAAAATGCAATCAATTTGTAATTCTTTCCCTGTAGCTTGTCCAACCCCTACATCTGTGAATCCAGTTGTACCCTGATGGTACAACTTTGCAGCTATACATTCAGATGATTTTATTCATATTATTCAGTCTGCCAACAGTTCCACATGCCCCCTTGACTCATGTGCCACTGCTCTTTCGAAATGTTGCTGCAATGAAATAGCTTTTATTTTAGCTACCATCACTAATCTCTCTCTACTGGTGTACTCTCATTTTCTCTAAAGCATGCTTCTGTTACCCCCATACTCAAGAACAGTTCACGTGCCCCGACTAATTTGGCAGCTATCTTCCTAGCTCATCACTCCCTTTTCTCTCTAAACTAATTGATCTGCCATTTTGAAACAGCTAATTCGGATTTTTTATGAACATTCCATTTTAGATCAGAATCTGTTTGGCTTCTTTCAATTTCAAAGTACTGAATCACTCTTGCTTTCTAGTCTCAACACCATGCACTATGGTTTTGATTTCGGTACTTGTTACATTCTTTTCTTTCTAGATATTTCCTCAGCTTTGGACACCCTGGAAAACACTATTCTATTATCTCACCTCTCTGAAGTTGGTATGATAGCTTCTGTTCTTGCTTGGTTTTCTTCCTATCTCACAGATCACTCCCAACAGGTCACATTTAATGGTTCCATTTCATCTTGGGTTCCTATCAATTTGGGTGTTCGCCAGGATTATGCACTATCCGCTGCTCTTTTCAAAGTCTATCTAAATCCTTTTTGTCGTCTCCTTGGGCATTTGGTGTTTCTTTCAAACTGTATGCTGATGACATCGAGTTTTTCTTTCCACTACACTCATTTTTGCCTGCAAGTTTTAATCTGCTCTCTGCCAATTGGCTTTCTTTAAACCTTTGCAAGACGAATATTCTTATTTTGAGTCATCATCCTCTGTATTATATTCCTAATCAGTTCAGCTTTTGGGTGTCACCATTCCAATCTCTTCATCTCTCTGTGATTTGGATGTAATTCTAGATTCCGATCCCTCCAAGATTCCTCAGATTAAATCCATTGCCAAAAACTGTTTTTTCAAATTGAGAATGCTTAGGCACTTAAAACCCATTTAACAACCTGATAACTTCCGTACTGTACTTCAAGCTCTTCTTTTCCCATCTATTAATTATTGTAACTCCCTCTATGCTGGGCTTCCACAAAATTCTCTCTGTGCACTTGAAATAATTCGGAACTCTGCTGCTCGCCAGCACTCCTATTTGAAATCAAATTACACCAATTTTGCAACAACTCCACTGGCTACATATTTGTTCACATATTAAATACAAAATCACTACTTCCACACATAACTTTGCAACCTTAATTCCCCCTGGATTTGCTCTATTCTATGTATTTACACTCCTGCACGGATTCTGCGTTCCTTCAGTCAGTTTCTTCTTGATGTGTCCCCCCCCCTTCCCAAGTTGCTCGTCTGGCATCCACATGTGAACGCTCATTTTCCATTCATGGCCCTATCCTCTGAAACTCCCTCCCTGTTTCATTGCGACTGTACAGGACTCTAACTTGTTTTTAAAAAATCACTAAAAAATGCACCTTTTCCATGAAGCCTTCCAGTAGTAATGTCCTCATCTCTCCCTCCAGTCTTTAAGTGATTTGCGCGTATTTTATTTTCCCTCCAGCCATTCAGGAATGTACTACTGACTTTCCCTCCAGTTTCTACTATTTGGCTCATGGTACTTGTATTTTTGTGTGTGGGGGGGGGGGAGTCTGTTTTAATATGTTAAATGCAGATAAATGTATTGTTTGTTTAATCTACTTGTTATGATCATTTCTTTGTACCCTGCCCCAAACTTTAGAGGGGTGGGTAATAAATCCTTTAAAATTAAATAAATAAATAAATAAACAATCAACACAACTTCACACTAGTCTTCTAGGATCCAGCAATCCAGTTTTTCTGTTCTTGTGAATCTCATACTTCAGTTTCCATAGGATCTTTCTTTAACCAAAACAAAAAATGCCATATAAATGTTGTGGAGCATGCAGAACTCCACGATCACTTTGCATGCTTTGGCAGGAACGAAGGGAAGAAAACCTCCAGCATTGTCCAGGGAAAGAAAGCCATGGTGAATCAATTAGCACTCCTGAAGCACTCTGGAGAGCTGCAGATGGGTATAGGAACTGAGTTAGCAGCCAGGGAAAGAGAGGCTATGGTTTAGAGCTCTGAAAGCACACGAAGAATGCAATATCACTTATAAAAATCACTTTATCCTTGCCTCACAACACTACATACAAGGGCTTTTTACTACCTCACTGACCCAGGAGAATTCTATCTTGAGGATTATGACCAGATTTTTACTCATACAGGAATCTCTGCCTTAGTATATTGGCATTATGGAAGGACTCCATGAATTTGGCTGCCACATCTGAGATTGTTACCAGGAAGCAATGGTCACAATTCCCCTAATTATTCAGGTTTTGTTAATACTTATGGTTCCAGAAAATGGCTTCCTGGACTCTAGAAGGAGCCAAACCCATATTATTATTATAATTATTATTAGCATCATTAGTAATTCTAATTGCATTGGGAAAATAAACTATCCCATAAATCCCTTTGTATTATTCATATTTCAATCTGAATATTATTTATTTATTTATCAGTCTTTGATATTCTGCCTTTTCTCAAAGTTGGTCTCAAAGCAGATACAATAATTAAAATGAACAGAGTAATAGGCAAAACCAGGACTTCACTTCACCTCTCTCGCACCCTTTTACAATAATTCCTCACAATAAAGACAAGCACACTCAGAAAATGGGAATCAACAGGCTGCAGCTTTATTTAAACAGAATGGTCATCTGCCACAAGCCAGCAAGATAACCCATCAGCAGGCCAACCGGCCTACCCTTCATTAGGCAGCATCCCGCCACCTAACCGCTAGCCCCTGCCACCAACCAACAAGGAGCTAAGCCCAGAATAATCATCCGCCAGATGGGTATTACCTCGACCAGTTAATGCCCAAACTGGCTATTCCATCAGGCCACCATATTGCATTAATGAGGCTCAGGCAACCCAACTCAAGCACCGGAAGGAGAATCTATCCCATGCCCCCCCAAAGATGCGGCCGAAGATCCCCACAACAGTACATATTAAGAACATAAGAACATAAGAAATTGCCATGCTGGGTCAGACCAAGGGTCCATCAAGCCCACATCCTGTTTCCAACAGAGGCCAAACCAGGCCACAAGAACCTGGCAAGTACCCAAACATCAAGAAGAATCATGCTACAGATAACCGATTCACATCTACTCATTCAAGACCTCTCATGATTTTAAAGACCGCCATATCCCCCCTCAGCCGTCTCTTCTCCAAGCTGAACAGCTCTAACCTCATCAGCCTTTCCTCATAGGGGAGCTGTTCCCTTCTCTGTACCTTCTCCATTGCAACTATATCTTTTTTGAGATGCGGTGACCAGAATTATACACAGTAGTCAAGGTACGGTCTCACCATGGAGCGATACAGAGGCATTATGACATTTTCGATTTATTAACCATTCCATTTCTAATAACTCCTAACATTCTGTTAGCTTTTTTGACTGCTGCAGCACACTGAGATGACGATTTCAAAGTATTATCCACTAGAGATATGAATCGGAACCGGAATCAGTTCTGATTCCGGTTCCGATTCACATCGTGTTTTTTTTTTCATCCGGCCCAATCGTGGTTTTGTTTATCGGCTGTGCCCGAGCCGATAAACAAAAAACCCACCCGACCCTTTAAAACTAATCCCTTAGCTTCCCCCACCCTCCCGACCCCCCAAAAAAACTTTTTACAGGTACCTGGTGGTCCAGTGGGGGTCCCGGGAGCGATCTCCCGCTCTCGGGCCGTCAGCTGCCACTAATAAAAATGGCGCCGATGGCCTTTGCCCTTACCATGTTACAGGGTATCCGTGCCATTGGCTGGCCCCTGTCACATGGTAGGAGCACTGGATGGCCCTTTCAATTTTTTTCTATTTTCCTCATTTTATCAAAGTTTCCCTTTTGAAAATTTAGTGTTAGAACTGTAGATTTACTTATTGTCCCCCTTCCAGTTATTAGTTTAAATTTGATTATGTTATGATCACTATTGCCAAGTGGCCCCACCACCATTCCCTCTCTTACCAAATCCTGTGTTCCACTAAGAATTAAATCTAAAATAGCTCCCTCTCTCTTTGGTTCCTGAACCATTGCTCCATGAAGCAGTCGTTTATTACATCCAGGATCTTTATGTCGCTAGCAAGTCCTGAAATCTCCCATTATTATTGTACTGCCAAATTGGTTAGCTTCCCTGATTTCTCTTAGCATTTCATCATCTGTCTGACCATTTTGTCCAGTTGGATGTTAGTATACTCCTGTCATTATAGTCTTACCAAACACACATGGGATTTCTACCCATATAGATTCTATTAGGTATTTAGCCTCTTGTATGATCTTTATCCTGTTGGACTCTATACCCTCCCAGACATAAAGGGGCAGATTTTCAAAGACCTACGCGTGTAAATCCAGGAGAATTTATGCGTGTAGGGGGGTTACACGCACCATGCCTGTTTTCAAAAGGCCCGGTGGCACGCGTAAAGCCCCGAGACACACATATGTCCCGGGGCTTTTCTGAATGGGAGGGCAGGGGGCGGGATGGGGGTGGGACAGGGCAGGGCAGATTGTCCGGGGGTGTGGTGGGGCAGTCCATGGGTGTGGCTGGGTGGTCCGGGAGGCGTGGCTGAGGACTCCGGCACAGGGGCAAGTTATGCCTGCCTCTGCCGTAACTTCCAAAACAAAGGTATGGGGGGTTTCTTTAGGGCTGGGGGGCAGGACAGGGAGGGAAAGGTGGTGGGGGAGGGAACGGGGAAAGCCAACGGGGTTCCCCAAGGGCTCGGCGCGCGCAATTTGCACTAGTGTGCACCCCCTTTCGAGCGCCAACCCCTGATTTTATAACATGTGCGCGGCTGCACACTCATGTTATAAAATTGGGCATACATTTGTGTGCGCCGGGTTGCACGCACAAATGTATACCGGCGCGTATGTTTTAAAATCTGCACCAAAGTGCCACACCCCCACCAAGTTGATCCTCCCTTTCATTGCAATATAATTTATACCTTGATATAGCACTGTTCTATTGGTTATCCTCCTTCCACCGGGTCTCTGTGATGCAAATTATGTCAATCTCATCATTTACTGCTAATCACTCTAACTCTCCCATCTTACTTTTTAGGCTTCTGGCATTGGCACATAGACACTTCAAAGTGTGTTTTTGTTTGTATTAACAACCTGCTTTTCAGTTGATAGGGATAATTTGGAAATCTTTAGCTCAGGTGATTTTTTACATAAATGCACACGCACTGCATTTGCTTTTATTGGAACCTCTCTGTTGGGATGCCCTAACTCTCCTGTTTCTTTAGTGTCCTTTAGTGCATTCCTCCGAACCATGCACTGCTGAGTGACTGTCAGCTTTCCCCTTTGTTCTAGTTTAAAAGCTGCTCTATCTCCTTTTAAAAAGTTAGTGCCAGCAGCTTGATTTCATTCTGGTTAAGGTGGAGCCCATCCTTTCGGAAAAGTCTCCCCCTTCCCCAAATGTTTCCCCAATTCCTTACAAAACGGAATTCCTCTTCCCTACAGCATCATCTCATCCACGCATTGAAATTCTACAGCTCTCTCTTCCTCTGAGGACCTGCATGTGGAACAGAGAGCATTTCAGAGAATGCCATCCTGGAGGTTCTGGATTTCAGCTTTCTACCTAAAATCCTAAATTTGGCTTCCAGAACTTCTCTCCCACATTTTCCAGTGTCGTTGGTGCCCACACTTACCACGACAGCTGGTTCCTCTCCAGCACTGTCTATAATCCTATCTAGGTGAAGTGTGAGGTCTGCCACCTTCGCACCAGGCAGGCAAGTTACCAGGCCGTCCTCACATCCACCAGCCACCCTTCTATCTACATTTCTAATAATTGAATCACCATCTATGAGGCCGGCCTAACCCTTCCCTCCTGGGCAGTAGTCCTGGGAGACTTGTTCTCAGTGCAAGAGGACAATACATCAAATGGAGAGCATGTCCTTGCTACAAGATCACTTCCTGCTACTCCAGGGTGATGTTCTCCAACTGGGATACCTTTCTGATCCAAGGTAGCACTTGGTTGCCAGACTGGATTTGAGACTTGGCTACTATGTCTCATCCAATGTACCTCCCTGTCTGCCTCAGCTCCTCCAAGTCTGCCACTCTAGCCTCCAGAGATCAGACTCATTCCCTGAGAGCTAGGAGCTCATTGCACTGAGTTCACACATACAATCTCTCACCGGTGGGTAAAAAATCATACATGTGACACTCAATACAAAAGACTGGAAAGCCCCCCTCTTGCTGCTGGACTGCTGCCTTCATCTTAATTTTGTTGAGTTCCTAGTTAACTTTAGGATTTATTTTATTTATTTATTTAATAATTTTTCTATACCAGCGTTCAAAACAGACATCACATCAGTTTACAAAGTATCGTCAAATGCACTTAAAACGTTTGCCTTCCAAAAAGCTAAAAAATACTACGGAATACTACGGGAGTTGGAATTAGAGTACTTTAAATGTACAGGTGTATTTACTAATTATTCCAAAACCTCCTGTAGAGATTGTTAAATAATTCCCTACCAACAAATGACAAATGAACCCCTTCGGGCTGAAAAAGGCCAGCATGAACATCCCAGGACCCTCCCATCACACGCAGCCAAGATTCAATCTGTTGATTGGCCTTGGCTCTACAACATCCCCAAATGCATTTTTCCATCTCCACAGGCCTTGAAATATTGTCTGCCAGCATATCACTGACTCCAGCAACCAAATCATCAGCATGGCGAGGTCCTTCCTCACCATGCTAATAAATTGATGACCAAACAACTTCCCCCAATCATTACCCCCCCCCCCCCAATGTACCACCATAACATCTGGATGGAACCTGCAGCTCTCCAATGATGCATGTATGGTAACAGTTTGGTCTATCGCATCCGTCCCAACCAGTGGACGGTCACACCATGTGCTGCCAATCCTAGATGAGGACCGTAAGGCTGCTGACAAGCATGCTTGTGTGCCCATACAACAAAGGAGTGCCCCACAATCCACACTTGTCAACCATAGAGCCTGATATCTAAGGAAAAACAGAAAACGGTACCACTCACAAATATCCCCAGCCCCAAGCCTTATATACACCTGAAATGCATCGGACCTCTATTTCCCAATCCACAGGATCACCTCTTCTGATAACCCAGACACCGCGGCAGATGTGGCCACCCCAATTCAAAATAAATGAGTCCCGAACTTGGCCGCCTCCAAACCCACCCTGGAGAGAATAGCCCTAAAAATGGTCAGCGGCCGCAGGTCCCTAAATACCAAAAAATGACCACCCCCAATGGGATGCTGGGACAGATAATGGAGCACATTGGCAACTGAACAGGTGCAAAGCCCCTTAACCACCCTCAAAATCAGCTCAACTCCCTTTCCTGCCTGATCAGTTTTAGATCTTGTAATCACCAGCCTGACTACATCCCTTCCAACCTGTACATGATGGAAGTGCAAGCCCATGTTCTCTGCCCCCTGGCTAGCCCCAGCCATTAACTCCCCGATGCAAAATGCCCCAAAAAAGGCCAAAACAAATGCTGTACGAAATAAACTGGCTTCATAAGAGGACGAGCACACAACAGCAGCCGTATCCCACAATGCCAGCAATATGGCATGGGTGACAAGCTACCTGCCATCCTGCATCACCTCCAATCCCCTAGCCCATCCCATCAATAGTTTCTGCACCAGGTCAGGTGACCCCAACCATGAGACCTCATAAAAAATGAGAACCCAGTCAGCTGCTGTATAACACTAGCCTTGGAACTGCCCCACTTACGGGTTTCTCAATGATGTCAACATCATAAGGAGTAAATCCACCACTTTTGAAGCTCCATTTAAAGAGCCAGCCCAAGTAGAAGGGGCTAACGATGCCTGCAACAACAGCCAGGCTTCCAGGAACCAAACTTCCAAAGGACGGTTGTCCCACAGAGATCCGCAACGGGGGCGGGCGTCCAGAAAAGTGCCCACTTGAAATGAGAAAGAGAATTGGCAATATTGTTAAAGACACCTGGACATGTCACGACCAAGCAGTAACATTTAACCTCATACAGCACAATACGAATTCTCACATCAGCTCGGACACTAAAAGGTACTTTGCTGCCATCTGTTAATTACTTCAACCACCCCAAGGTTATTGCACCAAAAGACTATCCTACGATCCTGCAACCGAGATCCCCACAAATGCAACGCGACTACAATAGGGAACAATTCCAGGAAGGCTTTGTTCTGAGAGACCCCGAGTTGCACCCATTGTACTGGCCAAGAAGACGTGCACCAAGATCCTTGCAATTAAACCCTGAACCCCTTTTCCCTGGACGCATCTGAAAATAGTTCCAAATCCTGACTGGACATCAAGTCCTTTTGCCACAGACAAACCCCATTGAATTCAGATCCTTCCTCATGCCCCTGGATATTCTAATATGGTGATTAGGCCATTGCCACCGAGAGCCTCCTCAAAAACACCCTTCCCATGGTTACATCTCGACATGCACAGTTTAAACTACCCATCAGTGACTGCAGATGCTGCAAGGCTAACTTTTTGCAAACCCTAGCCCCCTAAACCATTTCCTTCAGCTTTAGGCAATCTGGCACCATGCTGATCAAGTCCAGCTCAATACTCCAAAATACCAAGGAGCTGCAAGGCCCTTCCATCTTCTTCGCAGCAATAGAAATGCAGAAGTCATCCACCACCCTCAGAAAACATTGCATGAGTTCCCCACAAGCACAAAAGCTCTTAGGGCCAATTAATTAAAAAATATTCGAGATAATGCACTATATTGGGAACCTCAGACAACTGTCCACCATCCAGTGTACAAAAGAACTAAACATTTCAAAATATGCACAAGAGATGGAACATTCCATGGGCAGGCAAGTATCAAAATAAAACTTTCCAAGAAACTGAAAACCCAATAAAGGAAAACTGTCCGGATGAATTGGCAACAGGCAGAAAGCGGACTCGATATCCACTTTTGCCATCAACGCCCCTTCCCCACATCGCACAACCATCTGTACTGCTGAATCAAAAGAGGCATAAGACACCGTGCATAGGTCCTTAGTCACAAAATCATTAACTGAACTACCTGAGGGAAAGGAGAGATTATGAATAAGTCAGAGCTTACCCAGCTCCTTTTTCGGGATACATCGCCAAAGGAGATAAAATCATTCTCTCAAAGGGCAGCTTATCAAAGTGCCAACTCAGCCTGCAACTTACTGTCAACAATATCCCACCACTGAACCACCGACATATAATTCCCGAATTTGCCCACAGAAAACCCCTCAAATGAAACCCTGGCCACCTCTACTCTGGGATAAACCTGAAGCCATGGCTCCATATCCTCCAGCAGTATATATATAGAAACATATAGAAACATAGAAACATAGAAATGACGGCAGAAGAAGACCAAACGGCCCATCCAGTCTGCCCAGCAAGCTTCACATTTTTTTCTCATACTTATCTGTTTCTCTTAGCTCTTTGGTTCTATTTCCCTTCCACCCCCACCATTAATGTAGAGAGCAGTGATGGAGCTGCAACCAAGTGAAATATCAAGCTTGATTAGTTATGGGTAGTAGGGGAAGTAACCGCCGCAATAAGCAAGCTACACCCATGCTTATTTGTTTTACCCAGACTGTGTTATTCAGCCCTTATTGGTTGTTTTTCTTCTCCCCTGCCATTGAAGCAGGGAGCTATGCTGGATATGCGTGTAGTATCAGTTTTTCTTCTCCCCTGCCGTTGAAGCAGAGAGCTATGCTGGATATGCGTGAAGTATCAGTTTTTCTTCTCCCCTGCCGTTGAAGCAGAGAGCTATGCTGGATATGCGTGAAGTATCAGTTTTTCTTCTCCCCTGCCGTTGAAGCAGGATATGCATTGAAAGTGAAGTATCAGGCTTATTTGGTTTGGGGTAGTAACTGCCGTAACAAGCCAGCTACTCCCCGCTTTGTGAGTGCGAATCCTTTTTTCTTCTCCCCTGCTGTTGAAGCAGAGAGCTATGCTGGATATGCGTGAAGTATCAGTTTTTCTTCTCCCCTGCTGTTGAAGCAGAGAGCTATGCTGGATATGCGTATAGGAGACGGAGCCCTCAGGAACCCCTCACTTTCCTGCATTCCCCAAAACTGAGTTACCCCCACTTCCCGAAGTTCCTCACCGAACATTTACTGGCCTGGTGGCCAGCTCCACAACTGGAGCACAAATGTTTAAACTTGTAGTCTGTAAAATTACAGATGGATCTGTTGAATCGCCTTCATAAGTCTAGTACTCTGGACCCAGACTTAACTGCACTGCCAGGTGCGGACCCCGCCCGAAAGGGCCGACTACCTACCCCCCACTGGCCACTCCTGCCAGCCCACTGCCCTGCCCTGCTGGCACTGCCTTATCATTTGAGTGAGCCACAGACCTACATCTTGAGTGTCCCAGGTCATAAATCTATTTTCCTCCATGTTGTCACGAAAGCACTCATCATAGTTGAGTCAGGCCCAACTCTCATAATCCTTGTGGGCAGCCAAAATAGCATCAGTATAAGCCAGCATCGGACCATACTGCAATCTATCCTGATGCCCGATCACACTAGCCATCTGCAAAAAACATCAAATCTAATTTTAAATGGTCCTAGGGATCTTCTTCTACACTCCCTGTAATTGCTCGCTATCCTTTTTCTTCCTTCCTTCCTTCCTTCCTGCAACCCCAATGACCCTCCTGGAGCTTAACTATGTGAATGTACTTATGCTTCTGTATTTTGCAACGCATAGAATGTGATATGTCCTCCCAAAGCTCTGACAAGGTCACTAAAGTAGGCGCACCCTTATCCAGAGACTTGGACCCAGCATCCTTCCCCACAGCTGCTCTTTCCGATGACGAGGAAGAAGAGGAGCTAGACGACAGCTATAATGAGGACGAGGAACTGAAGGAACTAGAATGGTACTGCCTCCGTCTTTGCTTCAACCTACATGCTTCCGCACCTCCAACCTCCCCCTTATGTGTAGCCCTGCCTGTTTCCTGGCACCACTGCCACCTGCCACAATATCAGGGGTGATTGCTCCTCCACTGTGCCCCCACAAACAGCTACCCACCCACAGCATTGTCCACATCCCAAGGGCACTGAGGCTGTTCCCACAGTGCCAGCTGCCACCAGATCAGTTGCACCTCTGTACCCTCCATCAGGTCCATCTCATGCTCTTCAGCCGCTGGACCACCAGGACCACCAGGCGCTGCTCCCCCCTGCTGCTGTCCAAATTGGCTAACCTGTGAAGCAGAAAAAGAAGCCACAGACACAGGAACAGAACAAATGTCTCCCCAGTAAAGGTAACCCCATGCCTGGACACCTTCCTGGACTGCCCCGCCCCCAGAAATCTGACCAAAAGTGGCAAATCAAAAACCCCCACCACTGGACGGGATATACCCTATGACGCCCTCTAGCCCCCAAATACCCATGCCTGTGGTGGACATCCCAAAAACCCTGCATCCCCATCGCTGTGAAAAATGCATGGGGTCCCAACCATGGGGGAACACCCCACCTCCCAGATCCTGGAATCATACTTGACGAAGGGGCCCCCTGGCAGCCCCTGAATCCAACTTGGTGTCTGACTGGTCCCTTCACCAAGGAAACGCAGATCCTCCCACGGTCCCATCCAATATCCCCTCCCCCCCCCCCCCCAGGACATCGCCGCTTCATGCCCCAGTGACTCCCCCTGGGCCCTGACCCAGGCCTCCATGGGAGATCAAAATCCCCACCATGCCCTATGCTTCCTGCACCAGCAGCACTCTGAGCCCTGCCCCGATGAGCCCCATGCTCCAAATCCCCCTCTGAAGATACTGTATCAAGCTGAGGAACTCCACTCCACGGAGTGCCCCCCCTCAAAGGGAGTGACCAGGATCCCGTCGCTTTAGAGACCCCACCTCCCCCTCCTGGGCACAGCCCCCCTCACAATCAGGCAGCCTCCCTTCTATTCAGAGCAGGCGCCACAGCCATGCACTCCGGAGACTCCCTCAACCCGGCCACACCAGCGCAGGCCGAAGTATAGTCCCTCCTGTGATTCTTACTCTGCCCTCCCCAGGAAAGCGCATACCCAGATGTCCTGGCAACATTCACACAGACCATTTGCCATGAGCTTGAAAAATATGCACCTATCTATGTTGATATCTAAAACAAAAACAAAAATGTCCCTCCTGTGTCAGATGAATATATGTGATGGTATTATACTCCTGAAAAGTTAATGAAGCCTTTCCTCAGGTAAACTAACTTTACAGGGGTATAATATAAGCACATTAATATTTTGAATGGAAATACCACAAATGTACATGATGATGGGCCTTTGCATGCTTTGATCCACACCTCACTCTTCTCATCATCATTAATGGGGATGGGAGAGAATGCAGAAAAAAAAAAGAGGAGTCCTGCAGCCTGTTATTTTCTGAGTGCCTGACTATAACATCCTTTTAGTATGCAATGCACATTTTGGTTATGGACATAATTTAACAATCTTAAAAGCCAGTGTATGAGGGTTAAAGCATGTGTATGGTTCCATAAGGCATGCACTTCTACCCAAGGGTGTGCACTGCATACATTGGGGCAGGGCAGGGCATGGGTGTTTGTTGCATACAGCACTCTGCTACAGCTCCCTGTTGGGGAGAGGGAGGGAGGGAGGTAGAAGGGTAGAAAGGCTCTTTGGTGGGCTCTGTCTGATACTCTATATATGGACCATTGTAAGGGGGCACTTTCATTCGGGGTAAGTTTTTAGGAGGTGGGTTGGGGTTGGGAGGTTGCTGCCATAGACACATTCAGAGGTATCCATTGTAAAATTGACATCAGTAAAGAATTTTTAACCTCATAAGTGATAAAAGGAGTTGATTTATTTTGTACAATGCAGCTAGCAGAGACTACAGTGTAGAAATCAACTCCTCTTTTTAAAATTTTATCACTTATAAGGTCAAAAATTCTTTAATGATGTAAATTTTACAGTGGATACCTCTGAATGTGTCTGTAACACCACCCTCTAAACCCTACCCACTTCCCAAAAACTTACCCCGAATGAAAGTGCCCCCTTACAATGGTCCATATATAGAGTATCAGACTGACCCCCCCATAAAGAGGTTCTCTCTCCCCCTCCCCCCCTTCCTACTTTTTCTGGGTACACACGCCCTTCCCAGCTATTTAGCTCCCACGTAAGTGGCCATTTTTACACACGCAAGGCTTTTAAAATCTACCTTTATATGTAGGTTTTGATTTTCAAAGCTACATGTTAAGGACCTGATTTAAAAAAAAAAAATTTACATGTTTAAAATTGGGTTTTGCACATTCAAATGCATTTTACCCAAGTAAATGGCTTTTGGAAATTGCTATATTGTTACTTTTATGCACGTAATTCCTTTGAAAATTAACCCCTTAGGTTTGGCCAGTGAAAGGTATCCACACAAAAAAGCAGGTGCACATCTCTGCGGGTGCTTTTCCCTGGGACAGTTTTCCAGGTAAAAGTACACGTGTACTTTTACTTTGAAAACCAGTACAAAATCCACAAGTAAGAAAGTACCTATGTCCCTTGTAGCTACACGGGTAATATAAAAATTGTGCCTATAAGGTTTTCCAATGCCATAAAAATAGATTTGGATGCCTCAGTGATTGATTATTCTACAAATGCAAAATAACAGGCTTCTGAGAATGCAGCCAAAATAAACCAAAAATAGCTATCAATCGATCTATCTATATCTATATATATATATGTGTGTGTGTGTGTGTGTGTGTGTGTGTGTGTGCGTACACCCGACATAATGCTCCCATTTTATTCGATATTAAAATACACATCCTGTCATTTCATGATTTTTTTTACATTGATAATGATAGAGTGCAGATGTTTTGTTCTCAGCATTTTCCTTCTTTATTTCCATGAAATCTTTATTTCCAGCATCCCAAAAATTGTACAGCAAAAGATTACCACGCCTTTCTTATCTATTACAGCAAAATATGGGCACACAATACAACGCAAGCTCACTTGCAATGCGAACCAAATTTTTGGGCCTCACCGCCCACATTATATCAGGTCTACAGTCTATCTATACACACATGCACATATTACATGAATGATTTTTTTTAAACCTTGACAGGAATTCAAATGGATTCTAATTTGGTTTCACTTGGGGGGAGGCTAATGTGACTAATGTGCAAGGAAGAGTCATTCAGACTTCTCAGCTACTGCCACATGCCCCTTAAGATCAGGTTTAACGTACAGTAGATTAACTATTATTCATCTTCCATGGGGAGCGAGAAATAAATCATCTCACTCTGCATGCAACTGTTATTGATTTCTGCCATCAAACAGAAAAGAGATTGGCAAGTTTTGATAGTTGTTACAGCTGCTGGAAGCTCTGGTAACCCTAGAAATTAAGGCAAAACAAACGTGGAAATGCCAAAGAACCAGAAGGGTATCCCGTGAAACCCATAAAAAGTTAAGCTTCCCTCCAGCCCAGACTAAATTCACAATGTGGCTTTCTACAGGATGCAGGGTAAGCTAGGCAGTGGTAGGCAGTAGCAACCAAGAAAGAAACATCTATTGTTCACCAACAATTCAGAGGCGGGAAGGCTGAATTCCCTCCAAAGCCACTTGATTTATGGCTTGTGATAATATGTGCTGGAACACCCCAACCCAGAGTGCAGTGCGGCGTGACCTGTAAAAATAAGTCTATTAACCCTAATCAATCTCCCATTATCCACTCTGGCCCACAATTTAGCTAGCAAAGAACTGGCAGGGCCTCACAACTCAGTTTGAACTAATCCCATTGTCTTTCTTAATCAGTGTGCCTGAAAGCCAAGCAGCTTCTTCACAGGAGTGAAATTATCGCTGGTGTTAAAAAAAAAAAAAAGCAAAAGGCTTTCATCTTTTAATGAGAAAATGGTGAATTGTTTTCATTCTGAATTGCAAGAGCTAATTGAGGCCCCGGGGCTCTTGTAGAGATACAGGCCCCAGTAGTTCCCAGGGACCTCTGATAGTAATTGTCCCAGCAGTAGGTAACTGGCCTGACAAAACTTCCTGTTGTAATTAATAAGGACTTTTATTCTGATTAAGTATTTTATTACAGAAGCTAATTATGAAGTTTATCACAGATTTGATTCCTGAGACTTTTCCCTTTGTTGTTTTGATTTTGAAAAGGGAGAGTTAGTTCGACCTCTGAAGGTCAAAAGTAATTAGCACTTGCATGTTCTAATGTTTACAAATGTATTCCACATAAAATGTCACTTGACTCCATAGCAGGAAAAGCAGAGTACAAAGCCTCTTTATAGAGGGAAGGCCTCTTTTCTTGATGTAATAGCCCTTGCTAACACTTATAATGTGCAAGGATCTGGTTCATTAAACAAGCAAAGGGATGCATGTGGTAATTTACTCCTCCCCTTTCCTTCTCCCCTCTCCCCTCTCTCAGAAATAGACTTCTTAAAGCAACTAATCCTAACACAGTAGATAATGGCAGAAAAGGACAGAGCGGCCCATCCAGTCTGCCCAGTCGTCTTCCTCTCCAGTTCTCTCTGGTTGTGCATTTGGAGGACAAGTTTCAAAGGGACTTGCACGTGTACATTGGCTGTCCAAAATCTGTCTGCCCTCAATGCGACTGAAAGTCCTCGAGTCCTTCCACACAATGGGTACAATTTTAGCCGCACTGAGAGAAAGAGTTCCTGAGTGCGTTCTAGTCGGTGGAAGGAAAAGCACACGCGTCGATGACATTTTCCTTTCTATGTGCATGCTATTCCAGCAGATTGTGACGTTCAGAAAAGCAGGTTACAAATGACCACAAATACTTTGTATCCTTAGCAAGTTTAAACGTGAAAGGGTGCGCAAACATTCTCTTTGAAACCTTGTGCTAAGCCCACAGGTAAAAATTGCACACAGTCTTTGTCCCAGTGCAGTCTTTCTTATGCCTGGGTTTTCATTTAGCCTAAATTTGGCTTCTTTCTTTAACCCAGCCCACAGTATAATCACTGGTCTTGTCCTCGTCAAAATGTTCTTTAGATTTTTTTAATGGAAATAAAGCATGCCCCTTATAGTCCTATAACATAACTTATATTTTAGTGCTTCCCTGACACAGGTCTGTGTTTCGAAACTAATCCTCTTTCTGCATGGGGGGAGGGGGGGGAGGATTGCTTCCATAAATATTCAAACATCTCTTCTCTGAGGACAATGTTCCTACAACAGAGGGACAGCACAGTCTTTCAAAACTTGCACTCTGACATACTTGACCAATCCAGTACTTCCACGTATCTGCTTCTCATTGGCGCTTCACCTAGTTGTTCTTATTGGTTAGCCTTGCATCCATCACTTACACATATTTAAGTCAGAGAAAACCAGCGATTATATTGCGGGCCGAGTGAAAGAAAGAAACCAAAGATAGGCTACGTGAATCTGATTAAAAGCCCGGTCTATGAAGGTCCTTTTTTTATTATTATTATTTTTTTAACATGATAAATTAGATTGTGAAAATTGGATATGGGGGTGAAAGGATAAGGAGTGTATTTTCTCATTCCATGCTGTAATAGCACTTGGCACTTGGCTATCAAATAATTGTCCTTACCTTATTGTTAGATACTCTTGTGTTTGGCTTGGCAAATCTATTTACCATCATGATCCATTACCTCATGGTAATGTCCACTACCATGGTTACTGTCACTTAATTTTGAAAAGTCCAAAGATACAGTGGAATGTGGATTAAAATAACCAAGACAGGTTTATCTCTGGATGGAATTTACATTCTAACATCAGACGCACTTTTATCTATTCCAACTTGTAAGATTATGAGGAAAACTAGGCTACCAGCTAGGGCTTTTTCTGTAGCAGCTCCAATATTGTGGAATCAATTACCACTTGAGATTAAATCAGAGTTGAATTACCTGAGCTTTCCTAAGAAAATAAACACCTACAGTACCTGAATGTAATCCACTTTGAAGTGACTGAAAGGCAGAATTTAAAGCAAATAAAATAAAATTGTGGTTATTCCCTGAAACAGCTAACCCTCACCGTTGATTATGACTAATGGGATCTTGTTTTTCAGTTAATTTCTGTTCTTAGTTTGTTATGTTGGTCTGAATTGTAGCGATATTATTTTGAATATTGTTCTTATATGTTTAATTGGGGGGGGGGGGAGTTAGTACTGTTCACTGCCCTTTTGTCGGCTTTTAGCTGGGAAAGTGGTCTAGAAATCTCTAAAATAAATAGAAAACTTTCCATGGATATTTGGGTCACTGAGTGACACCAGAGGAAGAAAATCAAGCTAAAATATGTGTCCTATGTACAGTCTATTCACCAGGCCCAGATAGCCTTTATTCTTCCATAGCTAGGGTTTTCCCAAGTTTGGGAACTTGTTGACTTGTTACTAGATTGAAATTTCCTGAGACAGTAATGGCAGAATGGCCTTCAAGATGCTGACCTGCAATCACAGATCACATGATAAAAAAAGAAGCCAGGAAACCGCTGACTGAGGGGAACGTTTTCCAAGCCATTCATGCACATAAAACCCAGCTTTACGGAATATCAGTAAATTGCTGTTCTAACACTGACCTGAGCTCTGTGTGTGTGTAAACGAACACATGTAACTTGGTTTCACATGTACTTTTACGTGCCCTGAGGGGGAGGGGGGGGTGGAGTTAGGGCAGGATTGGAGCCTAGGCACATACTTATTTTAAAAAGTATGAGGGTAAGCGTGCACGTGTAAGTTGTGCACTCCAAAGAGAAGCTGTGTCTGCATGTGAGTGAATGTATGCGTGTACTTACCCAATTACACGTGTTAAGTCTGCTTTTAAAATAATTCTCAGTAAGGTAGAGTGTTACAATGTGCACACAGACTTTGCTGCTGTGCAGGCTGCTCCAATATTAGCCTCCCCGTGACCAAGTCTTCTCCAACAGTTCTATCATATGCCAGGGCCTCAATATTCAAAATGATTCATTTATGTAAATTAGCTGAGTAAGATTTATCCAAATAATTTTCATAGGAAAGTCAGCAGCAGGGCTATGATGCCGAATATCTGTGTAGAAATCGCTACTTGGCCGGATAAGTTATATCTTTCATCAAATCCAACTCTGGATGGAATCAGGAATTTTTTTTTTCTTTTAATCGAACCCAGCTCTTGAATGTTAAGTTGAAAATACAGATAGCACTAACAGCCATGCCGTATTTTATGCAACATTAAAAAACTGATGCTATATCAGGCTAAGTTAGATCTGCTCTATGGCAGGTCTGACTTATCCACTTAACCAGATAAATCCAAATATCGATTAATTTAACCAGATAAGTAGCCCTGCCCTGATCTGCCCATTGCCTGTCCCCATAATATCCGGCTAACTACTTAAGCCACATAAATACTTATCTGGCTAAGTGGCAACTGCTGAGTATAGCTGGATATTCAGCGGCTACCAATTAACTGGATAAGTTACTACATATCTGGCTAAGTAACGCTAAATTTTGGCCCCCTCCCCATTTGTAAAGTGACTTCCACAGATGTCTGCAATGAGCATTTACTGGCACATTGGATGCTCTACCTGGGAGACATGAAAGGGCAATAACTGACGGTGAGTAGTTGTACCTAATCCAGATGGAACTCTTTTTTTCTTACATTTATTTGCTCTGGGGTTCTTTGTATTGGGGAGGGAGCAGGTGGTATGACATAGATTTATGCAAGATTAAGAAAAGTTACGTGGAATGGTTTTTCTTGTACTAAACAATCAGATTACTCAGAATCAAGCTGAACAATCCATCTTAGAGCACAAAATATAAAAGCGGGATAGATGATACTATTATGCACAGCCCTGCTGATCATGCCCTTGGTTATGATACTATTCTCTCCGTTAGAGGTCTGTGCTGATGTTTGCTGCTGTTGTGTATGCTGGTGAACTGCTTGTGTCAATAAAAAGATATTGAAAAAACCGTGGGTGTGATTCCAGCAGAGACTGAGAATTGGAAAATAACTTAGGAGATTATGAAAATAAAATAAAACAATTGGTTTAAGGACCTGATGCGATAGGAAGCTAAATGCTAATAAGATGAGAGGCTTGGGGAGCTGGAAGGCGATAAGACCAGATGCAATTTTAAACGGCAAAGCCAAGGAAACGGAACCTGGGGGAGGAGAGCGTCCATAAGATTCCTTTAAGAGCAGATGCATTTTGAAATAGGAGCTGTTCAGGAGGAGGCAGCTGTGGGCTGCAATAAGATTGATTTAAGACCAGATGCAATTTAAGGAACAGAAAAGAATAAGGAGATGGACGCATTGGGCGAAATCAGATCAATTTTAGATCTCAATGCAATTGAAGCTGATGAGGCAGAGATGTGAAAGCTATGTGTGTGTGGCATGGGAAGGAAGACAGAAACTACAGAACAGAATACATTGCCACTTAAGCTGACATTCTTGGAGGTTCAATAGACATTTGTATGTTCTGTTTCTAAATGACAAAAAAAAACAAAAAACAAAACAAAACATTTCCACATTCCTGAAAATTGCTTTGTGGGGACAGCTCTATGGCTTATTGGAAGTGCTGGTGTGAGGTGCAGTGGAGGGGCATGGCAGTGCTGGTGTGAGGTGCAGTGGAGGGGCATGGCAGTGCTGGTGTGAGGTGCAGTGGAGGGGCATGGCAGTGCTGGTGTGAGGTGCAGTGCAGGTGAGTGGCTCTATCGCTCAGTGCAGTGTTGGGATGAGATGCAGTACAGGTAAGCGATAGTGCATGTAAGAGGCGCTATGCAGGTGAGCAGCACTATGGTTAAGTGGCAGTGTTGATGTGAGGTAGGGACTGCAGGGCAAAAATTGTCATTTTGTTTCAGGATGTGTTTTTTTTGAGACATGTGGTTCCTTTAATATTTATTTCAGTTCAGTTTGTTTGCTGAACCACAAAACAATTAGGTTTTTTTTTAGAAAGTGCCCCTCTACCCTGCTCCAACACAGCCCTCTGTCCGCCACCTCTCCAGGTGGCTTCCCACTGCCTTATCCTCTTTGCGGGATCTCCAAGGATGAAAGGGGTAGGAATGATCCCCAGTTGGTCTCGAGGATGGCCAGCACAAAGATATTTTACAGCCATAAAGCAACTTGATACTGGCCAGCCCTGAGACTGGCACCAATTTGAAACTGGAACCAGTGGGGCAGGAGCGACTGGAGATTGTGTCTTCCCCTTTCAACCTCAGAAAGCCGATAGAAGGGATATGTGGGTGACAAGGGAGGCATTTTTGGGGGGTTTTTTACATTTCTTGGTAAATAGTGTGTGCTATTTTCTTTTTAACAAAACAAAAAATTCCTAAATTTTGGGGGGTTTTCAGAGTCATCAGTTATTCATCTTGTTTGAAACTAAGCAAACCAAAAAAAAAAGGGCCTTTTTAGTTCAGATTCCCCATTCATTTCAAATGAATGAATATTCCTAGTGTGAGGTGCAGTGCAAGTGAGCAGCTTAGCAGCGGTGTTGTTGTGAGGTGTAGTGCTGTAGAATTGGTTGGTATGAGGTGCAGTGGAGATTAGCAGGATTTTAAAATACTGCTTGTTGGAAAAGGCACATTTTCTGGAAGCATTACGGAAGTAAGGTTACTTGGATGTTGAAGAGACAGGGAAAATCCTGACAGCTGGAAAATCCTGACAGCTGGAATGATCCTTGCCATATGGCAAGGCATTATTGACTGACATTCTAAGGTTCAATTAGCTTTTTATTAATAATTTTGACCAGCCAATGACATTTTTCTTCAGATACCACTACAGAGTGACTCCAGGATCTAGTATTTCATTGCAGGTGAATTGGATAGTTCTGGCTTCTGTCATATGACTCAGGAATAGATTAAAAAGATATTTTGCTACTTGAACAAAACAGAACCTAAAGCAAAATTCCAAGATCATGCTACCAGCTTTTTGCAGAAACCTGATGAAACTCAGCTAGATCTCCTTTGCACCTATACTCTGGGCATTCAGATGTCATATATGATATAGTTTGAACTTGGCCACACATACAAAGTGAGGATTCTTTAATCTTCCAGTAACACGTTATAGGCACGTCTTCCTTGTCCTCCTATGTGGATTTCATTAAGCACTAGGGATGTGAATCGTTTTAGGACGATTAAAATTATCGTCCGATAATTTTAATATCGTCTTAAACCGTTATGGAACACAATACAATACAGATTCTAACGATTTATCGTTATAAATCGTTAGAATCGTGAGCCGGCACACTAAAACCTCCTAAAACCCACCCCCGACCCTTTAAATTAAATCCCCCACCCTCCCGAACCCCCCCCAAATAACTTAAATAACCTGCGGGTCCAGCGGCGGTCCGGAACGGCAGCGGTCCGGAACGGGCTCCTGCTCTGAATCTTGTCGTCTTCAGCCGGCGCCATTTTCCAAAATGGCGCCGAAAAATGGCGGCGGCCATAGACGAAAAAGATTGGACGGCAGGAGGTCCTTCCGGACCCCCGCTGGACTTTTGGCAAGTCTCGTGGGGGTCAGGAGGCCCCCCACAAGCTGGCCAAAAGTTCCTGGAGGTCCAGCGGGGGTCAGGGAGCGATTTCCCGCCGCGAATCGTTTTCGTACGGAAAATGGCGCCGGCAGGAGATCGACTGCAGGAGGTCGTTCAGCGAGGGTTCCGGCGCCTCACTGAACGACCTCCTGCAGTCGATCTCCTGCCGGCGCCATTTTCCGTACGGAAACGATTCGCGGCGGGAAATCGCTCCCTGACCCCCGCTGGACCTCCAGGAACTTTTGGCCAGCTTGTGGGGGGCCTCCTGACCCCCACGAGACTTGCCAAAAGTCCAGCGGGGGTCCGGAAGGACCTCCTGCCGTCCAATCTTTTTCGTCTATGGCCGCCGCCATTTTTCGGCGCCATTTTGGAAAATGGCGCCGGCTGAAGACGACAAGATTCAGAGCAGGAGCCCGTTCCGGACCGCTGCCGTTCCGGACCGCCGCTGGACCCGCAGGTTATTTAAGTTATTTGGGGGGGGTTCGGGAGGGTGGGGGATTTAATTTAAAGGGTCGGGGGTGGGTTTTAGGGGGTTTTAATGTGCCGGTTTTTCGATTTTTCGATTTTTAACGATTTTTCACGATTTTTCACGATATTTTACCCCCCCCAAACGGCAACAATACGATTCCCTCCCCCTCCCAGCCGAAATCGATCGTTAAGACGATCGAGGACACGATTCACATCCCTATTAAGCACTGCTCATTCCATCCTGGATGAGTTGAGACTAGCAGATTGAATTGTTTGATCTGTAATGAGATATTTGTTTGGTATAGCAACTCCATTCCAATTTCTTTGTCATGAATCAGTCATGGATTCATGAAATTAGAAGAGCGATACAGAGTCTTACAGTGCTAGAACTAGATGGCTGCTTGTATTGACAACAGAGAGATTCTACCTTTCGAATATAGGACTAGATGGTGCAAAATTTGGCGCCAATGTAGTTTGTCATCTCTAAGATGTTTGTTTAAATGTAGCTGAGGTCAGTTGCAACTGCATGAGATCTTCCATCTGAAAGCAGCCCAGTTTTCAGTCAGCAAACAGGGCACCCATAGCCCTAAAACTACCATCAAAATTGGTGCTATTGATTAGCATCAGCAGTGGAGTAAATGTCTGAAATGGCATGAAAATTGAATGACTATACCTTATCACCCCTAAAGATGGTCCTTGCAGAGCTAATATGAGGACTACAAACAGGGTAATAATGTATGTAGAAGCCTGTGCTGACGATGCCCACACTGTGCCTATTAAGTGGATTACTTGAAAGGATTATGTTTTCTATGTGCTTAACATATTTATTAAAATAACATTTTTAAACCATGAGCTACGTTACAGTTTTAAACAGCAGTGTATAACTGAACTGGGCTTCCAGGAATGCTGGGAGACCTGCACAGAGGGACCATGGATAAATCCAAACATCAATGGGCATGGAGAAACCAGATTTTAACATGCAAGGAGCCTAATTGCATAGCTGGTGGAGTTCGTCATTGAGATGGATTTTGGGTGGGCTTGGGAGGGTATGGAGTGGTAGAAAAAAAAGCGGAGAGGTCAGTCAAAAGATGAGGGGAGAAGAAACTGGTGTTGGTTTGCATAGGAGAACTCATATGTGCATCTTCCCAAGTGCATGGAAATCAAATAGGCAGCCCAGAAGGGCCATTTTGCGTTTTTTGTGCTATCATTCACTATATATAAATATATCCCTGGAGGGAGGGAGTCTTGGTCATTGTTTAATGGCTACACATGGATTAGAGTTGTGGTGCACGCATGCCAGGTTCTAGAGGGAGCCGCGGTCTGTGGCCTCTAGTCAAGGACTATCAATTCAATGGGCAATAAACGGGGGGGGGGGGGGGGGTGAAGCTGGGTAGTTGGAAATGAAAGCTCATGGTGCTGTAATCCATGAGCGAGTAGTTCCAATTGAGTTGGAAACCTAAAGGAGCAGAAGGAAACTGCCAGCCAAAAGAAAAAGAGAGAGAGAGAGAGAAAGAGAAACTGAGAGATAAAAATGTCTTGGCTTTTAGAGGTAGCTATAATAGCTAGCTAGACATCAGCTAGCAAAAAAAAACAATTGAGCTGTGAATTCTAAGGCTTTCAAGGGAGGAAGTGCTATCCAAGATCACACGTGCAGCAGTCTTCTAGTGTGGGCTGCTGAAGCCAAAAACAGTAACAGAATTCAAGAATAAAGCAGTGAGGTAGCCATGCTAGTCCACTTGAATGCACAAAAATAAAGGTTAAAAACTAAAAACTAAAACGAGATGTATCAGGTGATACCTTTTTATTGGACAAGCTAGTCCGGAAATGTATTTAGGTAGTCCAATAAAAATATATATACCGTATATTTTGTTATTATTTGTTAACCTTTATTTCTGAAAAGTTTAAGAAGGAAGGAGATCGGCACAAAGGATCTCTGGCAGTGATGGAGTAAAGAGGAAGGCAGAGATCAGCTGAGGCCCATGGCATTGCAACATGAATTCAACCGGGCAAACTTAATGGACTTAATTTATGGGCCTTATCTGCCACCATATGCAATGTTTCAAAAGAATGCCAGTGGAAGAGCTTGGATTAGAATTTCAGCACAGGGAGATAAAGTGATTTTTGCAGGAGAGACAGTGGCAGAGTCAGGATTAGAGTTAAGGAGGCTGTGATTTTCAGACCTAAACTCTGCCCACTGTTCCAGTGGTTCGGTATTGAGATGCTCCATGACAACAGTCCACTGTGGCATATTGATGTCCCATATATCTAATGCCAGGAAGCTAGAAGCAATATATACAAGCAAAAACAAAAAAAAACAAAACTAAATACTGTTTGCTAACTGTTCTGTGTGTTCTGTTTTGCTTATATCATGTTGCAGGTAAACACTTAAGAGGGAGGCAGTTCTGCATGAGTGAGTTAATTATGTCCAACTAGAGGACCTTCTAGAGTGTGTTTTTCTTAGCTGGCAGGATAGCTCAAGACCGTGAGTTACAGTGGAGGCCTTATGTACGATTTAAGTTTGGGAAAACAGGTAACAAAACTTTCCAGTGTGAACTGGAAGAGCTGCGGTTATGGAACAGGAACCTGCCTGGATTGCTATCATAAGAAATTAGCAGCCAGATGCAAACCGTGAGAGAGACAGGAAGGCTTAAAGTAGGACAGAAATATTTGCACTGGTAAACTAAGTTAAGTGAAGTTTATGTAAACCGAGGATAAACTCTAATTGAAACATTTTGAGCTTTGGGAAGAAGAGGTACAGGAAGTGAGTTAGTGCCTTGCTATCTATGGAAGACCAAAGCTTTAGTTAACCTCAGTCTTTCAACATCTCAGAAATGCCATTGCATTGTGTTGTATTCCTAGACTGCCTTTCCAATTTTAGCTCAAGGCAGTTTACAACATTTTTGTCAAGTACAATAAGATCCTTCCCCAATGAGCTTACAGTCTAAGCGAGTTCACGAAGTGCCCCAGATCACAAGGAAAGTCAGTGGGAGAAACCCCAATTCATGCATGGAGGACAATTTTTGAAAGATTTTACTGGGTAACTAAGCAGTTACCCAGATGAAATCAGGGCTGAAAATTCCCCTCCCCCTCTGGGAATAGAAGTACCCATGCCACAAATAGGGGCTGCGGAGGGGGCGGAGCCGGCAAACAACACACAGGGATTTCTTTATTTTATTTTATTTTTTTAAATCCCTGCACATGTTTTATGCCTGGGATGGAATATGAAGCTGTAGTAAAGCAACCCGGGTACTGAAGTACCTGCAGAATCAGCCGCCCCCCACATTTTCAAAAGGAAATTCTGTGGGGAGTTTCCCTTTGAAAATGTGCTTTCAGGCCTGTGGCGAAAAGGCCTGAAGTTCCCAGCAGAGTTTAAAAATCTCTCCCATCTCGTCTATGTTGATGATTTCTGTATTGGTGACTCCTTCAAACAAAAAGGCTAGACTTCTAAAATCATCTCCAAGAAATCCTGCTGCAGTACGAAAGGAATGAAACCACAGGGAAGGTAGTAACACACATCCCAGAACTAGAAAATCTAATGTAATTGCTGTTTAGGGACACATGAAATACAAACACGGATGGTCACTTTGAAACTACCGTGCGGGTGCACATGTACTCACGTATGCCAGCTTGCTTCCAGAGTCACGGCCATATTATAACATATGCGCTTATATGTGCACATGGTATAAAGTAGGCTGAATGTGCATACATGTGTGCACAATTTTGTATGGACGCGCACATGTGCGTGCAAATGCTGCCTCTACCGCGTAAGTGGGGGGGGGACTTTAATAGAAACGCACGCCGACACAATTACTAGTTAAACCACTTCATTCCCAGTTCTCCCAGGTAAAGGATAGGACTTCCTAACTCTCACTAGTTAATTAGTCTCCCTTTTACCCTGTTAGCCCCTATCCTTAAAACCCACTGACTAGCCTCGGGTTTTTTTTTGTTTTAGGTCTTACACGCCATCCATAGCAGAAGAAAAGTTATGCGGTAGGGGACCCTGGTGCGCACTTGTGCATGTAAGTATTTACGTATTGGTGTCATTCATAAATCCTGGAATGCCCATGCCCCTCCCAGATTACACCCACGCCCCGCCCCTTTTTCATAAAAAATTATTTGTGCGCACATAGGGTTGAATTTTAAAAGCCTGGCGCGCGCCAATGCTGGGAGATACACGCGTATGTGGATGCCGTTTAAAATACAAGTGGCACACGCCGGCCCAACGTCTGCGCCTATCTACCGGCCTTGGCGCGCGCCAGGATTTTAAAATCCAACCCTATGTGCGGAGAGGTTCTGATCTGCAGGTTCAAAAACATGATTGAGAAGATGGTGTAGTGGACCAGGCTTCTTTCAATGATCCTGCTTACTCTACAGAGAAACTTCTCCCCTCTGTGGGTGAACAGACCAGCTCCTCAATTGTTTGGCTTCTTCTAGCTCACAACAGGTCACAGTCACTGTCACCTCTAGCGAATCCAAACCCACAACTTGGTTGGTGGTTCCAATATTGCTAAATTTATTAAAACATAACAAAAAAACAGGGTGTCTTCGCAAGTTCCACTTCCACAGGATTTCAACAGTAAAGCAGGCTGTCAGTAGCGAAATTAACAGCACCACAAAAAATTCCTCATCATAGGAAATTCATTTATGACAATCCAGTACAATTCATCTGAGAAAATCAATTACATAGAGGTCCATAATATTCAGAAGCATTTAGCCAGATAACGCAGACGTTATCTAGCTAAATGAATATTTGGGCTCTTATCTCACTAAATTCTAGCAGATAACTTTTTATCTGGCTACAATTTGGCTGGATAAGTTAGGGGTGCTCCAGGGGCATAACTTGGAGGAGCTGAGGTAGCCAGATAAGTTATCAGGTGCAGCCACACCCCTGAATAATATATAGGCAAAGTTATCCAGCACATCGATACAAAGTTTCTCACAGGACAAGCAGGATGGTTGTCCTCACAAATGGGTGACATCGAGGATGGAGCCCACCACGGAAAACTTCTGTCAAAGTTTAACAGAACTTTGACTGGCCCTACTGGGCATGCCCAGCATGGCACTGACCCTGCAGCCAGCAGGGGTCTCCCTTTAGTCTTCTTTTTTCCGCGCAGCAGTTGCCACGCGGTGAAAGGAGCTCTTAACCACGTTCCTGACAGGAAATCGGAATTTTATATTCTGAAGAAAAATTTGCCCCTCAGGGGTCTCCCTTCGACAAATTTTACATCTCGCGGAACTTCGGTAAGTTTTTCGCCGTTTTTGGTCGACTTACGTCGAGTTTGGCCCTTGAGGCCTGTTGACAGTCACCAATCCCGCGACTAAATTTTTGGCCCAGGGCCATGGCGTCGGGGTTCCGTCGATGTCCTGATTGTACCCGGACTATGTCAATCACAGACCCCCATAGGGTCTTTGTTTTGTGTTTAGGCAGCGAGCATGATGTCCTGACTTGCACCAAATGTGCCTTAATGACACCCAAAGGTCGCAAAGCCAGGATGGAGAAGATGGGGCTCCTCTTCCATGCTCGCACCCCTACGCCATCGATAGCATCGACGTCATCGGAACCGGCACCGTCGAAGTTGCATCATCATCGTCAACCCTCAGGTGACCGTCCGCCATCGATGACTTCCCGGCCGTCGACTCCCGTCCCTTCCCCGGATGGGCGAGGGGATCGGAAGGAAAAGCATCGCCATCGACGGCACAAGTCTCGGCCCGTCGAGGATCCAGAACCATCGACCTCTGTACAGACCGAGCCACCGACCAAAAAGCCTCGATCAGACCTGGCACCATCCACGTCTCTTTCGCAGGCACCGAGGAAACCCTCACCCCCTCGGGGTGTGGGAGCCGTGATCCCACCGGTTATGGTGGTCCCTCCGGCTCAGCCTCAGCCTCCCTCTCCCGTCGAGCCGGGTCTCGTTACCCCTGGTCTCCGGGCAGAACTGGACCGGCTGGTCCAGGAGGCCATCGAAAATGCGATGCAGAAGTTCCAACCTCCACCGGCACCGTCTCCGGCACCGTCTCCGGCACCGGCTCCGGCACCGACTCCGGCACCGACTCCGGCACCGACTCTGGCACCAACTCCGGCACCGAGGAGGGAACCGACCTCCGAGCCACTGGTGGAAGCACTGGCACCGCTACTACACCGCATGGAAGCACTTTTAACAGCCCTTCCATCGGTGATTCCAGTAGCACCGACAACACCACCGTCTCTGACAGGATTGTCATCGGGGGGAGAAACACAGTTCGTAATTCCCCCTTCAGGGGTGGTTCCATCGGTGCCTTCTCATCCCTCGCCATTGATATATCCTTCGGCTCCACCGATTCCAAGGCCGGCACCGATTCCATCGAGACCAGCACCGATGCCCTCGATGCCATTTCCAGCTCCGCCTTCAGCACCGATACCATCGAGGTTATACTCGATGCCCTCGGTGGTTCCTCTTATTGTCTCGGACCCTCAACCAGGACCGTCAGGGATTCAAGCCCCGCATGATCCCTACGATACCTGGGGTGATGATTCCTCTTCTGACACGGATTTACCTTCACCACCGTCTCCTGCAGAGAGCAGAAAGCGTTCTCCTCCTGAGGATCTCTCTTTCATCAATTTTGTGAAGGAGATGTCAGAGTTAGTCCCTTTTCAGCTACAATCTGAACAAGATGACAGGCACCAGATGATGGAACTACTCCAATTTCTGGATGCTCCCAAAATCATCGCTTCCATCCCTATTCACCAGGTATTTCTGGACCTTCTAAAGAAAAACTGGGAATCTCCTTCATCTGTCTCCCCAGTCAATAAGAAAGCTGACTCCACATATTTTGTCCAGTCAGCACCGGGGTTTCAAAAGCCTCAATTGGATCATCGCTCTGTCGTTGTTGAGTCAGCTCAAAAGAAAGCTAAGCGTCTAAAGCCACACTCTTCAACTCCACCTACCAAGGACAACAAATTCCTAGATAGTTTAGGAAGGAAGGTGTATCACGGAGCTATGTTAATTTCACGCATAGCTTCGTATCAGCTGTATATGACTCAATATAACAGAGACATCCTAAAACAGATGCAGGAATATGCGGACACCTTGCCAGAGCAACATCAGCCACAGCTTCAAGCCCTCCTTAACAAAGGGTTTGAGGCCGGGAAGCATGAAATTAGAACTGCATATGACATCTTCGATGCTTCCACAAAAGTTTCAGCCACAGCCATCTCAGCCAGACGTTGGGCTTGGCTAAAATCATCAGACCTTCGCCCAGAGGTCCAGGACCGGCTATCTGATTTACCCTGCCTAGGTGACAACTTGTTTGGAGAACAAATTCAGCAAATAGTAGCTGAATTGAAAGATCACCATGAGACGTTAAAACAACTCTCATCCACTCCTTCTGATGTAACCTCCAAACAACCATCTAAGAAAGACTCTAAAAAGTCGTTCTTTAGGCCACGTCGGTATTACCCTCCATCGGCTAAGCCTCGACCTGCACGGTCTTCCCATAGAGCTCAGCCACGCCAACCTCGAAAGCAAAGGCCTACAGTAGCCCCACCCCCTGGACCTACGGCGGGCCTTTGACTTCCCTGTAGAGAGCACTTGCCAAACCCCTCTTCCAGCCATCCCTGTGGGAGGTCGACTGTGCCAATTTCTAGACCACTGGCTTCAGATCACCTCAGATCAGTGGGTACTAGCAATCATAGCACATGGTTACCACCTCAACTTTACTACTCTTCCTGCAGACTCCCCGCCTCTACAAGCATGGAGTCTGACCAACCACTTGGCTCAGTTACAACAAGAAGTATTTCTTCTTCTGCAATCAAACGCTATAGAACCCGTCCCTCCCTCTCAACAAGGAAAGGGATTCTACTCCAGGTACTTCCTGATACCAAAGAAATCAGGGGGGCTTCGTCCCATCTTAGACCTTCGAGCCCTCAACAAGTACCTTCAAAAAGAAAAGTTCAAGATGGTAACCCTGGGCTCGCTTCTTCCTCTGCTGCAAAGAGGGGATTGGCTATGCTCTCTAGACCTCAAAGACGCTTATACCCACATTGCGATTACACAATCCCATCGCAAGTACTTGCGTTTTCTGGTGGGCCGAAACCATTACCAATATCGAGTACTACCTTTCGGCCTGGCATCTGCTCCACGGGTCTTTACCAAATGCCTCGTCGTGGTAGCAGCTTTCCTCAAGAAGGAAGGTGTCCACGTCTACCCCTACCTGGACGATTGGCTAATCAGGGCCTCCACACAACAGATTGCTCAATCCTCCCTAAAATTGACAATTCAAACACTCCTTTCATTAGGGTTTCTTGTCAATTACGAGAAATCTTGCTTAGTCCCATCTCAAACCTTATCCTTCATTGGGGCAGACTTGGACACCTTACAGGCAAAGGCTTACCTTCCTCATCAAAGGGTCCAGACCCTGATATCCCTAGCTCGCCAGCTCCAGTCTCAAAACACTGCCACGGCTCGCCAATTCCTCGTTCTCCTAGGGCACATGGCATCCTCGGTTCAAGTCACTCCCATGACCCGACTAGCCATGAGAGTTACCCAATGGACGCTGCGACACCAATGGATTCAAGCTCTTCAGCCTCTGTCCTCCATTGTCACAATTACAGAAGCGCTACGCCTGTCTTTAAACTGGTGGACAAATCGAGTCAACCTCCTTCAGGGCTTACCTTTTCTCCTACCAGACCCCCAAGTAATCCTAACCACCGACGCTTCCCACATCGGTTGGGGGGCCCATGTGGACGATTTATAAACTCAAGGACTCTGGTCTCGAGTGGAAGCCAAACACCAGATAAACTTCTTGGAACTGCGAGCAATCCGCTACGCGCTCAGAACTTTCCAAGCTCACCTATCGAATCAGATAATCTTGATCCAGACAGACAACCAGGTGGCCATGTGGTACATAAACAAGCAGGGAGGCACAGGCTCCTTCCTTCTGTGTCAGGAAGCTGCGCAGATTTGGGCAGAAGCCCTCTCCCACTCCATGTACCTCAGGGCCACCTACCTGCCGGGAGTAGACAATGTTTTGGCAGACCAGCTAAGCCGTGTCTTCCAACCACACGAGTGGTCACTCGATCCTCTGGTAGCGACCTCTCTGTTTCACAAGTGGGGTTCTCCCCACATAGACCTCTTTGTGTCCCCTCAGAACCACAAAGTGGACAATTACTGCTCTCTCATTCGGAGCCAGCACTCTCGGCCGAGGGATGCCTTCTCCCTCAAGTGGGCAACCGGTCTGCTCTATGCATTCCCTCCACTTCCTCTTCTGTCGAGGACTCTCGTGAAGCTACGCCAGGACAGAGGAACTATGATCCTGAAAGCACCGCACTGGCCACGCCAAGTGTGGTTCCCCATACTGCAGGATCTCTCCATCTGCAGGCACATTCTCTTGGGAAAGGACCCGTATCTACTCACTCAAAACGACGGATGCCTCCTCCATCCCAACCTCCAGGCCTTGTCCCTGACGGCATGGATGTTGAAAGGTTAGTCCTTCAGCCTTTTAACCTTTCGGATTCCGTTTCTCGCGTCCTGATAGCTTCGCGAAAGCCCTCCACCAGAAGATCCTATTCATATAAATGGAAAAGGTACACATCATGGTGCACTTCTCAGTCCCTTGATCCCCTTTCCTGTCCACTCTCTAAATTCTTGGACTATTTATGGCATCTATCAGAATCAGGTCTTAAAACCTCTTCTATAAGGATGCATGTCAGTGCGGTAGCCGCCTTCCACAAGGGTATCGGGGGTATCCCTATCTCAGTACAACCCCTGGTAACACGCTTTCTTAAAGGCTTGCTCCATCTGAAGCCACCCTTACGTCCTCCGGCCCCATCTTGGGACCTTAATCTGGTTCTTGGTCGTCTAATGAAACCACCTTTCGAACCTCTGCACTCCTGTGACTTGAAATATCTCACTTGGAAAGTGTTATTCCTTTTGGCTATCACTTCAGCTCGCAGGATTAGTGAATTACAGGCCCTAGTTGCCTAGCCGCCTTACACTAAGCTCCTGCAGGACCGGGCGGTACTCCGCACTCACCCTAAATTTTTACCTAAGGTAGTTTCGGAGTTTCATATCAAGCAATCCATCATACTACCTATCTTTTTTCCCAGGCCCCACTCCAACTCCGGGGAACAGACTCTGCATACCTTAGACTGTAAACGAGCTCTAGCTTTTTATCTAGACCGTACAGCTTCTCACAGAAAGAGCACTCAATTATTCGTCTCTTTCCATCCTAACAAGTTAGGACAACCTGTGGGTAAGCAGGCTCTTTCCTCATGGTTGGCGGACTGCATTTCTTTTTGCTATCAGCAAGCTGGCATTCCTTTCCAAGACCGTGTTAAAGCACACTCTGTGAGGGCCATGTCGACTTCAGTAGCACACCTTCGATCGGTGCCGCTTCCTGATATCTGTAAAGCTGCAACCTGGAGTTCTCTCCATACCTTTGCAGCCCACTATTGTTTGGACAAAGCTGGAAGGCAGGACTCCATCTTCGGCCAATCTGTCTTGCGTAACCTTTTTCCAACATGATGTACCAACACCCTTCCACCTTCCCGATAGGGTGCGGATGCCCGTTCCCAAATAACACCCCAGTTGTTGTGCCTGTTGCACGCCGTTGGGTACATTTGATGCAAGTCAGGACATCCTCAGCTCGGTACTCACCCATTTGTGAGGACAACCATCCTGCTTGTCCTGTGAGAAAGCAAATGTTGCTTACCTGATGTAACAGGTGTTCTCACAGGACAACAGGATGTTAGTCCTCACGAAACCTGCCCGCCACCCCGCGGTGTTGGGTTCGTTTTATTTTTTACTTTTTCGGCACTGCCTGTAGCTTTGAAATTCAGACTGAAGGGAGACCCCTGCTGGCTGCAGGGTCAGTGCCGTGCTGGGCATGCCCAGTAGGGGCCAGTCAAAGTTCTGTTAAACTTTGACAGAAGTTTTCCGTGGTGGGCTCCATCCTCGATGTCACCCATTTGTGAGGACTAACATCCTGCTGTCCTGTGAGAACACCTGTTACATCAGGTAAGCAACATTTGCTATCCTCTTTCCCCTGCTGACCTGAATTTTAACAATGAAACTCCTTTGAAAATTAGCTTACAGGCCCGTGGATATAATGTACTTGCCCTACCAGTAGTCTCAAAATGACCCCAATTATTTCTATAGTGCTACTAGATATATGCAGTGCTGTGCAGATACATATAAGAGAAGCTTACAATCTAGTCAAGACACATAGGCAAGACAAATAAGAGATTTCAGGAAATTTTTATTACAGTGACTTGGCAGCCAGGATTGAAGCGTTAACAATTAACACTATTGCTCACAAGTTTCAAGCTTGTGCTAATTCAACCTTGTGTCTATTACCATGTGCCTAATAAATGTGCACGGATTTTTCTGTATAATTACAGTTGAGCATATTTTTGCATATAAACCAAGGGTACTCTTTACAAATCCAAGGACTTGGATCCCCTGTGTGGCTGAGATTGTCACTTGGCTGTGAGTGTACCAGGAGTACTTTTAATTAATTTGGGCACAGTCTAAAAGCCTAAAATGAATTAAACAAGCTTTGAAATTTATATAGGATGAGGAGGAGGATCATGGCAGGATGAGTGGCAATGTACAATTCTCACTATATTTTTTTAGATTTTAGCCACAGTCCCTAGGACAGTATCCCAACTACTTAAAAAATGCTAGCTCCGCTTTCAGCCCCCCCCCCCCCCCCCCTCCCCCTTTCTTGGACAATTGCATCCACCTACAAATCTCTTCTATTGATATTTAAATTTCCCAATGAAACCTCTTATGAATTTGCAGCCTGACTGATCAGCTATTTCTGATCCAAACATGAGGTAGGTAAATGTGAGATATACTCTGCATTTTAGATCATTTTTTAAAGATGTTTGAATTATGAATGTATATGAAAGATTTGCAAATGGACAGTAGCTAGCTAGAACTGAAGCTTTGACAATGGGTGATGCTGCTCACAAGTTTCAAACCTGTACTTATTCAACTCCTTGTTTTTTGTGTCAATGAGCATAGCTGCAATCAAGAAGACTAAGATCTGAGGAAAAACAGTGTTTGGGATTTAAAAGCAACCTCAAAAGGACAAGAAAAAACACAGTGCACAAACTCAGGAAGGCTGTTCCAGGCATATGGTGCAGCAGGGTGGAAAGCATGGAGTTGGGATTTGGCAACAGAGAAGAACACAGGTAAGGCCAACTTACCCGACAAACAAAGTTATGAGGCGGGGTTTAGGGAAGAAAAGAGAGGAGGTAGGTACCTATAGGTGAGCAGAAGCTTAAAATGTATGTGGGAGCACATGTGGAGCCAATGTAGTGACTTCAGAAGAGGGTGGGTCACATGATCGGAATGGCATTGGAGGACAAGTCACTCAGCTGAGTTTTGAATAGACTGTAATAGAGATAAATAGTTCAGTGGAAGATCTGTGAGGAAGAAGCTGACCCAGTTTAAGTAGGAGGTGATGAGAGAGTGAATAAGGATCTGGTAGTGTGTTCAGAAAGAACGGACATATTTTGGTGATGCAATAGAGAATATTTTAGCAATGTTTTGGATGTGTGCAGAGAAGGAGTGAGAAGAATGAAAGATAATCCCAAAGCTGCCAGCTGAGGAAACTAGGAAGATTAGCCACATAAAGGGAAAAATGGGAAGGGATGTGAGTTTTGAAGAAAGATGATATGTTCTATCTTGGCCACGTTTAGTTTAAGATGGTGGTGGGACATCCAGGCAGCAATGTCAAACAAGCAAACAGATTTAAGAGTGAATTCTAGATGAAAGTTCTGATATAAAGAGATATTTAAATTGGAATAAATGTAATATTGAAAACCATAAGAGAAAATCAGAGCACCAAGGAAATGAATATACCCGCCTAGAGAGAGAACAGAAAAGGCCCCAGGACAGAACTATGTGGCATAACAATTGCTAAGGGGAAAGCAGTGGAGAAGGCTAGGAATGCGCATGGGACAAATTTTCATTTTGTTTTTTTCATTTTGGATGGGTGTGGATTGTTCAGATTTTCAGTTTGTTAAATATTTATTTTAGTTTTATTCATTTGCTGAATCAAAATATGCATTAATTTTTTGTTTAAATCCTAAACAAAACAAAACAAAAAAAAAGACGAGAAACACCCCCCCCCCCCCCCCCCCCCAATGGTCCATACTTATTCTGTCCACAGAGGTCTCCATAGCAGAAAGGGGCAGGAGCAGTGCCCAGTAGCTCCTATCTCATGGTTCCCAATTAAAAATAGCACTGGCCTCCTCTAGCCCGGCACCAATATGTTTTATAGCTGTAAAGTATATGCACATAAAGTATACGGTGGTTTACAGCCATAAAACAAAATGGTGCTGTCTCAGAGCTGACTGACACCATTTTTTAACCAGGGCAGGAGAGCCTGGGGATTGCTTCTGCCCCTGTTTGCCTCACAGCCCTCTGCAGAAGGCGCAGGAGGGCTGGGAAAGCTGTTGGGAGAGGCAATTTTTTAAAATCTTTTGGCAAATAAGGCATGCAGTAATAACATGCACTATTTGCAGAAACACTAATATCCCAAAATTTTCTGATATTTTGGAATGCCTTGATTTTCAGTTCAGTTGTAACAAACCAAACCAAAAATCAAGTCATTGGTTGAGTTTAAAACATTCATTTCAAACAAATGCACATCCCTAAAGGAAAATTTACCAAAGAATACAACAAAATGATGGAAAAAGTATGAAGTGAAACAAAAAAGAATCAGTCCTGGAATTAAGTGAGTACAGAAGGTCAGTAAGTAGATGGCGATCAACAGTGTTAAGAGTAGCAATAGGTCAAGTAAGATGAGTGTGTAAAGGCCATTGACCACGGCCATAGAGAAGACACTGGAGATTTTGGCAGGGAGAGGGTAGAAGCCAGACTGAAGTGGATCAAAATGGCTTGAGTCACAAGAAATTCAAGGCATTGGGTAATTTGCATACTCAAGTAGTTTGGATGTGGAAGGAAAGAGGGAGCCGGGTTGATAGTTAACACAGTGAAGGATTCTTGAGAAATGGTTTGACTAAAGCAGAGTAAACTAAGAACATCTTCAATATGCTTTTCACGGAGGCAAATTGGCCTTTCGGAGGATCAGACATCCCCCAGTAGGCCAGTATCTCTAATCACATGATTCATCAGCTTCCTGGACACAGCCAAAGAAGAGGGGTTGCCACAGCACAGAAGAAAGATTCAAGAGGACCGCAGCCAGCTCCCCATGGCCAGAAGAGAGGCCTGTTGAGCCATGATGGAGCCCACCCTTCGCCACCTGAAGAATGGCTCATTAAGGCCGCAGTGGAACCCATCTCACCATGGCTGGAAGAGAGGCCTGCGAGGACGTGAAGGAGCCCACCCGTTGCGGTCCGAAGAATTTCTCAGCAAGGTCATGGTAGAGCCCATCTCATCGCAGCCAGAAGAGAGGCGTGTGGGGACACGATGGAGCCAATTCGTCATGGCCTGAAGACTGGCTCAGTGAGGCTGCAGGAGAGCCCATCCTATTGCGGCCCATAGAGAGGCCTGCAGGGCATGTGCCCCCCCCCCCCCCCCCCCACAGTTCAAAACGGTGCTGCTATTGTGGTCTCCTCCCATCTCTCCTCTAGCAGTGTGAAGCAGCTGGTCATCTGGTAGGGCTTTAGACAAGGCCCAGAAGAAAGGGGGAGAAAGAGAATGTGTGTTTGTGTGTATGAGAGATTGGGTATGTGTATTTCAGAGAGAGAATCTGCATGTGTATGAGAGAGAGAGAGTGTGTCTGCGTGTGTATGAGAGAGCTTGCATGTGTATGAATGTGAGAGAGAGAGAGAGAGCCTGCATATGTTTGTGAGTGAGAACGAGAGAGAGAACCTGAGTGTGTATGTGAGAGAGAGAGAGCGCCTGCCTGTGTGTGTGTGTGAGAGCCTGCATATTTATGTGTGAGAGAGCCTGTATGTGCATGAAAGCCTGTATGAGAGAAAGAGAGATTGTGTATGTGACAGTGACAGCATATATATGAGTGAGAGCAAGAGCCTGTATATGACAGCATATATATGAGTGTGAGAGAGAGCCTGTGTGTGTAACAACATGTGTGTGTGTCCGAGTGAGAGCGAGAGAGGATAAAGTTTGTGTGGCTCCCCCTTCTGCCAATCCACAACAATCTCTGGATGACTGTAAATCAAAAGATTCCAGGTATGGAGAGCTGGAGATTATTTAATCCTATTATTTTATATTTTTAGATGTTATTTCCTGTTTTGAAATATTTGATATTTGTGAAATATTAGAAAAAATGCATGTGAATTTTTTTCATTATTGGATGTTTGTCAGATGTTTTTTCATATTACTGCTTGATGTTTTGTGAAGAATGATAATTCTGTTTTTCCATTGTTGCACTACATAACATAGTTGGACTTGTTGTAGTTTCCAAAGCATGTGTGTCAGCGACTGAGCCAGTGAGCATGGGTGTGAGGAAAAAAGAACAAGCAAGCCAATGAGCATATATGTGAGAAAGAGGACTATTTAAGCCAGTGGGCATATGTATGAATGTAAGAGAGAGTGAGTGAGCATGTGTATGTGAGCAAGAGCTGTCATTGAACATTTGGGTGAGCCATAGTGTGAGCATGTATGTGAGTGAGAGCATGAGAGAGAGTGTGTGACACAGTGAGTGTGTGTGAGAATAAGCATGTGAACTAGTGAGCACATGTGTGAGAGAATATAATGTAGTTTGTTTGAGAATGAACGTGTGTATATATGAGAGAGAGGAGAAAGTTTATGCATTCCTCCCATCCCTGACTAATCTATGACAATCTCAGGGTGATTGAAATCCATAAAGTTCCCAGGTATGGAGAACAGGGGATTTTCTTTAGCCTTAGTTTTAATTATTGGGTGTTATTTGATATGTCTGCTGTTTTGAAATATTTCATTGATGTTTTGGAAATTAAAAAAACAATGTTATATATTTTTATGTTTAAATATGTTTATTAAATTTTCCAGCAAATCAGGTATACCATACATGGACATATTCAAAGAAGAACAAGAACATAACGGGGAAGCACTGGCTGACTCTTCCCACAGCCCCCAAATAAGTACATGCACTATGACATTCTACCCCATACTGGTTGTCCACCCCTCCCACACACACCCCCCATCCTCTCAACATGTCCCAGTCAAACAAGTTACAAACTGTCAGGTCGATACAGTAAAGCGCGGCCGTGATTACCCCGTTTCTAACCCGCTTTGTACCTGCAATTTGGCCGCGTAAGTCCAACCCGCGATTCACTATCCCTTTTAACCCATCCTTACCACTTCTTTAAATCAACTAGTAACCCTTTCCGCCGGGGCATGTATATGTATGTAAATGCTCCGATTAGCTATTCCCTCCCATACAGTAACGTGCGCCCCCAACTATCGCCTTTTTAACCTGCAGTTTAGCCGCGTCTTTAACCTGCTAAATTAACACCTACCCTTACCCCTGCGTTAGAGGGTAGGTGGTAAAGTTTGCCCGTGAAATTTCACGGGCAAACTTTCCCCCAGCCCCCCCCCCCCCCCCGCTCACCTGCCCTGGCCGTGTCCATGGGTGCCGGTCTCCCGTACGGGCCCGCGCTGACAGGGACAGGGACATTGACTCACAAATGTCCCTTCACTTTCTCTTTCAGCATTCCTTCTCCCGCTTCAGCAGCCCGGGGCGGATCGGGTTCTCTCCGCGAGGTGGCTTCCAGCAGCCCACGCCAGCGAAGATGCATGAACGCACGCCTGCACTTCCAATTTGGGCGCTCAATCTATAATTTTTTCAAAAATGGATTACTGTAACGCTCTCCTATTTGGACTCCCTGCTACCCACATCAAACCTCTACAACTCCTTCAAAACGCTACTGCACGCATCCTCACTAATATCAATAAGAAAGACCACATTACCCCCACCCTCATTGATTTCCACTGGCTTCCCATTCACTCACGAATTATTTACAAGACCCTTACCCTCATCCACAAAAGTATTACTAACGAACATTACAACTGGCTAAACCCACCTTTCCTCCCTCGTACCTCCACAAGACCCACCCGTTCCTCTCTCCGTGGAACTCTTAGTCCCCCTTCCATAAAATCCACTAGATTCATCTCCACCACCAATAGAGCCCTTTCCCTCGCTGGCCCCTCCCTTTGGAACTCTATGCCTCTTGACCTACGCACCAAAACCTCCACACCCACCTTCAAAAAGAAACTCAAAACCTGGCTCTTCCTCCAAGCATACCCCCAATCATCATCATCACCTACTAACACCCTAACCCTACCATCATCTCTCACTAACACCCCCCCTTCAGGACTTACACCCAATACCCTCCCCCTCTAAGGAATTACAAACCTCTCACTTAACCCCCTGCATTTAAAAAAAAAAAATGTTACTTAGTACAACCCCACATATAACTTCTCCTCAACGACTGTTGTTTTCGCGCTTACACAATTTTGTATATAACCAGTGTACATATTAATTGTTCCTCAAATCCCTGTACATATCATATCCTTATGTATCTGTCTTCACCCTCCCCCCACCCTCTCCTTTGTCTCGCCTACCCCCATCCATCCCTCCCCCAGTTATTTAGTTACTTGCTCTGTTACACCGTTTATGTTACATACTGTTTTCTGTAAAGGCTTTGCCTATATATCTGTTGGTTGTAAGTTACTTGTAAACCGGCACGATGTGCAAACGGTTGCCGGTATATAAAATTAAATAAATAAATAAAATAAATAAAATAAAATCATGGTCACACATACAGAGCAGAGACAGACCTCTAATCAAATACAGAATAAAGCCACATAAAGTATAAACAGAAATGTGCAGACAAAAACTGAACTGTAAAACGCATCATGCCAGACTCTATACAGTGTAACAATGGAAAAACAAAAATGTCACCATTCCTTGTGAAACAAATCAATAATATAAAGATATATAAATCATTAATCATAATTATAAAACCATACAAATAAGATAATTTCAAAACAGCTGATGAATAGAATATCCAATAATTAAAGATTAATGCAAATTTTGAAAGCTTTACCAAACACCAATAAATTATTTCAAACAGCAGACACATCACATACTACCCAATAATTAAAATGGTAGTCAATCAAGAAAAATGAACTTAAAAAGCTACCTTTACTTACCCTCTCCAGCAGTTCTCCTACTCCTTTCCCTTGCAGGCCATACCAGAAGCAGCAGTAGCTGCTGAAGCTGTCCTCACAGTCCTCTTCCTTAGGGACCACAACCAGTCTCTTCTCTCTCTCTCTCACACACACACACGTCTCACCCTCAGAACCAGTTTCTGTCTCTCACACATCACTCATCTCCCCAACCAGTCTCTCTCTCTCACACACACACACATACCAGTCACCTCTCTGGCCAGTCTCTCTCAATCACACAATGCTCTCGCTCTCTCTTACTAACACACAGGCTTTCAATCACACACATGCTCTCTCTATTTCACTTACACACAAGCTCTCAATCACACACGTTCTATCTCACTTACAAACAGGCTCAATCACACACATGCCCTCTCTCACAGGCACAAGCCAGCCAAAAACATGTTCCATCTCTCTCGCACACACACACTGACACACACAAGCACCCTCCCTGACTCACATATACACCACACACATACAGAAGCACCCTCCCTGACTCACATACACATTACACTCACAGAAGCACCTTGCTTTCAGACTTACAGCATTTTTCACTTTTACTAAAAGTGAAAGTGATGCTCCCAACCATTAAATAAGAAAACCACATTCCTATCAGAAGGCGAAATGACACCCTTCCTTCAGGTTCTGTCCTCCCAAGGGACAGCCACCTACATCTTCTCTTGTTTTATGCTTTCAGGCAATAAAGCAAGTGTGTTTCTTCAAACTATCAGTCATATGATTATTCATGTGGGAGATATGGAACAGAAAGACATCCTTAGTCAGCTTCCCTTTTAAATGGGAAGACTCCAGTCTTAGTCATTTAAAAATATACATTTTCTAAAGGCTTAATAAAAAAAAAAAAAAAGCAAAACTGTTTCAGATTGGAACTATTCTAGTCTTCATGCTTAAATTATGCTTTAAAAAAAAACAAACCACCTGGCATCAGTATCTTAAATTTGTGATTTTGCTGAGATGAACATTTTAAATATTAATTTTTTTTTTACTTTAGTATTTGTTTCTACCCACTTTGTTAAATTTTATTTTCCAGCAGAGGGATTCTTAAAATTCAGTAATTTCATCTTTCATCCAACTTTTCAACAAAATCAGCACAAAAGTTGAGGTATATGTATTATCACACTTCATTTTTTTTAAACTGGCAGATTCCTTTCTCACATAGACATCACACACACACACACACACACACAGAAGCTCCATTCCTTTCTTACATATACATCACATCACATACACACACAGAAAGAAGATCGGCGCAGCCGGTCTAGCTGATCACGTGGCTGAAGAAAGGAAGATCGGTGCAGCCGGAGACCAGCTGCTGAGACTTAAGGGGTGCCGCGGCAGGCAGCCAGCCCCCAACTCTCCCTGCCTCCCCCAGTGCCACCCTCCCGACGCCCCCCCTGGTGGTCCAGCGGACGGCCCGGGAGCAATCTGCCACTCCCGGGGCCTCGGCTGCCACTAAGCAAAATGGCGCCAGTGGCCCTCAGCCCCTGTCACATGGTAGGGGCTAAAGGTGACCGGCGCCATTTTTCTTAGTGGCAGCGGAGGCCCCGGGAGCGGCAGATCACTCCCGGGACCTCCGCTGGACCACTAGGGGGGTGTTGGGAGGGTGACACTGACGGGGCGGCAGGGCGAGTCGGGAGCTGGCTGCCTGCCGCGGCGCCCCCTAAATCTCCATCTAGGCGAGTCGAAGGCTGGGAGAATTTTGAAAGGGCACTTTTTGCCCTTTCAAAATTCTGCTGCCTGCCGCGGCGCCCCCTAAGTCTCGGCGCCCTAGGCACAGGCCTAGCTCGCCTAGTGGTTCCGCCGGCCCTGCGTCTTTTTTTCTCCCGCTATTGGCATAGACACACATAAGATACACGGCCTGGACCATGTATTTAGTGAGTGTACTGGGCATCAGAATTTTTTTTTTTACTTTTTTTGTTTTAACTAAATACTGCTTTATTTGGTTCTTCCTACTTAGTATCACTGCGATACTATTAGGAGGAATCACAGAAAGCAGGATTTTTCTTTTTTTTTTTCAATGCACCCTTGAACATTGCATACCTTTACACCAGCCCTGGGCTGGCTTAAAATTTGCCGCGTTGCAAGGGTGCATTGGCTGCATGGAAAATGTATTGGATCGTGGAGATGAGCTAATTCTCCTCTACACGAATTTACATGATTTGGATGTGCATTTTGGACGTCCAAAATACATGTGCGCAGTGGCTAGCACACCGTATTGCATCGGCCCCATTATCAGGATAACTTTCAAAGAACTGCACATGGCAACATATACTCATGTATGTGGCTGCATGGAATTTTGCTATATTTTTTAGAACATTCACGTTATCACACATGCGCATATTATAAAATACGCGTATGTTTACCCCACAGCATACGCATTTATGTAGGCCAGCACAAGATTTCAATGTACTTTACCCACCTATTTTAAACATATACTCGCATATATTTTACGTGCAAAAATAAAGTATGACTTACTTGCCTGCGTCAGGATTTACACATGCAAATCGGTATCATTTAATCCACAAAATAAGGGGGTGTGTAGTCCTATACAGAAATTCATGAATCGTAGATCAATCACAAGTGTTTCATTGAAAACGTCTCATACAGTGAAAATTCATAAAAGAGCAAACTTAACTGTATGAGACGTTTTCAATAAAACACTTGTGATTGATCTACGATTCATGAATTTCTGTGAAAGACAGTTCTACACTTTAGGATTACACACCCCTTATTTTGTGGATTTTCATTTGAGTGTGTGTTTACTTACTCCACTCTATCAACTCTGCAATAGTGTATTTTAAAATCTATGGGGTAGATTTTATAAAAGTGCGCCCTCGCATACTTTTGTTCGCGCACAAGGCGCAAACAAAAGTACGCCGGATTTTATAAGATACGCGCGTAGCCATGCGTATCTTAGAAAATCCGGGGTCGGTGTGTGCAAGGGGGTGCACATTTGTGCATCTTGCGCACGCCGAGCCTTGCGCGCGCTGCCCGTTCCCTCTGAGGCCGCTCCGAAATTGGAGTGGCCTCGGAAGGAACTTTCCTTTGGCCACCCCCCAATTTCCCCTCCCTTCCCCTACCTAACCCACCCCACCCCCAGCCCTATCTACACCCCCCTACCTTTGTCGACAAAGTTACGCCTGCTCGGGCCGGTTGCCCCCTCGCCAGGTTCCGGTCCAGGGGCTGGTCTGGAGGCCATGGCCATGCCCCTCGGAGTGCCCCCGACACGCCCTCCCAGGAAAGCCTCGGGACTTGCGCGCGCCGCCGAGCCTATGCAAAATAGGCACGGCGCGCGCAGGGGGGCTTTTAAAGGGTTTCGTGCATAACTTATGCGCGTAACCCTTGTAAAATCTACCCCTATGCGCTTGAGTGAAATTATCAATTCAACTAATTAGTCCACCAGTTTGTCCAGTCTTTCTCCAGGTCATTGAGATCCTCCTGGTTCTTCAGCCTGAACTCACCCCAGTTCACCCAGACTTCCCACCCAACCAATACTATACTATAAACACGTTTATTATCGCTTAGGCAGATAATTAGCAGGTGAAAAAATATGAGTGTATGCACATAAGTGTCTTTTAAAATAGCAACTTTCACACAGAGCTGTTACCCCTCATCCAGGAATGCCCTTAGACTGCCCCTTTTTTACACGCGCATATGTGCCTGTGAAAGTGAAAATATGTGCATATTTTGGATATTTATAAAATAAGGAATACATGAGTAGTGGCTACTTACGCATGTATATGCTAATTTGTATATGCATTGCATTGCATTATGCTTTGAATTCACCTTTAAGCCTGTACTATGAGCACAACATTGACTGCAAATATCAGAGGGAAAATGATTTTATGGGAATAGGTTCCCATACAGGGGGAAGATTTTCTGGTGGTCTCTCTTGTGTTCTAATCAATTCCAGTCACCCCCTTTAAAAATGTGTATGCACCAGTCAGTGCGGTACAGAGCTTCTCTGTCCCCATCCCTGGACCCCAAATAGTTGTTGCATCATCTCAAGATTGTGACTCTTGTTTCCAATGTAATTAATGCTAGGTAATTACTTCCAGTCTGCCCCAGAGACTGCATCTAACATGGATCATCTCTGAAAATTGCTTCCAGGCTAACTGCAAGCAACCAAGTCAAAGGACTATGGTTATCAACAGAGTAAATACTTAATCAAGAAATATATTGTGTCTGTATCTTTGGAAAGAATCATGACTACGGTATTTTAAATGTTTTTAACTTATTAAAGCCCCTGTTGTTGGAATTACACCCTTTTTGTTTTGCATGGATTTATAGAAACTGAAGACATCATCCTGAATTAACTATCCTTGTACCAACTGATATTCCTATGAATAGCCTCTACATCTTTAGTCTATATTTTTTATATAAGACCCTTGATTCTCCTCTTATGTGAACTATTATAGAAAGTAACAAAATTGTAGAGATTGCAAGCCATCTGAAAGTGCTCTTTGTATTCTCTACACCATACATATTGCAGTCATGTTGAGATCTTTTTTTTAGAAAAACAGTGAGTGACATTAAACTATATCATCCCACTACTGATTTATGGCAACATGTATTGCTCTGTTAAACTGAAAGTTTTGCGCACACAATATTCAAATGTATTTCTCGACAGAGATAGGTAAAAAAAAAAAAAATCATTTTTCGAACCAAGGAAAGGCCACAATGAGGAGAAGAGATGGGAAAGAGGGAATTTAACAATCAGGTTCTTTTTCTGTCATGTCTTTATCATTGTGAGGATGACATTGATGCTGATGAGAACAATCAGGGAGAATGAGAACAATCAGAGAGCCTGAGTATTTCTCTTCAGTCTATGACAAAGTATGGAGGGGAGGCTTGAATTTTCAAAACTCTTATTTTAGACTCTGAATGAAAGAAAACCTCTTCATAAACTGGGCCCATTGTGTGAAAAAAGTAAATTGTAAGGAATCTCAATGCAAGAGAAACTCCAATGGTTAGCTATTGTTTTAAGTCCAACTGGCTTTACTTTTTCAAGTATGTTAATTCTCATACATGTCCAAAAAAGTATTTTGTGAATTATGAATCACATATTTTTCAGTTTAAAGGTAAAAAATATTTGATTGTAGCTTTTTGAGTCTTAACTTCTTGAAATAGTTTACTTAGAGAAAAATATTCAAATACATGTTGAGTAGTATATTCCTTAATTACTGCACATGCTGTAGTATCATTCCTCTTATATGGATATTACAAACCAATCACCTTTTGTCTTATCTTTTCCCACATTAACAATTCTTGGTATGAATTCTTTATTCATGATGGGGAACTTTTATAACCTCTGATGCCAGAAAGTGAAAAATATCTAGAACTTCCAGTGCTGAGGACCAGCTTTTCCTTTCCAATTAAGTTGTGATTGTTGAATGCCTGTAGAACCGGTCATGCTTGACACGTTGGTCACTCATGCCACATATTCACCTTTATTGCCCTACAGAAAGCATTAGATGTCAGACTGTTGCATTTTTGTATTCCTGCTATTTCTATGCTTGGTAGGCAGTCTCAGGCCACTGGAACATATAGAGGCTTTACAACTATCATCCTATGGCTGTTCATGGAAAAAATTTGATTTCAACAGATATCCTTTCATAGTAGAAACCAAAATATATTTTACTTGGTCAGATGTGTTAAGGGATTTCTCCTACTCAGCACTAGGCCAGAACAGATAAATTCTGGATTGAAAGAGAGAAAGTTGAGGACCAAATCAAAAATTGTTAAGCTTTTATTCTGTTATCATAGGCCATAGCACATACCAAACATGATAGCAGAAGAAGCTTTCTTTCATGCTCCATTACCATATTTGGTACTAGCATGCAGAGCTATGGACATATATTTGTTAACCATATACATGTATATATTTTAACAAATGAGGACAATTGTGATGATTTAGGTGGGTTGGTAGTGGTCTCTACATGAAAAGACAGCCTTTAAGCAAAAGGTAGCAACAGCTTGAAGCTGGAGTTAAGGGGGCTACTCTAGCAGGACTACAAATCCCAGGATTCCAATCACCTAGTTTGAGAAAGGTGGAGCAAAAAAGGGGCTGAGTCAGAGGGAGACTCCCTCAGCTCACCAACAGGCTGCTAATTCCCATAAAAGGAACCAGAGGGGACCTGCAAGGGGGAGAAAAGATGTAGGAGATGAAGACAAAGGACACCTGGTTAACAATGGAGTACAGTGCTGATGAGGACAAGACAGAACCATTTCGTCCTCCCCAGTGGAGGGTGCAATTTTCCAGTGGAAGAAACAGAAAAATGAACCAACCGTCTAGTGGAGAAAAAAACAGAGGTTTTTAATTGGACATGGAGAAACATTGCAATTTTCTTTGGTCTCCTATCTCTGGTAGAACAGGCCTCATACCTACCATTTCTAGGGCAGAAAGGAGGCAGTACACCTTCTCAGTCCGCAACCTGGCTGGAGAGGTCACCTCACGGTTTTTGCAATTTTTTTGAAAAATGCTGGATTTAACTTTTTTTTTTGCTTTTTTTTTTCTGGTTCTCCTAGCTCTTGCTCAAAGCGGAAAAATTACCCTGCCTCTGGGAAGGACTAGGATGAAAAAGCTTTGCTGTTCCCTCTCACATCCAACAGCTGGACAGTGGTGACTCTGTTCTGAATGGCTACGCGTGTTTATAAAAAAATATTTTTTTTTTTGGGGGGGGGGGGAAGAAGTTTGCTGTCACCCTTCCTGCCCAAGAGTGGGGAAAAAGGGAAGGGTTATTTTTTCTTGCTGCCTGGATTTTTTATTCAGAAAGATCCCAAGTTACTGCCTGAAGAGGAGAAATAAGAGTAAGAAATTGTGTTCATCTGCAGACCCTCATCAGTCTCTTCTCCAGGAGAAGAGAGGGGATTTCCAAATGTGAAGAATATGAAATATATCTGAACCTCAAGTGTTATTTGGGAAGGGAATTCCACAGCATATAGGAAAACCTCTTGCCCATCTGGGATACTTACCATTTCAAGCCTTGGAAGGTGAGAACCCCTGTGGACCACAGTACTGAAGGACACTTTTACAAATAGAGGCGCAGTTTGAGAATAACTTTGGGACCTGGATATAACCAGAACCAAATGTGTATGGTGCCAGTTAATTACTATGGGAGATCTGTAGTAAAGTTCAGTTTTGGAACACCCTTCCAGAGTATCCTGTTTGTTAGGCACCTACACTCCTCCACGACCTACATCTAATGAGATAGCACCCACAAGAAAGTTACCCCCCACACCTTGGGCTCTGGAGGTCTAGCCCTGATCCCTTCCCCCCCCATTTGTATAACCCATGGCCAGGAGCTGCTGAGCTGCGCAAGGACTTGGCCCTGGTACCCTCAAGGATAAAATCAGAAGAGAGCCTACGATTTTTCACTGCAAACATTTTCACACATTTCTACTGAGTATCACTGTTGGTTGGGGGCCTGTTATTGGTAGTCTGAGAAAACAGATGTTTCTTCTCCCCTTTTTTCTTCAGTCCTAAAGTATTATAATGAAGTACATATGAGCTCAACACATTAGAGGTTTTTATTATGTCTTATATATATGCCCTGCTTTCATTTTGAAATCCTAATTTTACTTGCAGATATATGTACAAATAAGGCCCACAAACAAGTTGTAGATTACATTTTTATTGAACTAATTAATATATATGTGGATAGCTTCCATCTAAGTAAAGGAATGGGTTCACAGAGGTAACAGAGACAGCAAATAACAAGACAAACCTAACAGAAACACAGAAATACTTTGCTCAATACCATAAACCTCCAAAGAACTAACATGGCAGTCACAGTACTTGCAGAATAGATACAGAAATCAAGGTCAACAAACAAGCTGTAGATGATATGTACACTTGTGACTAGCTCTTGAGAACTCGGCGCTGCTCTGACCTGATGAAGGAAGCATAGCTCTCAAGAATTAGTCTCAATACATTGTTAGTCTAATACAAAGGCAGCACCTACAACTTGTTTGTTGACTGTGATTTCTAAACATATCTATGTGGACTAACTTAACAACCACATTTGCAGACAGGCATAACATCATGTCTTACTAAGGCGCTTGAATTGAATGTCACTCTATTTCAAACATGACCACTTCAGAGACGACCGTAATTTGGTTCCTTCACCGATTACGCCTTTCTCTAGATTTTGCTATTGAATTTATTAAGCATGGTAGCCTTTGCCTTAGAAAGCCTTTGTAGAAGTCTGGTTTGTTGCCAAAAAAAAATGGTGGAAAGAAATTTCTATTTACTAGCTAAAGAAATGGTCATCTGGCCAAATTTGCAAGTCTGTTGTATAACATAAGAGGTCGGTTTACCTTTTCAAGTCCAACCATATTATATATGTATAAAAAATGTTCCATATCTTGTGAAAGCTCTCCAGAGAGCCTGTCAATGACACACGCTAATTATCTCCTCATTAACAGCAGCATTAGCATTGTTTGATGTATACCAGTTAATTTGTTAATTGCACTTTAATTACTAAGTTATTATGGGCCCTGGGGCACTCAGCAGAAGATAGCAATTAACAGGCTCTGCAAATTGCTTTAAGCAATCTGGAGATATTATCTAAACCCAGACCACTGCTTTAAGGAAGAAGGCAAAAAAGCAGCTTAGAGGATGGGTCAAAAAATGCCCTCTTTCTCATAATGCCCCTAGGTTGAAACTTTGATGTGAACTGCATCTTGACTTTAAAGCTGAGTTTTATTGGTTGCAATGTGGCCCTAGCATGTTCAGCTCAATAGAAAGCTTCACCCATAATGAAGACTGTTTGAGAGTATATCAGGTTTATGCTTTATCTTTACTGTTGTGGATATTGGGGAGCAATGTTGTATTGTAATTGTTGGCAGATAAGGTTTCTTGGCACACTCAGGCTTCCCAGTGGCCTGTATCACCCTAGATACGTCTCCATTTCTGTCTCATACATACTTGAAGTCTGCTTTCAGTCTGAATGGTCAAAAATTAATGTGGAAGGATGAAATCATTAATCCCATATAGTTCATAAAGCATTCATAACAATTTTTTTAATTTATTCAAGGAGATTGAACCTTCCACCTTTGCTTAAAAATCTTTGGCTTGATGTTGACACCTTCTCAATTTCCTTGAATAAATGAATAAAACTGTTATCCTTCCACATTATTTGTTGATTATCCTTTGATGGTTGGATACTACGCCTTCTGTGGTTGATCAGTTTGAATTGTACCATCTCTGCTAGTTGTGTTCTAGGCATTTATTCATAGTAATGAAATATTTCTTCTGGGCTTGCTTTTGCTGCTAACAAAAAGTATTTTAATTTTCACCTAGATTTAGTTTAGAAAACGTTCTCTTCCCTTTCCAAAATATTTATAACACAGAAATCAAAAGATCTCATATTATACATCCAAATAAACAGTTATGTTGGAATTTCATTAATAAACTTAGCCATAATTAGGAAAATCTTTGCTATTTAAGCATGATGAAATTTCGCGTCATTTGTATTTTAGGAAACATACTGTTAGCAGTGTCGGCCGCGGCGGGCCACGACCGGGACTGGGTGTCATGGCCGCCGGCCGTGGTCGGCCGCGACGGAGGCAACACCAGGGGGAGCAAGGACAGTAAGAATAGACTACCCGGATCGCCGGGTTTTACTTGCGGATGTCTGCGGGGGCAGGCTGCTCCCTCTCGTCATCTTCAGCCGCCGCCATCGCTGACTCTGCAGCATGGCTCCGCGGCGATCCAGCTCCTCCCCCTCTGTTCTTAGGGCCGCGCGCACGGCTAAGAAGATTTTCTTAAAGGGGCCATGACAGGAAGTGTCATGGCTCCCTCTGAAACTCCTCCTTCTGCTTCCGGTACTTAAGGCAAGGGCTGAGCAGTCAGTCCTTGCCTTGGTATTAAGGTTCCTGCCTCGAGTGTGTTCCTGGCTCCTGGTTTGTGCTTCTTCATTCCTTCTTCTCCCCAGATCCGTGGACTGATTCTTGGCTGCCGACCTTGGACTGGTGTTCGTGACTTCTCCTGGCTGATTCCTGGTTCGGCTCTGGATTCTTCTCTGGCGTGACCCCGGTACGGATTTGGACCCTTCTCCTGTCTCGACCCTGGTACGGATTTGGACCCTTCTCCTGTCTTGACCCTGGTACGGCTTCGGACCCTTCTTCTGCTTCAACCCTGGACTGGATTCGGACCCCGCTGGTAAACTGAACATTGGACTGGACTTGGATTTGTCTTCGACTTCTTCATCAGACTGTCACAACCTGCTGGGGGCGCCAGCCGTCTGGAACCCACGACCTGCAGGAGGCGCCTGCATCCAGACCTCTTACAGTCTTTAGAGGAGTCGCCTAAGTCCCAGCAGCCGGACCCCTACGGGCTTCTCCTGGGGGGGTTGCGTGCTTCCAGGGTGGTCTTCTAGCAAGTCTACGGTCCAACAGGCCTCGCCCTTCGACGGTAGTTACTACCTCGAAACAAGGGTCCACAATCATAACACATACTCCATTAACCTTCCACTCAACTATGTATTAACTAATTTAGAGGTAATATAATACCCAATAATTAAAACAAATAAGGTTAAACAATCCCTATCCATATCAGGGAAATGTTGATTTCCAGATGCTTTGAGGTTGTCATGAAATAGTAGGGAGAAAGGGAGGGGGAGGGGTTGTGGCACACAAACTTTCTACTCTCTCTCTCTCTCTCTCTCTCTCTCTCTCAAATATACCATACACCCTCACACATGTTCTCACTCACACACCTGCACAGTCTCACTCTCACACATGTTCAGACACATGCTCAATCTCACAGATTTACTTAGATTCACATGCTTACTCACACATGCCAAGGCACATGTGATCAATCTCTCACTCACACACACATGCTCAGTCACACATACACACAGGGGCAGTTCTATAATGAGGCAGGGTGAGGCAGCAGGCAGTAAGATTTTGAGCCAGCAAAATTGCCCCCTAAAACCTTCCTGCCACAGCTGTCTCACTCTTCATTCAGGCAAATGTTTAGTCCTGGGGGAATTCTGCGCTACTGTGGCGTGCAGAATTCCCCCCCCCCCTTCACAAAAATTCTAGTTTCTGCAAAAGAATTAGGAGCAGACACCACTATGCCATGAGCAGACCCTATCCCATTCGCAGCGAAGAGGAAGGAGGCCCTGGAGTGCCGTGTCATAGTGAAGACAAATGAGGCCCTGGCTTGCCACGCAGCGGAAAAGAGGAAGGAAGTCCAGTATGCTATGTGGTGGCAAACAGGAAGGAGGTCCCAGCATACCATGTCACGGTGAAGATGGAGGTGCAAGTCCAGGCATGCCACAAGTGGAGCAGGCCCCAGTGATTCTGAGTGTAGTGGTTGTGTGAGAGCCTAAAAGGCTGTGTATAGATGTATGAGTTTAAGACTGCAAGCCAGTGTGTGTGTGTGTGTGTGTATGGGAGAACATGAATGAGGGTGTGTGTGTGTATGTGTGTGTCAGAGAGACGGAGTCTTTGTGAGGAGATTGTGAAGGAATGTGTATGTGTGAGAGAGAGACTGGGAGCTGATGTGCTTGAAAAAGGGGATGTGTGTATGTGAGGGAGTTAGGGTATTTGTGAGAGAAGGAGCCTGTGTGAAGGGATGTGTGTGTGTTTGTGTGTGAGAGAGAGAGATAGGTAGCCTGTGTGAGGGTGTATGAATGAGAGAGAAATAGAACCTGGGTGAGGGTGTGTGTGTGTGAAAGAGAGAGAGAGAGGGAGTCTGTGTGAGGAGGCATGTATGTGCACAAGAGAGAAGGAGCCTGTGGTAGGGGTGTGTGTTTCTGAGAGAGAGGAGCCAATGGGCAGGGGTGAGTGTTTGCAAGAGAGAGATAAGTAGCCTGTGTGAGGGTGTATGCATGAGAGAAAGGGAGCCTGTGTGAGCGGCAGTGTGCAAGAGAGAGAGAAGAAACCTGTATGAGGGGGTGTGTATGTGCCTGTGAGTATGAAAGAGTGAGACAGAGGGCAGTGTGATGGGCAGTACTGAGAGAGGGGTCAAACTCTGGAAGTGGAGACAGAGTGGAAGGGTTGAGCCTAGCAGGGAAGGGGAGAGATAGTGGACAGTGAAGGAGTTTGGGGGCCTGAGAAGGCAATGTGAAAGGAAACTGGCTAGCATTTTCCCCTCAACCGGCAGCAGGAAAGGGTCTGAGATACCGCCAACATTTTCCCCACAGCCGGCGGCAGAAGAGATTTTGCTGTGTAACCAGAGAAAAGGTCCAGACTGTGTGTGTGAAAGAGACTTGCCCTGTGAGAGTGACTTTGTGAATGTTTATGAGAGGGTGTGTGAAAGAAAAGCATGTGGGGGGCCAGAAACATTTTAGAACTGGAAAGGGGTCCACACTACCAAAAAGGTTGGAAACCCATGGTGTAGAAGTTGTTTTAGGCCAGAGAGTACACACAGTTTATAGAAGCCAGATTTAATAATGGACTTAATGTGAATTAAATGAAAGATTAGAGTTGAGCCAAACATCCAAATGTTTGATACTGTCTTTGATGGAAAAGGACATACTAAATGATAATTGTAATCTCTGATTCAGAGAGCTCATGGAATGAGCTCTCTGAATCAGAAAAATTTGGTCTTGGTAATTTTCAAAGCTAGCTTATTATGGTGAAGCCATTGTCTGACTGTTGAAAAACAAATTTGCAAATGCTCAATAATATCCTGCCATGTAGTATGGATATGAATGAAAAATTGAATGTCATCTGCATATATGTTGTACCCATTGCAAAGACTCACTAAGACCTTGCAGATGGAAGCTAAGTAGATATTAACTAGAATTGATAACAAGGCAGATTCTGCCTGCATGTCATCACAGCCTCATGGGAGCCAAGGTGGGATAAGTTGGCAAGGAGACCAGATGGAAGACAAATTGCAGTGAAGCATCTTTTTAACTAGCCTGTAGCTGCCATCTAGATCAAGTGATGCTGATATCCTCCCACTGAAGAACTGATCATGTACAAGAAACCCTAATTCATCTCTTGTATTTTGAATAGACGGATGTCTATTGTGAAGTTTTCTGAGAGTTTAGTAAAAGTTTTAAAAAGGTAGGCTTTGACACTGGTAAAGGGCCTTTTCTGAACTTCTCTGCTGCAATCAGTGATCTCTCACTCACTGTGACAAGAGGCAGTGGTATTACTTTCTGTGCTAACTGGGAGCAGGGCATGAGTAAAGTAGAGATTGAAGCAGTGCCAGTGATTTTTCTCTTTTTGAAGCAGCAGTACTATGTATGAGTCTGTGTATGTGTGTGTGTATGTGTGTGTGTGTGTGTGTGTGTGTGTGTGTGTGTATGTGTGCGTGTATGTGTGTGTTTATGCAAAAATCTCATTTTTGCATAAACTAGAGTGGTGCTGTGAGTGGTAGCACAGTATCAATAAATTCTTTTGTGATATCAAACCACCTAGTAGGCACTTTAAATTCCATCAAACCACTGTGAAGAAAGGTCAGAGGAGAGAATGGCAAGGGTAAAGGATTTGCTGCAGAGCTAGCCCAACCTGTGTGAGTTGCAAGCTGTACTAGCAGCAGAGAGAAAAAAAGAAATATGACCTAAATTTAAAAGAGACTTTTTAGTTGCAGAATGCCAGCAGTGAAAACCAGCTCAAGCCAGAAGAAATTGAAATTTGGGGCAAAAGGTGGGAGAGACATCTGAGGCTGGAATTAGCAGCCCAGGGTCATGGACAAGAGCAGCAGAATTGCAACACCCCAAACCAGCAGCATGTTCCTTTATGGTTCTTGCTTCTGAGGTAATGGGGGCACTATATTCAACAACTGATTCTGAGGAAGAATATTGTCTAGGATTCCCTGAAACAGAAACTGAAGAGCTAAAGAAAATTTTGGAGTTTTTGTCCGTAGTATCTTAGACTTATTAAGATGATGGAGGAGATAGATGATACTGAGAGTGTTGAGAACAATCCCCAGGAAGAACAGGCAGTGCAGCTTCTGAGTATGAGATGCTCTTGTCCCTTTTCCTCATGATCCACCATCAAACTTAACTCTAGTGCCAGCAGAAGTCCCCAAGGTTGCAGAGAAATGATAGCACAAGATATCATTGTTGTGGAATCACTTTAAAGTGAAAGAGGACCCACATTTTGCTTAGTGTATTCACTGTCAAGGGAAGGTACTGGGAAATCTGACAAATACTGATATGTAGTATCACCTGCAGAAGCAACACCTGCTAGCATTGACATCAGGGAATGGTGGCAATACCTCTGCTACTCAAAACAAAAGCCAAAGGAAAGGGGTTGAAAAGTCTTAAGAACATAAGAAATTACCATACTGGGTCAGACCAAGGGTCCATCAAGCCCAGCATCCTGTTTCCAACAGAGGCCAAACCAGGCCACAAGAACCTGGCAATTACCCAAACACTAAGAAGATTCCATGCTACTGATGCTAGTAATAGCAGTGGCTATTCTCTAAGACAACTTGATTAATAGCAATTAATGCACTGATGGAAGGGGCCATGGGATCAACTTTTCTCCAAGTTGATACCATGGCCCCTTCTATCAGTCTGGTGGCAGGCCATCAGCCTCCTGTCATGTGTCTGCAGCAGCAACCCACCATAGCAGAAATGGGGTGGTGCTCCTTACATTTACATTTATTAAAATTTGTTAATCGCTTAACACTACAATAGGTCTAAGCAATGTACAACAAAAACATACATAAAAGATAAAAGTGAAAATAGAAAATAAAATAAGCAATGTATACATTAAATAGTCCAATGAACAGACAATAAAATTTATTCATAAAATAAAATAAAAACAAGTCACATATATGCTAGCTTAAATAAGAAGGTTTTTAAAAGACCTTTGAATGTTTTTATAGAGTTGTATAGTTGCAGCTCTATAGAAAGGGAGTTCCAAAGGTCTGGACCTACAACTGAAAAGGCACATTCTCAAGTGATGTGAAGGCATGCTAATTTTGGTGATGGAATATCTAAAAGGCTTCTTTGTGAGGATTGCAGACTTCTGGACGGTTGATATATCTCTAGAATGGCATTGGACCATGAACAATAGTGACTATTAATCAGTTTGAATATTGTCATGCCTATTTTGTACTTAATTCACTTGTTGATTGAAAGCCAGTGTATATCAATCAGGATAGGGGTGATGTGGTCATATCACTTTTATGCCTGAGATTATGCGGGCAAAAGAATTTATGAGCATTTGTAAAGGTTGTAACACGGTACATGGAAAGGCCATTACATAATCAACAATTGGAAAAATGGATGCTTGTACAATAGTATGGAATTCGGAAGCATGCAAAAGCTTTTTAAGACCAGCTAAGACACCATTTTGATATGAGGGCGAAAAGATAATGTATTGTCTAACAGGACTCCAAGACTTTAAAACTGATTTTTTATTGGAGAAGACATATTTTCCAAGTGAATGGTATTATCAGAAAAGGTGGTATACGGACTATTGACAGAAAGAAACTCAGTTTTGGATATGCTTAAAGAGAGTTTGTTGTGATGTAACCAAGTTTTAATAGAAGAGAAACAAATGTTCAACAGTGTTTTGCCAAGAATAATTGAGTCTTAGCACTGTCCTGGGGCAAGAGGCAGGGAGCATTGAAAGATGTATAAGGGAAATGATTACCCTGAATGATTAGCCACTGTAGGTAGTGGAGAACCTGAACATTAAGCATCTGCTGCATGTTTTAGCATTCAATTACAAAGTGCCCTCCAGTACTACATTTTCTAGGCAGGTTATCCCCACTCTGTATCAACAGTAGAGATGTGATTTGGCCAAACCTTTTGGTTTAGCCTTTGTTATCGGCCCGCCGCGGGAAATCTTATTTCCTGTGGTTCGGGACAATTTTTTTTCTGCTGTCCCAAATAAAAAAAAAAACAACCCATCCCAACCCTTGATTTAATTAATTACAATCCCCCACCCTCCCACCCCCCCAAAAACTTGCCTAAAGTCCCTGGTGGTCCAGCGGGGGTCCTGGGAGCGATCTCCCTCTCTCGGGCCGTCAGCTGGCAGTAAACAAATGGCGCCGGTGGCCATTTGCCCTTACCATGTGACAGGGGCTGATAGGAGCAATGGACGGCTGGTGACATCTTAAAAAAATGGCACGGGCCATCCATTGCTCCTACCATGTGACAGGGGCCAGCCAATGGCACCGATAGCCCCCATCACATGGTAAGGGCAAAGGGCATCGGTGCCATTTTGATTAGTGGCAGCCGATGGCCCAAGAGGTGGAGATTCCTCCAGGGACCCTGCTGGACCACCAGGGGCTTTCGGTAAGTCTTGGTGGGAGAGGGGTCGGGCAAGTCATGGGGGGTCGGGAGGGTGGGGGGTTGCAATTAATGAAATTTGAAGGGTTGGGGTGGGTTTGGGGTTTTTTTATGTGCCCTTCCCCCCCAAAAAAAAAAACCAATATAAAACCACACAAAATTTCATGGGTTTTCCTATCGTTTCGGTGACCCCTCGAAACGCGACGAAATAGGAAATGTCATCTATATTTCCTATTTGTCGCAAACTAATGCACTTCCCTAACCAACAGTGCCATAGTTAGGGATGTGCAGCAGGGAAGGATTCGTCCCATTCGGTATTCGTATGCGTGGGGAGCCAAATCCGTTGCATCCATTCTTGGGGGACCCCGATCTGTTCATTAGTTATGCATGTATTCGTTTCCCAAAAAAAACCCCATCCCAACCCTTTAAATTTAATTAACTATAACCCCCTACCCTCCTGACCCCACCAAGACTTACCAAGAGTCCCTGGTGGTCTAGCGGGGGTCCTGGCATGATCTCCTGCATTCGGACTGTCGGCTGCCAGTATTCAAAATGGCGTCGATAGCCTTTGCCCTTACTATGTCACAGGGGCTACTGGTGCCATTGGTCAGCCCCTGTCACGTGGTAGGAGCACAAGATGGCGCCGGCCGTCCATTGCTCCTACCGTGTGACAGGGGCTGACCAATGGCACCAGTAGCCCCTGTGACATAGTAAGGGCAAAGGCTATCGGCGCCATTTTGAATACTGGCAGCCGATGGCCCGAGTGCAAGAGATCACTCCAGGACCCCCGCTGGACCACCAGGGACTTTTGGCAAGTCTTGAGGGGGACTCCTGACCCCCCCAAGACTTGCCAAAAGTCCCTGGTTGGCCCCTGTGACATAGTAAGTCCCATTGGAAAGCTAATTGCAAGCCTTGCTGCCACTCTGCCTTGCTGCCATGCCCCAGATGTGCCCACCTTTGGGGGGTGGGGTCTTACTACCACTCTGCCTAACTGCCATGCCCCAGATGTACTACCTTGGGGATCTTGCTGCCTAGATGTCATATCTTTGTGTTGTTTGCTGCTTGGATCTTGGCCTAGGTCTTTCACCTTTCTTCTTTCTAGGTTATACTGGGGTGTTTTGTCCCCAAACTAAAATGTAAAATAATGAAAATATACAATTTATTTTCTCCTCCCACACCATCTTTTTTATGGTTCTCTGTCGTATTCTTTTTGTTTTATACCTACAGGATCCCAGCCTAGCTCTCTCACACTGTTTCTCTGTTGTGTATACTGAGGTGTTTTGTCCGTCCCCCCCCCCCCCCTAAAAAAATACAAGTTTCTCCTCCCACCCAATCTCTTTTCTGGCTCTAACATGCAGTAACACAATAAATGATGGCAGAAAAATACCCAAGTGGTCCAAGCATGCAGTTTGCCCAGCAAGTTTATTTGTATTTTATTTTATTGTGTACAGTTTTTAATTCCTTAGTGTAGAACTACTGCCATGTGCAGGTTAACCCAATTAACATGGGTTACACATTTTCTTCTTCTCCATCCTTTAGCCACTAGGGATCCCCTGTATCTATCCCATGGCACTCTCCAATCTTCAGAAAAAATGATCCTAGAAACTGTAATACAGGGACACATCACTGGGAGCTTAGTAGAATGGAACAAGATATTACCAGAAAGATACAGAGAAGATACTTCCTCCTATTTGGACTGGGGAATAAAATGCAGGAATAAATGTATCTCAGATAAGAAGCAAAGAAATTCAGTAAAAAATTCAGCTGAGAATTCTCGTGTGTCTGAGCAACATGCCAGTGATTAGGGATGTGCAGAGCAAAATTTTATGTTCATATTTTTTATGTCCGAAAGGGGGTCCCACTTGCGGCCAATATGGACATAAAAAAAATCCAATGAGTTGGGTATATGTACATATGTGCAAAAAAAAAATTTAAACCCCCTCACCCTCCTTAATCCCCCCCCCAGACTTACCACAACTCCCTGGTGATCGAGCGAGGATCGAGCGAGGCCAGCTTGGGGGGGCCTGCTGACCCCCCCAAGCTGGCCAAAAGTTCTTTTTGGGCCGAACGAGCCGTCCGGCGCGAACGAGCCGGGAATCACGTGACGCCGCGTCACTCGACGTGCCACCGACGTCACATGCTTCTCGCCAAGGATTGCAGAAATGACGTCCTCACTCCTCGCTCGATCACCAGGGAGTTGTGGTAAGTCTGGGGGGGGATTAAGGAGGGTGAGGGGGTTTATATTTTTATTTTGGCTCAACAATCGCGATTTCCCACATATCGAACATATCTATGTTCGATATGTGGGAAATCCGATCGTTTATGTCGAATCAATTTTTTAAGTAAAAAAAAAATATGAGTTGCGTTTTACTAATGCGGTCAATCCGAATGCACACCCCTACCAGTGATATCGCACATAGAGGCGAAGAGCAGAAATCATAAAACAGAAGAAAGATGGGTATGCAATGTATGTGTAATATTCCTCAAGGATTCTGTAACTCTGAAATCACAGCAGAGATATGATACTGAAGACAGACAATATACATATACAAACAATATCGGTCAGAAGGAAAAAATGCAGGAAGAAAGCAAAAAAGAGATAATTTACATGTTCTGAATGTAGAAAGGCTTCAGTAGAAAGAGAGAGAACTAATGCAACATCAGAAAATCAACAGAAGGAAGAGACCGTATTCATCTACAGAATATGGGAAAAGCTTTCTTAATAAAGCAAGCCTCACAAATTATCAGGAAAGCCACAATGATGAGAGAACATTGTCATGTTCTGATTGAGACAAACATTTCAATCATAGAGCAAGTTTTGCAAGAAACCCAAAATTCTATCCAGTAGCAAGATCAATTTCTGGTAAGGAATGTAATAAAAGCTTATGTCACAAAAATGATACTGCTCACAGATCATTCTCTTGTACTAAATCTAACAAGAGTCAAGTGCCTCAACAGGAAGGCATACATCTCTCATACAACTCTGCCTTGTTGCTATATCCCTTATCCTACATCTTAAGAGTCTTTCTTCCATTCAGCATTGCTGCCATACCCATACTTTGCACCTTGAGGATCTTGCTGTCATTCTGCTTTGCTGTCATATCCCAGACTCTATACCTTGGGCTGTTCTTGCTACTGTGGGGGCCTGCTTTGCACCTCTCATGGTGCCTTGGTATATTGATGCCATTCTTTATGATGTTTTGTTCCTTTATCAGTGCCTTGGGGTTTTTCTTGTCATCTTTTCTGCTTTGTTCCCCCTTCATGGGGCTGTAGAATATTGATTCCACTCTTGATGCCACTTTGCCTTCATGCTACCATTGAGGGATCATGCTCTCTTTTGAAGCCTTGGGGTGTTCTCTTTGGAGAACTCCTGACACTGCTGGTACCCCTTTGCCCCTTTACGGTGATTTAGGATATTCATGCCACTTTTGTGCCACTTTGCAACAGTCTTGGTGCCCTGGAGTTTCTTCCCCCTTCTGATTTCCCACAAGTTTCATTAGAATTGATGAGAAAACCCCCAAATCTGGAGCACAAAATAGGCTATAGTGCTTCCCCCATTGACTTTAATGGTATGGAAATGAACAAATAAAACAAATAAGCAATATGGTTGCATATGATTGGTCTAGGAACTAACTTAATTGCATATTTTGATCATCCTGAAAGTTTGACCTGTGTGGCTGTCAAGAACATACATTTTTTCCCAAGCTAGGATGGCCAATTACTAGTAGGAAGAGAGTAGAAACGTTTGAGGACAGAGGAAAAGAACAGTTCTTTCCATCATTTCAGTACATCAGATGGGTTATTTTCATGCTCCAAAATGATACTTCAGAAGTAGAGTTCTGAGGCCTTAGTGAAATATTTGAAAAGAGAAACAAGAATATGGTGCATTCCAATACTAATATTCATGGTTCATGACATCAACTATTAATATTAAAGTACCATTTCTAGCTAAATTCCTCACATATCAACAAATCTTTTTCTTGGCTCTAGGACTTCTTACTAGGTCTTTTACTATTAAGTCCTAATGTATTTTGTTTTATTTTTTATGTTTTTTAATTTTGTAAATAAAAGGTGCACATCTTTTTATAGCCTCACCCGATTTTTAAAAATCTCAACCCCTGCCCTCCCTCTTTAGCTGTTCGTAGGATTTTCATACCTTAATACCAGTGTGAAAAGTTTCAGAATTTCAGTGTTCTGATCAGTATGTATTCATAGGCAGGAACTCTAGGTGACCTATCTGAAAGCACTAATAATATGGCACTGGCCTCATTCTCCCCCAAAACACCTCCTCTCTGGAGGACACTTTATCAGTAAAAAAAATTCCTTCCAGAAAACTTAATGGGGTTGGACCAAAGGGGTTGAGTAGCTAAGTAGGTGTATGGAAAAAAAGGGATGAGCCAGGTTGGGTGTCCTCATTGCACTGGAAGTGGGGTTCTAGAATAGCAGCCTCTGGCTGCCATTATTAGCACGGGGTTGACAAAACAACCGTTCTCAAAAGCAATAAATACCAATATGTTTTCAGAACTCAGCAATGAATCAGAACAAGAAAAGTTGGATCTTAATGACTGTGTTTGTAACTTCAGACTGAACTATCTACATTGTTTTGCCAAATTTGTAAATTTAAGCAGTGGATTGAATGATCTGCACCAACATGGTTTTAACAAAGGAAGATCATGTCAGACAAATCTGATTGACTTGTTGATTGGATGAGTAGAGGATTAAATCAAGGAAAAGCTTGTGATGTGATTTAACTGGATTTCAGCAAAGCTTTTGATACTATCCTGCACAGGAAGCACATGAACAAATTGAATAGCCTGGAAATGGGTCCTAAGGTGGTGGAATACATCAGAAACTGGTTAACTGACAGATGATAGCAAATCATCATAAATGGAACATATTCTGAGGAGGGAAGAGTAATTAGTGGTATGCTTCCGAGATTGGTTTTGGTATCAGTTTTGTTCAAAATCTTTGTGAGTGATATTGTAGAAGGCTAGAAGGAAAAGTTTGTCTTTTTGCGGATGACACTAAGATTTGCAACAGAGTGGACACACCTGAAGGAGCAAAGAGAATGAAAAGCAATCTAAGAAAATTTGAGAAGTGATCAAAGGTTTGGCAGTTTAGACTCAATGCCAAGAAGCACAGAGTCATGAATTTGGGGTGCAGAAATTGAAAGGAGTTGTATGTGATGGGGAGGTCAAAATCTGATGTGCACAGACTGGTAGAGAGACCTCTAGGTAATAGTGTTTGATGATCTGTAGGCTGCAAAGCAATGTGACAAGGTGGTGGCTAAGGCCAGAGGGATGCTGGGCTGCATAGAGAGAAACATAACTAGAAGGAGAAAAGGACATGATAGAGTCCCTGTACAAGTTTTTGGTGAGGCCTCATCTGGACTACTGTGTTCAAGTTCTGGGACCATATCTCAAAAAGAATAGAGACAAGATGGAAGCAGTCCAGAGAAAGCCAACCAAAATTGTGTGGGGTCTGCACCAAAAGAGTTATGTGATGAGAATGAAGGCCTTAAACATGTATACACTGGAGGAGAGGAGGGAAAGAGGTGATATGATACAGACTTTTAAATGCCTGAAAGATCAAACTAGAAGGTGAATGTTGAACACTCAGTATATATGACCATTGACTATGAATATATGTATGAGGATTTTGCAAACCATTGTGATCATCTCTTGGAACGACAGTATATAAAACGACTAAATAAATAAGCAAATAAATAAATAAATAATGTGCAGAATTCAAAGCTTTTTTGATGGAAAGAAAACTGAAGAACAAGGGTCATTTATTTATTTATTTATTTAAAATATTTCTATTCCACCCTTCTTACATTCAGGGCGGATTACAAAAATGCACTCACAGGGGCAGATTTTCAGAGCCCTGCTCGCCTAAATCCGCCCAAAACTGGGCGGATTTAGGCGAGCAGGGCCCTGCGCGCCGGTGAGCCTATTTTACATAGGCCTACCAGCGCGCGCAGAGCCCCGGGACTCGCGTAAGTCCCGGGGTTCTCCGAGGGGGGCGTGTCGTGGGGCGTGTCGGGGGCGGGCCCGGTCGTCGCGGCGTTTAGGGGGCGTGTCGGCAGCGTTTTGGGGCGGGTACGGGGGGCGTGGCTACGGCCCGGGGCGGTCCGGGGGCGTGGCCGCGCCCTCCGTACCCGCCCCCAGGTTGCGTCCCGGCGCGCAACAGGCCCGCTGGCGCGCGGGGATTTACTTCTTCCTCCGGGAGGCGTAAATCCCCGGAGAAAGGTAAGGGGGGGTGTAGACAGGGTCGGGCGGGTGGGTTAGGTAGAGGAAGGGAGGGGAAGGTGAGGGGAGGGCGTTAGAGGATTCCCTCCGAGGCCGCTCCGATTTCGGAGCGGCCTCAGAGGGAACGGGGGTAGGCTGCGCGGCTCGGCGCGCGCCGGCTATACAGAATTCATAGCCTTGCGCGCGCCGATCCAGGATTTTAGCGGATACGCGCGACTCCGCGCGTATCTACTAAAATCCAGCGTACTTTTGCTTGCGTCTGATGCGCCAGCAAAAGTACGCCTATTCGCGTTTTTGAAAATCTACCCCACAGTGTGTTGCGATTCTGCTTGTGAGACTAACTCACAAGCAGCCTCTTACCTTTCATGTAGCACAGTCAGGAGGCCGTCCCTGCCACCGCTTCTGCCAGCCTTCTGATGCCGAAGTTCCCGTGCGGCCTGGAGGCCGCCGACACCTGCCTTCTCGCGACCTGGAGGCCGCTGCCAGTTTTGCCACTTCCCGCAGCAGGAGACCGCTGTCGAGCATCGCCCCGTTTCCTCTTCACGGACACGAGGCCACCGCTTAAGTTGTCTCTCTTCGCGGCCTGGGAGCCACCGCCGTCCAGGCCTTCCATGCAGCCTGGGAGTCACGGTTGTCCTTCTCTTCGCAGCCTCGAAGCTGCCACTGAACCCCACAGTTTCTTCGTGGCTAGGACGCAGCCGAAGCCTTCCTCTTCAGCAGCCTGGATGCCACTCTGAAGTTCCTCTTCCGCAGCCTGGAGGCCGTCATCGATTGGGTCCTCTTCCGTGGCCTGGAAGCCGCTCTGGTGCTCCACTTCATGCGGCAGGGAGCCGCCATCACTCTTCGTTCTTCACGGCAGGGAGTTGCTCTCGTCAGAGTCTGCTTCCTCCTTCACTGCAGGACATCGCTATCCAAGGTCCTGCCCTCTTCCTAGGCACGCGGCTGCGCCTCCTTTTTTCTTTTAAAGGGCCAGTCCTCCTGGCTCCTCCTTGTGATGTCATCAAGGCGTGTCCTCTTCAGCTCTACAAAAGGGCTCAGCCTTCAGTTCCTCTTTACCTTCGGAAGGAGTTGGTCATGGAGTCGGACCTCTCCTGGAGCTTCAGTTCCAACTCTTCATTCCAGGAGTCCTCCATGATCACTCTTCACTTCTTCAAGGCACTCTGTTCTTCGTTGGTCCTCTTTGTCTTCATCTTTGGTTCCTGAACCTCCGTCATCGTCTTCATTCCATGTTCTGGTCTCTTGTCGGATCCCGTCCTCTTGTCTTCAGATGTCCCGATATCTCCGTGTCTCCAGATGTCTTCTCGTCTTCAGATGTCCTGATGTCTCTATGTCTCCATGTCCAGAAGTCTCACTATCTCCAGATGTCCTGACGTCCCTTGTCTTCGGATGTCTAGATGTCTCAGCCTTCTGATGTCTTCGCCGTCATGTTCCAGTCATCCCCATGGTCCTCTTCTCTAGAAGTTCCCTGATGTCAAGATGCCATAGATGTCCTGATGTCCCAAGGTACCGGTGTCCATTCATATCCGATGTCCTACATTCCAACCCTGATGCTCCAAGTCTCGCTTCTGATGCCCTCTGTCAGGTTCCGATCCAGAAGTACCATCAGTCCTTAGGTTACGGGTTCAGCCCGCTTGCCCTGGTCCTCGTCTTCAGCTGACTTTCCTGGAAGTAAATCCATTTCTATCCAGTGTCTGAGTTTGGTGGCTGGAGCCCTCTTCTGGCAGGATCTGTCTTCGAGCACTGCCTGGATTCCTTCTGGTTCCTAAGCCTCTGTCTTCATCTGAGTATCCCGAGTCCTTATCCTCTTCTGAGTCTTCCCAAGTTCAAAATCTCTACTGGTGTGTGCAGGTTTGGCAAAGGTTAGGGCAGGGTTCAGCCTGCTCCTCCCATGCTGGAATATGTCTTGCCAACCGCAGCGCTTCCACGGAACTCCTCTCTGCAGTTGCATCGTGGTCCATGGGCACACATCTCCCCAGATTCGGGAGCACTCCCTAGTGCTCCCTCCCACAGATTCCAACACAGTGTCTTACAAAAGAGGCAAATATTCATAAAGTAAAATTTAAAATAAAATAAAATGAAAAATAAAATAAATTTTAAATTCAGAATTAGACAATAAAAAGCTGAGAGTAAATTAAAATTAGATTGTTCATTAAAAGCAATCCTGAAAAGGTAGCTTTTAAGATATTTTTTAAATATCCTAGAATCTTTACAGTTTCTAAGTTCAAGAGGGAAAGTATTCCAAAATATTGGACCTGCTGCCGAGAGTGCTCTTTCATGTGTTTCATCGAGGTTGTATTAGTTTTGGTGAAGAAATATCAAGGAGGTGCTTTGTTGCCGAGCGAAGCAATCTAGACGGGGAGTAGAATTTCATAATTGCATTTGTCCAGGGAGAGTGTAAATTAAACGATAGGAAATGAACAATTAAACCAAGTTTGTATTGGATTCGGAATGATATGGGTAACCAATGTAATTGTTTTAATATTGGTGTAATATGTTCTAGGGATGTGCAATCGTTTTTCCTGAATTAGGCAATTTCAACGAAATTGACTAATTTGGAATGGTTCAAGAGAACTGAAAAACAATTGAATTTTTTCCGAAATTTCAGAAAAAATTCATTTTCGTGTTAGTGCACGCTAACTCCTCATTAGTGCATGCTAACTCTGCCACATTAGTGCACACTATTGGGAGTTAGCGTGCACTAACCCAAAAATCGGGGCCCCCCCCAAAAAAACAAAACACGATCCACGGAAAAAACAAAATTCCTGCAGGAGGGCCCCGAAACAAAGCCCAACACGAAATTCTAACCAGAAGCACATCTCTAATATGTTCACCGCTATGTTTTGAATGATTTGTAGTGGATGTATGATGTATTTGGAAATACTGATCAATAACAAATTACAATAGTCTATACTTGAAATTAGTAATGATTGCAATACAGCTCGGAAATTGTAATATGAGGCTCCACTGTGGTCAAGACCAACATCAGGAAATATTTCTTCATTGAAAGGTTGATGGATGCATGGAATGCCTACCTGAAAGAGGTAGTGAGGACAAAGATGGTAATGGAGTTCAAAAAGGCATAGGATAAACCCAGAATTCTTAGTGGCTAAATGATGGACACAAAGAAAGGGTAACCCCTGTTGACTGGGTAACATACACAGAGCAACAATTACCCTAAGAATAAACAAACAAAAAAATTGCTGGACAGACTCAATAGACCACTTGGGTCTTTATCTGCCAAAGCTTACTATGTAACCATGTTACTATGCAGGGCCAAGCTGGCCCAGTCCAGTGCTAATTGTATGCATACATTTATGGAATTGAGAATCATACATTTAGTAATACTTTATTTGTCCTGATTTTGTTAATTGTGCCCGCTATACTTAATTGTACTAAAGAGCTGCATACAACTACATGAAGGATCTGGATTCAGTTTTCCTCTCAAGTCTTGTGCTCCCCAGGTCAGTCAGGGGGGAGTCCCAGTCATTGTGCAGTGCTGATACCTACTGGCCAGACCCAGAGCCCCAAATTTGCAAAGATCCAGGAGTCCTGGTGTATGCCCCTTCATCCCCTTCCCTGGCTGGGGATTCTTGCTGTAATGACTGGACCCAAAAAAGAAAATGCAAATTTACAAGTCAATCCCAAAAAGAAATTTAGCTTTCCATTGAAATAAATATGAAATCTTGTGTAGATTAAGTTCACCTGGAAAGACTCAAGAAAGCAAAATGCTGGTCCGCTGTTTGACCTGTTCAATAGATCCCTAGAAACGAAAGTGGTGCCGAGTGATTGGAGAAGAGCGGTGGTGGTCCCGCTTCACAAGAGTGGGAACAGAGAAGAGGCTGGTAACTACAGACCAGTTAGCCTCACTTCGGTGGTGGGAAAAGTAATGGAGTCACTGTTGAAAGAGAGAATAGTGAACTATCTACAGTCGGGAGAATTGATGGACCAGAGGCAGCATGGATTCACCAGGTGAAGATCCTGTCAGACAAATCTGATTGACTTTTTTGACTGGGTAAACAAGGAATTGGATCAAGGAATAGCACTCGATGTCATCTACTTGGATTTCAGCAAAGCTTTTGATACAGTCCTGCACAGGAGACTGGTGAATAAAATGAGAAGCTTAGGAGTGAGTGCCGAGGTGGTGGCCTAGATTGAAAACTGGTTGACGGACAGAAGACAATGTGTGATGGTAAATGGAACTCTCTCTGAAGAGAGAATGGTTTTAAGTGGTGTTCGGACCGATCCTGTCAATATCTTCGTGAGCAACATTGCAGATGGGATAGAAGGTAAGGTTTGTCTTTTTGCGGATGACACTAAGATCTGCAACAGAGTGGACACGCCGGAAGGATTGGAGAGAATGAGACAGGATTTAAGGAAGCTGGAAGAGTGATCGAAGATATGACAGTTGAGATTCAATGCCAAGAAGTGCAGAGTCATGCATATGGGGAGTGGAAATCTGAATGAACTGTATTCGATGGGGGAGAAAAAAGCTGATGTGCACGGAGCAGGAGCGAGACTTTGGGGTGATAGTGTCTAATGATCTGAAGTCAGCAAAACAATGTGACAAGGCGATAGCTAAAGCCAGAAGAATGCTGGGCTGCATAGAGAGAGGAATATCGAGTAAGAAAAGGGAAGTGATTATCCCCTTGTACAGGTCCTTGGTGAGGCCTAACCTGGAGTACTGTGTTCAGTTCTGGAGACCGTATCTCCAAAGAAACAGAGACAAGATGGAGGCGGTCCAGAGAAGGGCGACCAAAAAGGTGGAGGGTCTTCATCAAATGACTTATGAGGAGAGATTGAAGAATCTAAATGTGTACACCCTGGAGGAAAGGAGGAGCAGAGGTGATATGATACAGACTTTCAGATACTTGAAAGGTTTTAATGATCCAAAGACAACGACAAACCTTTTCCGTTGGAAAAAAATCAACAGAACCAGGGGTCACGATTTGAAGCTCCAGGGAGGAAGACTCAGAACCAATGTCAGGAAGTATTTCTTCACGGAGAGGGTGGTGGATACCTGGAATGCCCTTCCGGAGTTGGTGGTGAAGACCAGAACTGTGAAGGACTTCAAAGGGGCATGGGATAAACACTGTGGATCCATAAAGTCTACAGGACATGAATGAAGAGTGGGTGGCTCGCGGGAATGACTGCTACTACTTGGAGATAATACCCTTATTCAATAAACATACACACGGTTAATGCGACTCCAACATTGCTCTAAGCTTCAACGGCAAGAGGAAATGTGGAAAAAAGGATTTGCATTCACAAAAAAGCAGGGAGTAGCTTGCTGTTACGGCGGTTACTACCCCAAACCAAATAAGCCTGATACTTCACTTTCAATGCATATCCAGCATAGCTCTCTGCTTCAACGGCAGGGGAGAAAGACTGATACTTCACGCATATCCAGCATAGCTCTCTGCTTCAATGGCAGGGGAGAAAGACTGATACTTCACGCATATCCAGCATAGCTCTCTGCTTCAATGGCAGGGGAGAAAGACTGATACTTCATGCATATCCAGCATAGCTCTCTGCTTCAACGGCAGGGGAGAAAGTCTGATACTTCACTTTCAATGCATATCCAGCATAACTCTCTGCTTAAATGGCAGGGGGAATGAAGAAAAGTGGATCTATATACAGACAACAACCAACAAGGACTGAATTACATAGTCTGGGTAAACAAATAAGCATGGGTGTAGCTTGCTTATTGCGGCAGTTACTACCCCTAACTAATTAAGCTAGATATTTCACTTAGATGCAGTTCCAACACTGCTCTCTACATTAATGGTGGGTGTGGAAGGGAAATAGAACCAAAAAGTTACTAAGAGCCAAGAGAAACAGATAAGTATGAGAAAAAAAAAGTATGAAACTTGCTGGGCAGACTGGCTGGGCCGTTTGGTCTTCTTCTGCTGTCATTTCTATGTTTCTATGTTTCTATGTATATTGGGAACCTAAAAAAGCATAACAGGCTAAAATGCTCAATGCCCCTGGGAAAAGCACTGTAATTTAACAGTAAAAAGTCAAAGGAGATCAGAAACCAGGACATGCCTGGCAGAACAAATCAAATGAGCACAAGTAGGAAATATATTTTCTATCAGCTTTAAAATGTGCAGGTCATTTCTTATTTCACATTCTTATTAAGGGGGTACTCTAAGCGCTTGTTAACTTTCTGGTCTTCAGTCATTTCAGCACATCAGAAATGACCATGCTGAGCTGCCTGGTTTTCACTGCCTTTCATTTTGTGCTGCAAACCTTGCACGGCTTTTTACCTTTTCACCTGCTGGGAGAATTTGGGAGGCTGGCAGGGCTCTTCAGCCTGGTATCCACAGGCTTTCTTTCAGGTACAGTAAAGAATCTCAAAGATAAAAAGATCCACAACCAGGTTATGGCTTTAAAAGTTGCCATCTTTAGCCCTGTTGCAGATCTTTAATCCTGTGTATTGAAGTGAACTTAACTTGAAGACCATATTATTTTATTCACACAGAGAATCAGACATAGATTTCCAGTTATCACTCAGGCTATCTTCTATAGTTCTGTCCTGTCAGGTAAACCGTGTATGACCCAGGTCTGAACTAACTATCATATACTCTGGCATGCATGGGTGGCCGTCCCTTTCACAGCAAGTGCTGGATCATATCTGTTGTGGTTCTGGCCGCGAGCACTGCGGCCAGGCCCTTACCTCCGGGCTCCCGGACCTGATCCCGCTTCCAGAGGCCTGGTTTGTGGCCTGTTTGGCAGCGTCCCCGCTGGGGCTGCGCCGCTGCGAGGTCTCCCATGGACGCGCGCGCGCCACTTGGGCACTTTTCTAGGCTGTTTCCCGCCAGTTGTTACTCCGCCCAACTCCTGACGTCAGACGCTGTGGCCTTGATAAGCCGGCCGCGGCCATCCAGTCTTTGCCTTGCAATGGGTTAGCCTCCCGGTTTCCTGTTACGCTGTGCCCCGGAGTGACTCGCCTTACTTCGTCGCTCCGTTCCTGCTACAGTACCTGCTTGGTTCCTGCCTGCCTGCTACAGTACCTGCCTGGTTCCTACCTGCCTGTTACAGTACTTCCTTGGTTCCTGCTTGCCAGCTACAGTGCCTGCCTGGTTCCAGTACCCGAATCCTGCTACAGTGCCTGCCTGGTTCCAGTACCCGAATCCTGCTACAGTTCCTGCCTGGTTCCAGTACCCAAATCCTGCTACAGTTCTTGCCTGGTTCCAGTACCTGATTCTTGCTACAGTTCCTGCCTGGTTCCAGAACCCGAGCCCAGTTACAGTATTGCTACTGTCCTAGTCTGGTTCCAGTTACCTGTCCTGATCCACAACCCGCCTAAGTCCCAACGGCCAGGCCCCTACGGGCTCCTCCCAGGGGGGCTTTGGCTTCCAAGGGTGAAGCCACCTAAGTCCCAGCGGCTGGGCTCCTACGGGCTTCTCCCGGGGGAGTACCAGCTTCCAGGGTGAAGAGCATCTACGTCCTGCCTGAACATCTGCCTCCCAGCCTGCTATTCCTTAGAGACATTGACCACCTTTTCCAGTCTCCAGCAGGTCGGCCCAAGGGTCCACTAAAAAGAGACTCCCATATCAGATTGCAAGGCCATGGACTCGGCGGATGCACCTGTTCCCTTGGACCTGCCGGGGTTGGCCCAGCAGCTGCAGTATCAACAACAGTACCTCGAGGTCCTTACCGGTTCTGTAGGAGAGTTGTCGGCCCGGTTGGATGCCAGGGCCGCATCTGCCCAGAACCAGCACTTGAGGTCCAAGACTCGTCAGTGACCCAGCTGCCTGCACCCTCTCGTTATGCTGGGGATTTAAGGACCTGCCGTGGCTTTTTGAACCAATGTTTTATACGGTTCTCCCTGTTGCCCCACCAGTTTCCCTCGGATGCGGTGAAAGTGGCATATATCTTGTCCCTGCTTGATGGGAAAGCCTTAATCTGGGCTTCTCCCCTCTGGGAAAACAATGATTCTTCGCTAACGGACTTACAACAGTTCATCACGAACTTCCGCCAGGCCTTTGATGAGCGCGCCCGAGTAGCCACAGCTATGTCTGACCTGCTGCAACTTCGTCAGGGGGCTCGCTCCTTGGCAGATTATGCAATGGAGTTTCGGACTTTAGCCCTAGAAGTAGGTTGGCAAGATGGTAGTCTTAAGGCCATTTTCTTGGAAGGCCTCTCCGGACGCATAAAGGATGAAATTGCTGCTCGAGATCTGCCGGAGGACCTCAACGCCTTGATTGAGATGGCTGCCCGCATTGACCGCCGCCTACAACAATGGGCCAAGGAGCAACGCTCCTCTCGCCATAGTCCGGCTCTTGGGCCGAGACCTGTGCCCTCGCCCAAGATTTCTCGTCCAGACGCTCCCACCTGTGAACCTATGCAGCTGGGATGGGCCCCGCTTTCTGCGGAAGAAAGACACCGTCGCCGTTCATTGAAGTTGTGCTTGTATTGTGGCCAGAAGGGCCACTTCTTGGCACACTGCCAGGAGCATGCGGAAAACGCCAAAGCCTAGGAGGTCGGGAGGAGCTCCTCTTAGGCTGTGCTATAGCTCCTCAGTGTACTGTCCCCGTTACCTTGGAATATCCTGGAGGCTCCTTTGAGACGATGGCGTTCCTGCATTCCGGAGCCGGAGGTAATTTCATCCTGCAGGACTTAGTCTCCCAGTTGTGAATCCCTACGCATAGACGGGAGGTCCCATTACGAATTACCTCTATCCAGGGGACGCTTCTTCCAAGACCTGTCCAGATGTCCACAGCACCCATTACGGTCCGCACTGGGGCGATCCATTCGGAGGAGATAGCCTTCCTAGTGTTGGAGAAGGCTGTCCACCCTGTGGTGCTAGGGTTGCCATGGTTACAGAAACACTCGCCCACGATTCAGTGGGATACGCTACAGATTGTCAAATGGAGTCCTTTTTGCCTAGCTAATTGTATGAAAGTGCCTAAGACTCCCGCACTTCCCTTGATGCACTCTGCCGTGGGTCCTCCTCCAACTTATGAGGACTTTACGGATGTATTCTCCAAGACCAAGGCGGAGATCCTTCTGCAGCATCGTCCGTATGACTGTGCTATAGACTTGCTACCTGGTACTATGCCCCCCCGGGGAAGGGTTTATCGCTTATCCATACCTGAGACCCGGGCCATGTCCGAGTACATTGCGGATAATCTGGCCAAGGGCTTTATCCGCCCGTCCAAGTCGCCTGCAGGGGCAGGTTTCTTTTTTGTCAGCAAGAAAGACGGCTCACTGAGGCCGTGCATAGACTATCGAGGCCTAAATTCTATTACCAAGCGAGACCGCTACCCGCTCCCATTAATCCCGGAGCTCCTTGATCGGCTTCAAGGAGTGAAGATTTTCACAAAGTTGGACTTGTAAGGGGCGTACAATTTAGTCAGAATCCATCCCGGAGATGAGTGGAAAACCGCGTTTAATACCCGAGATGGGCATTACGAGTACCTTGTGATGCCTTTCGGCTTATGTAATGCCCTGGCGGTGTTCCAGCACCTGATGAATGAGGTGTTGCGGGACCTTCTGAACACCAGCGTAATTGTTTACCTCAACAATGTGTTAATCTATAGAGATGTGAATCGTGTCCTCGATCGTCTTAACAATCGATTTCGGCTGGGAGGGGGAGGGAATCATATTGTTGCCGTTTGGGTGTTTAAAATATCGTGAAAATCGTTAAAATCGTGAGCCGGCACACTAAAACCCCCTAAAACCCACCCCCGACCCTTTAAATTAAATCCCCCACCCCAAATGCCTTAATACTTCATCAACTTTGGGAGGGAAGTACTTACTTGCCCTAAACCAATGGCAGGAAAAACCGGCACACTAAAACCCCCTAAAACCCACCCCCGACCCTTTAAATTAAATCCCCCACCCTCCCAAACCCCCCCCCCCAAATGCCTTAAATTACCTGGGGGTCCAGCGGCGGTCCGGAACGGGCTCCTGCAATTGAATTGTGTTGTCTTCAGCTGGCGCCATTTTGCAAAATGGCGTCCGCAAAATGGCGGCGGCCATAGACCAACACGATTCGACTGCAGGAGGTCGTTCCGGACCCCCGCTGGACTTTTGGCAAGTCTTGTGGGGGTCAGGAGGCCCCCCCAAGCTGGCCAAAAGTCCCTGGGGGTCCAGCGGGGGTCCGGGAGCGATCTCCTGCCGCGAATCGTTTTTGATTCGCGGCAGGAGATCGCGATTTCCGTACGGAAAATGGCGCCGGCAGGAGATCGACTGCAGGAGGTCGTTCAGCGGGGGTTCCGGACCGCCGCTGAACGACCTCCTGCAGTCGATCTCCTGCCGGCGCCATTTTCCATACGGAAAACGATTCACGGCAGGAGATCGCTCCCGGACCCCCGCTGGACCCCCAGGGACTTTTGGCCAGCTTGGGGAGGCCTCCTGACCCCCACAAGACTTGCCAAAAGTCCAGCGGGGGTCCGGAACAACCTCCTGCAGTCGAATCGTGTTGGTCTATGGCCGCCGCCATTTTGCGGCCGCCATTTTGCAAAATGGCGCCGGCTGAAGACAACACAATTCAATTGCAGGAGCCCGTTCCGGACCGCCGCTGGACCCCCAGGTAATTTAAGGCATTTGTGGGGGGTTCGGGAGGGTGGAGGATTTAATTTAAAGGGTCGGGGTGGGTTTTAGGGGGTTTTAGTGTGCCGGTTTTCCTGCCATTGGTTTAGGGCAAGTAAGTAAGTTCCTGCCCTCCCCCTTCCCCCGATTTACGATTTTTTAACGATAAATCGGGGGAATTGGTATTGTATCGTGGCCCTAATGATTTTTGACGATTTAAAATATATCGGACGATATTTTAAATCGTCAAAAAACGATTCACATCCCTATTAATCTACTCCCAGGATCTGTCGTCACACCGTTAGCATGTCCGTCAAGTGCTCCAGATACTTAGGGAGCATGGTCTGTACGCGAAGCTGGAAAAATGTAGCTTTGAGAAGACGTCCCTGCCGTTCCTAGGCTACATAGTGTCTGCAGCTGGCTTTCGAATGGATCCTGAGAAAGTGGCGGCTATTAAGAATTGGCCCCAGCCAAGGGGTCTTAAAGCGTTGCAACGCTTCCTCGGCTTTTCCAATTTCTACCGTCACTTTATTCCCAATTACTCTCGTATTGTGGCAGCTTTAACTGCCCTCACCCAAAAGTGGGCTAACGTGGTGGATTGGCCTGCTTCTGCCTGTCAAGCTTTTTTTTGAGGCCCTTAAAGAAGCCTTCCTGTTAGACACCTGCCTTCGCCATCCGGATCCCAGCCCGCCCTTCATGGTGGAAGTTGATGCCTCCAATGTGGCCGTGGGGGCCATACTGAGTCAGTACTACGATTCTGGACAGCTGTTGCCCTGTGTATACTTCTCAAGGAAATTCTCCCTGGCAGAGAGCAACTACTGTGTTGTTGAGAAAGAATTGCTAGCCGTGAAACTTGCCCTGGAGGAATGGAGACAGTGGTTGGAAAGAGCCAACCATCCGGTTACGATTTACACCGATCACAAAAACCTAGCATTCTTGAAGCAAGCCCAATGTCTGAATCCCAGACAAGCCCGTTGGTCGCTGTTTTTTGACCGGTTTGACTTTACGTTACGCTATCGACCCGGCTCGAAGAATGTTCGAGCTGATGCGCTCTTGCGCTCCCCTGAGGTCAAAGAGTCTCCTGATACATCCCAATATATCTTGGACCCTGAGAAAGTAAGTCTTGCTGCAACCTCAGTGGCCTCCCAAGAGAAGACCGTCGTTCCGCGTCGCTCCTGGAGAGCAGTTCTCGCTTGGGCCCATGACTCCCTCACTGGGGGCCATGCTGGTTGGAAAGGGACTTTAGACTTGTTAAACCGTTTCTACTGGTGGCCAACAGTGAGACAGGATGTCCAAGCTTTTGTGGGCTCATGCCCTACCTGTGCTGTTCAAAAGCCCCTCATCGGGAAGCCCAGGGGCTTGTTGCAACCACTGCCCATCCCGGTGGAGCCTTGGACTCACATCTCCACCGATTTTGTCATGGACCTTCCTGCCTCAGGAGGTAATTTGGTCATTTAGGTAACCGTGGACCGATTTTCCAAGATGGCGCACTTTGTCCCTTTGCCTAAGCTACCTTCTGCACCTGACCTGGCCAGCCTGTTCGCCCAGCATATCTAGACTTCATGGTCTCCCGCATGATATAGTCTCCGATCAAGGACCACAGTTTACAGCTCATTATTGGAAAGCCCTATGCAAACGCTTCAATATGCAACTTAGTCTTTCGTCAGCATTCCATCCTCAAAGTAATGGGAAAACGGAACGAACCAATCGAACCTTGAAGTCTTTTCTTCGTGCCTTCGTGTACAAACGACAATATAATTGGGCTAAGCTACTCCCGTGGGCTGAGTTCTCGTATAATAATCACACGCATACTGCTACTGGAAGTTCGCCGTTCCTCGTTGTTTATGGGAAGCAACTTCGTCCGCCCTTTCCTTCACCTGAACCTAGTGCACTCCTGGCAGTGCAACTCTCAGCTCGCCAGCTTCATTCCTTATGGATCTCTACCCAGGAAAAGATCCATAAAGCCGCCCTGTCCACCAAGAAGTGGACAGATAAGCATCATCAGCCAGCACCCATCTTCCTCCCAGGAGACCATGTCTGGCTTAGCACCAGAAATCTACACCTACGTATTCCATCTAGAAGGCTAGCGCCGAAATTCTGTGGGCCTTTTCGAGTCGCCGAACTAGTGGGAGCAGTCTCATACCGTCTGCGCCTACCCTCCTCCATGCGCATACATGAGGTGTTCCATGTGTCATTCCTGAAGCCTCTTGTGCTATCCAGGTACCACTCCCGGGCTCCTGAACCCTCAGATCCTTCAGTACCGGACGAGGTCACGTATCAAGTGTGTGAAGTTTTGGATGTCCAGTTTCATCAACGCCGATGGGAATACTTGCTTGCCTGGGAGGGTTGCAGACCCGAGGATAATTCTTGGGAACCGGCCCGTAACATCCTCGACAAGGACTTATTATGGCAGTTCCATCTGGACCACCCAAGTAAACCCGGACCGGCTAAGAGGGGGCGTAAGAGGGGAGGTACTGTTCAGGTCCTGGCCGCGAGCACCGCGGCCAGGCCCTTACCTCAGGGCTCCCAGACCTGCTCCCGCTTCTAGAGGCCTGGTTTGCGGCCTGTTTGGCGGCGTCCCCGCTGGGACTGCGCTGCTGCGAGGTCTCCCATGGACGCCTGGCTCCTAGGCGCACGCGCGCCACTTGGGCACTTTTCTAGGCCATTTCCCACCAGTGGTGACTCCGCCCAACTCCTGACGTCAGACGCCGCAGCCTTGATAAGCCAGCCACGGCCATCCAGTCTTTGCCTTGCAATGGGTTAGCCTCCTGGTTTCCTGTTGCGCTGTGCCCCGGAGTGACTCGCTTTTCTTCGTCGCTCCATTCCTGCTACAGTACCTGCTTGGTTCCTGCCTGCCTGCTACAGTACCTGCTTGGTTCCTGCTTGCTTGCTACAGTACCTGCTTGGTTCCCACCTGCCTGCTACAGTACCTGGTTGGTTCCTGCTTGCCTGCTACAGTACCTGCCTGGTTCCAGTACCCGAATCTTGCTACAGTTCCTGCCTGGTTCCAGAACCCGAGCCCAGTTACAGTATTGCTACTGTCCTAGTCTGGTTCCAGTTACCTGTCCTGATCCACAACCCGCCTAAGTCCCAACGGCCAGGCCCCTACGGGCTCCTCCCAGGGGGGCTTTGGCTTCCAAGGGTGAAGCCACCTAAGTCCCAGCGGCTGGGCTCCTACGGGCTTCTCCCGGGGGAGTACCAGCTTCCAGGGTGAAGAGCATCTACGTCCTGCCTGAACATCTGCCTCCCGGCCTGCTATTCCTTAGAGACATTGACCACCTTTCCCAGTCTCCAGCAGGTCGGCCCAAGGGTCCACTAAACAGAGACTCCCATAACACATATCCATTGCCCTGGGTGTGTATTTCCCCCTAAGCTAGAGATGGTGTGTATTTCCCCCTAAACTAAAGATGGAAAAGATATAATTGTGATGGAGAAGGTACAGAAAAGGGCTACCAAAATGATAAGGGGAATGGAACAGCTCCCCTATGAGGAAAGACTAAAGAGGTTAGGACTTTTCAGCTTGGAGAAGAGACGGCTGAGGGGGGATATGATAGAGGTGTTTAAAATCATGAGAGTTCTAGAATGGGTAGATGTGAATTGGTTATTTACTCTTTCGGATAATAGAAAGACTAGGGGGCACTCCATGAAGTTAGCATGTGGCACATTTAAAACTAATCGGAGAAAGTTCTTTTTTACTCAACGCACAATTAAACTCTGGAATTTGTTGCCAGAGGATGTGATTAGTGCAATTAATATAGCTGTGTTTAAAAAAGGTTTGGAGAAGTTCTTGGAGGAGAAGTCCATTACCTGCTATTAATTAAGTTGACTTAGAAATTAGCCACTGCTATTACTAGCAATGGTAACATGGAATAGACTTAGTTTTTGGGTACTTGCCAGGTTCTTATGGCCTGGACTGGCCACTGTTGGAAACAGGATGCTGGGCTTGATGGACCCTTGGTCTGACCCAATATGGCATGTTTTTATGTTCTTATGAACTGTTCTCAGCTCTTTCAACCTTGAAGGTGAGCCAAACTCCTAGAAAAGGATGTGCGAAAAGTTAAATTTTTGTTTCATGGATACATTCTGCAAATTTACATATTTGCAAAACTATTCATCATATAAGAATTTCCATGCAGAAGACAGAAGTTGGAGGAAATCTGCCAGATTTTCTGAATTTCACCTTTTTTTCCCCCTCATGCTATAGTCTTCAAGACATAGTAGTATTCAGTCAGGTTCCTTGAAGTAAAACCTTTCTGAGGTGGTAACAGTCATACCTCAAGGAGTTTCTCTAGCTGCCTTCAAATCCCAGTTGATACTCAACTATCTCTTCTGAGAATCCTATGGCCCATCATAAGATTGGATCCCTGATCTATGTCCTACATCCTCCTAAGCCCTAGTGGGCATCACGTTCCACCCGCATTACTCAAAAGATGAAGTTCTATAAAACAGAGCAACCTGTGAACTGAGAGAGTAACGTGAGGTAATTCTAGCAGGTTATATGTACAGTCACAGTGACTCAAGGACCTCTTGTTTTCTTGTAAATGGATAAATGGGTCATCAACTTTAACCAGCATTTTATAGGGAAAAAACCCTCAAAACTTCCAATCCTGATTGGAACGATTTTATTTAATGCTAAACAATAAGTATTTCTCTTTTTTCATTCACATAATATCAAATGACCATATCTAGCCCCATTTCTTACACATCTTTCTCCCTTTCTGAGGTCAAATAATGGACCACAGTTCTCAGTTTATGACGAGTACATGTCTTCCAATGAAAACTATCTAGCCTGGTCCATCTTACCCAGTGGGAATCCAAGCCACAAGGCATTTCCCAGGGGAGAGGAATAAAAACCCAGACTCAGCTAAGAATAGGGAGGTGTGGAATGGGAGGAAGAAGCTCCAGGGTCTATGCCAAAACCTTGTACATTTGAATGCCTCACTTTTCATGTAGCACTGATGAAGTAAGCAGGCTTTTGCTGTTTTTCTGTTTGTGTGACAACAATAAAAATGCTCTTTTGCTGAAAGCCAGGGGCCAGGTGGTTTTCGGTCCTCTGGCACCACTCCCTGAAGTCAAGAGCTGACTCACGCTATCACCGTCACATATAGCACCACACAGACACAAGGTACAAAGCAATCGGATCCCTTTTCCAGATGAACTAGTTTGCGATACTCTTTCAAAGGTGGCGTGCCCCTTCCCCCCCCCCCCCCCAATGGAGCTCAGCGAGACTGCAGAGGAAGGGTAGGTAGCTCAAAGTGTTTCAGAGCTAATGAGCTCGTCATACAGTTTTTAATTGCTATAGAGTGTGTTACTGCTTACTGCAAGCACTTCTGAAATACTGCAACGTGTGCAAAGGGAAGAGCCTCTCTCGTGAAGAGAAAATGGAAAGGAACAGATTTAGAGCACTGGTATTTTACCGACTCATAGTAATTAAGGTACAGCAGAAGCACTGCCAAAGTTGAAAGGTGATACTTCACTGCAGGCAGTAGTCACTAAAGACACCAGCATAAAAGTAATATTGGGGAAAGCAGGCATGGGGAGGGAAGGAGGGGTGGTAGAAGAAAAATAATTGGTTTCGGAAATGAAAATACCATAAAATTTATAGGGGATATTACAGTAATAATGATACATTGGTAGATTTATTATAGTATAAAAAGCCTATAACCTAGAAATGGCATAGCAGTCATAACACACCACTATCAATGTAATTGTCTTTTATATTCAACTTGTTATGATGTGCCCATGGCTGCAAAGCCCCACTGCATAACAGGAGCCTCTTAAGAGACTCATTTTCAAAGTACTTAATTTCCAATTACTTCAGACACCCTGTTCAGGGAATGCTAGAAACCTAATGGAACCCATAATCTACCTTCAGGCTTCTAGATAAACTAAAAGCATTCATTCTGCTGTGCTATAAAGTCGAAACTTCCTGCAGTATTTCTAAGTTTTAAATGCTTTCGAGAACAAAGAATTCCACAAATCAATTCTATTTCTCCAAAGTCAAACTCTAGGGGCTACCATCATGGGATCTGCTGTTGCTCAACTCATGACATGACCGACATATGCAATGATGTTATTAGTGTAGGATGGTTTTCCCTTTGGGGAAGGGGCTGGTGTCTGGTGATAGAGTTTTAGGATGGCAATTAACAGCAGCTTTTCTTAAGAAGCTGGAACTACAAGTCCAAAGATGCACTGGGAATAAAACTAGGACTGGATCAGCTGGGTGTTTTTGACATGGAGCTTTGCTTCTTAGACTTCTTTCCATAATCTTACTCTTTTATCCTAAACAAAACCTCACGCATATAATTTTATGTTATAGAATTTTACTACATTTTATCATGGCTATTTTACTGTTTAATTGTGTTTTATGTTTTATTTCTATTAATAAATATTGATGATTTGATTATTTATGGTTTCTGAATCTGTGTTTTATTATGTACTGCTATACTATGCCTTGAGCACATTGTAGAAAGGTGTGTATCAAAGAAACTATGTCATATTATTAAGGCGAAAGGAGATAACTTATTTTGTTTGGACCTGAGAAAGGGAGTGTTAACTACCGAAAGCTAGTCAAGCTAGTTTGATAAAAAGATACTGTCTTATATTGTTTAGTTTTTTGACCTTTCAAGTGGATTAGCATGGCTACTACACTATCATATCTCACCTAATAATAACCAAAATTGGTCAGATAGGAGGAGACTGTATTAAATGGTTCCCTTCAGATGCAAATATAGCATTTTTATTGTGTGCTTTGAATATACAGCACTAGCTTTAGCACTAGTGGTACCCTGTGCTAGCTCTGCAAATGGCATCCTCCATTACCAGAGAGAGGGGCAATCCAACCTGAAATCCTGCAAACTGCAGTGCCCCTTCAAACCAGCTGACATGCCTCTGAAACATGTGCTTCAGAGGTTGCTAATCCCTAAAGCCATCCCTATGAATACGCATTAGCTTTGGATCAGTACTACTCAAAAGTTGCCTATCGTAATCTAGCTTGAGTGACATGTAAAAACGCGGAGATACCAGAAGCAAGCCCTATCTGAAAAAAGTTGGCAGTACTATGTGTTAGGATTCACAGGATTTAAAATCTGAAGACTATTCATTATCGGATGCAAATTAGGGTTGGGCATACAAATTCAGATTAAATCCAGAAGTACTAATGCACTGCACTGCTCCTCCTTCTGACTATAAAGGAAGTTATGGTTCAACCAGGATTAACCAAATCATTTATGGAAAGGGTGGCCAAATCCGGTCTTTAAGAGCCACAAACAGGCCTGGTTTTCAGGATATCCACAATAAGAATGCAAAATACAAATTTACATGCATTGCCTCCGTTGTACTTAAATCTATTGTATATATTCATTAAGGATATCCTTTAACCAAATCTGTTTGTGGCTCTTGAGGACCAAAGTTGGCCACCCCTGATTTATGGTTTTAGTCATTGGTTCAGTCACTATCTCCATAGCAGCAAACTGTGCTGAGGTTTGCAAATTTTGATAATGCTTCCAGAACGAAAACATGAAAAGGAGGGACTAGTGAAGACAAATCCATGGTAAAGCAATTCCTCTTCTCTTCCTGCCTACCTGAGGATTTTGGTCCACAGAGGATTCTTTTTGTATATGAAAAGGCAAAATCCACCAATCAAATTGGCTGACTTGGGATATTCATTTGCATAAAACCTCCTGTGATGATTTATGTACAGATCTGGGTAGAGATGTGTAAACTGTGAAATAATAAAAACAAAAAAGTGAGGGTTTTGCATTAGCAAGTTATTTGCAAAATGTATATTTTACTTCATAAAGACCTGTAGAATTATGTTTCTTTAATTCACTGATTGCACTTTATTCTTCTGTTTAATTACCATCACCTTCTCAAGAATTCATTACTTTTCACCTTGAATACTTTGCATTAAATCTTTGGGGGAAAATGTTCATGAAACAGGGTTGATTTCTCACTCCCTTCTTTGTGAAACAATACACTGACGTTTTGTGCATCCTTGATAAGGGCCATGATTCACCTTCTAACCCCCATCATGCTATGCTGACCTTGCTCTAACAAAGGCCATGATCTCTGGGTCCTAACTGCAGGACATTTAGAAGGGTCTCTCTTGACATGTCCCCTTTGCCAACAGTAACACCCACGCAACCGACAGTAAATGAAACCTGTCAACAGGGAGGTTGTGAAAAGCCACTCATGTTACCGACTTTTCCTGCCTAACAATACAGAAAGGTTGGCATTGCCATCCCAGAACCACAGAGAGGTGTTCTTAGAAAGCTGTTGCCTTCAGGGTGTGCTGGCAGGTTTTTGTTTTGTTTTGTGTTTTTTTTTTTTTGGGGGAGGGGTTCGTATTTTACATGATTCTATACAAAGAAACTGGACATTTGACTTCCTTGCTGAGAAACGAACTCCCATCCTATCTGCTGCATTAGGAATAAGGTCTGTAATAGCTACCAATTTGCTTAGTAAGGGGTTTGTGATATCTCTAGTTGGCTATTGAACTCTGAACCTCTGGTTCAGAGCTGCTTGGTTGTCACTGAACAGGTCATCCTGCATTATTGCCATTTATCAGGGTTATATCACCACACTTGCATTACACTTTCCCACTAAAAGTCACAGTTAGAACTTAAATTACTATTATTGTATAGAAAACGTAATTGTGATCAACAGATTGTTTGCAGTAGGAGCTGGGTTAGGGGAGGGTAGGAAAAATTGAGGGGTGCAAGGGATAGTAGAATAGAATGCTAAAAGGGATAACATATAAGATAAAAGACATAAAGCAATGCAAGGAAGGAAGTCTATGTATTATATTATGTTTCTGCTTTCAATTAGGGAAGAATTATGTTTTGTATTTACTGGTATGTAACAGGAGCAACCACACACCTAGCTGTTTGTCTTCTTTCCTGTTGTTAATAAAAAGATTTAGATATATAAATTACTATTATTGCAAATGTCTGGGCTCAGTTCCTGGAAACCTAGCCTTTAAGCATCTACCTCCTCTGTCTACTGTTGAGTAAAGGTTAGAGCTTAAAAGGAAGGAAAAATGAACCAGGGGTAGCTAGTTAACCAATATATTGAAAATCCTGTGGAAATGGGAGGCTTACTTAAAGGAGACTATATACTTTTAATTGCAAAAAAAGTCTATAATTAACAAAATGGGTGAAGCTGAAAAGGAAAGGAAAGGTATGAATAAGATGGGAAGAGAGCAAAGCTGGATATAGGTACTAATTGCCATTTTAAGAACAATGTAATCAAGAGAGAGAGAGAGAGGAGGGTCAGCTAGTAACTCGAGGTGAGGTTTTGGCGGTGGTCTAGGGTTTGGGGGGCAGTTTTACAAGCACAGTGATAGGTACGAACAACACAGTACACATCAGTGAAGATATGATGTGATTTGGCGTGAGGAAAGGTACACAAAGATGAGATTTGTACATTGTACTCTTGACCTAGTTTGATGCAATCTCTACCTAGATGCTATCAAGCTTGGATGAGAGTGCAATATACAAATCTCATCTTTGTGTACTTTTCCTCACGCCAAATCACATCAAATCTTCACGGATGTGTACTGTGCTGTTTGAACTTCTGATTGTGCATGTTAAACTGCCCCCAAACCCTAGACCACCGCCAAAACCTCAACTCGAGTTACTAGCTGACCCTCCTACGCTGGTATAAATAGTTGACTAATATGTGTGCCACCCCAGAGGCTCTCTCTCTTTCTTAGAAAAATATGTGTAGTTGTATCACGCAATAGCATATATAGTGCATGCGTAGTGCTATCACACACAGCATTAGCATTTCCATTTACTCATCCCCAAATCTGCCCACTTGAATACATTTGCATACTTAGCTCACGATGCAATAACTAACACCTGCATTATGGCATTGTCGCAGGCATTAAGGCCCTAACGCGTTTTGATGAATGACCCTGTTAGTTACTTCCTCTAATTGATTGATTCCTACCCTGTGACATCAGCACAGTTGCTGACAGACAGGACTGCACTAGCTTGATTCATTTATTTAAGAGGCAATTTTGAAACAGCCAACATCAATTTTAAACCAAGTACAGACATAAGTTACACCAGTTTTCAAAGGGAAAGTATGTGCATACTTTCCCATTTATAGTTACCTCACCAACATTACCAGCATGCATTTACAGCTGGAATTTTCAGAAGAAATTAACATATATACTTTTAAAAATGCAAAACATGTAAATGGAAACCCCCTTCCAAACTCTGACCCTGGGAACGCATATGCTCACTGCAAGTAAGTTTACTTGCGTACAGGCTATGCACACGCAAGTTTACCCGCATACAAGGCAGGGCAATCTTATAACAAGCCATTTCCACTGTTTCACCCATGGAAATACCTTTGAAAATTACCCTCCCTACATCCAGTCTCTCACGAGCTCTTCCTGTGGTTTCAGATCTACTACCAATTACCAGTAACTTGTGATGTGTCACTAACCAAACATGATCCTACCTGTTTGGCTTTATCATTTATACAGTGGCACACCAAACTATCCCTATCCATCTTCCCTAACAACAACCTTTTCATTGCTCAAGTTCTGCCCAAGTTGAAACAACATTTCAACAAAGAAGAAAGAGCATTTGTGAATATCCAGGTCCTGCTCCCGCCTCCCCCCAGCAGCATTTCTTCTGGTACCATGTAAGGGTTCTTAACTGGAGCAATTGCATGACAGAACCCTTGAACTTTATTCACTATGTATGAATGTAATATGAGCCAGTGTTTCCCAGCTTCTCCTGGAAGCGCACCTAACCAGTCGGGTTTTCAGGATTGCCACAATGAATATGCATGCGACAGATCAGCATGCAATGGAGACCCCGTGTATGCAAATCTCTCTCATGCATATTCATTATGGATATCGTGAAAACCCGACTGGTTAGGTGTGCCTCCAAGAGAAGCTGGGAAACAATGGTATCAGCGGTTTGAGACAAGAGGCACTGTAACCACTATAGCCTGCCCCATACTATCTATACCAATGGCACTATGGAGCCATGCAGGCATAAAACCTTTCTACAATCTACTGCATTCCATACAAGTCCCAGATGTTATCATGCCAAACCCTCACAAATGCACAGAATGGATGCAGCCTGCCAGAAGTTTAGAAGCACTGTAGAAAATGTATTAAAGTGTACAAGTAGTATTGGTGTTTGCTAAATGTTGTGGCATGACCTATCAGATTCTATATTTGGTAAAAGTTGGAGTCTTGGGAAGAGATGACTGTAGCTGCCTGTGCTATTGCTGGTGACAAGAATGACTGCTGCTACCTCACCTGCCCTGAAACAATGCTCTGAACCAATATAAATTCCTCATGCACAATGACATCATCAAAGGTAGTCAAGTACTACCAATCCTTGTGAAGAACAGAAAGTCTCTTTTTTTGGTGCTGCCCAACAAATGCAAACTAGTGGTGGTAGTTGTGTAAGGCCTTCTTTCTAAGAGATGTTTGCTATCTCACTATGTTAAAATGTTACCTGCAGAAAGTGAGGTAGCAGCCCAGTTTCCCAGTGTGTGAAGGTGTAGGTAGTTTTATAAAGGATGAAGCAGAAGCCAAATGCCTGCCTATCACGCTCCCTCCCACTGCAGGGTTGCCAGAAGGTCTATAAAAATGTCATTGTCTCTTGGCGGCTGGTGATTATGTTCCCTTCTAGACTGGCTGTTGGTAATATAAAAGAAAGTGAATATCATTCCTGCTCCACTCGGGCCTTCCCCTGGCATTTCTCAAGCCATAATAGACTAAATAGAAAGAGACAGAAGCTGTTACTTTCCTCTTTAAGCAGTGCCAAGTAAAATGAATAATTAAGTACATTTAACTTGCAAAGAATTTACACTGATGCTTTTAAGTAAGACCCAGCTATAGACATTTCTTCTTAGAATTCCTCTGTGCCTCTATTCTGTGACAGCTTCTGTAAAAATGACATTGTCTCTGAATCCGATCTGGGTCACCAGGATAAGAGTTTATTTTTGTTGCCTCACATTTGCTTCCGTATGCCAACTATTCTACTACAAGGCATCAAATGGACACGATACTGGGTGAACTGGTTTACATAAGGTCCAGATCCCCTAAGGCAGGGGACTCGTGAAGCGGGAAGATTGCTGAAAGGAAGGGTTTGGCTCTCCCTGGCGAGACATTGCCCTTTTGTATTGTAGCGTGGGGGGGTTCAGCTCAGCAGAAGCAGCTTGCACCATTTCACATATTTTGACCTCATGTAATAACATAGCTGCCATGCTGGATCAAAACAAAAAAGGTCTGTCAAGCTCAGCACACAGGGAGTGGGTGGAAGGGAGGAGGAGAATTTTGGAGCACGTGTGTGAGTATGGAGGGTAGAGAATGAAAGTACAAGGTAATGCAGATGAGAATGAATTTACTCAATCCTACTTTTAAGAAGTAATATTTCAAAGCGATAGTAACTCAATAATATACCTGGACTTGACCAACATTACTCAAATAATGATTTTATTTATGAAATTGTAACCGAACTTTATTGGCACCTGTTAGAATGTAAGATATCCTACATTTACTTACCTTAGTCTATGTGCCTATTTGTAAACCGTTGCGATGGTATATAACTTAGCGACGGTATAGAAAAGTTTTTAAATAAATAAAGATATCCTGCAGCCTCCTCTAACTGCATCTCATGAGAACCACAATCTTAACTGACACCCCCCCCCCCCCCCCAATACATACCCATCTCTACCCTCTCCCTTCTTAACCCATGGTACCAATAAGTAGAAAAATCATACTAAAGCATTGCATGTATGCAATGCTTTAGTATGATTTAGTAGTAAAGTATTCATGTATTACATACATTATGTAATGTAAGAAGCCCATCACCCCCTTCTACAATTCTGTTTTGGAAAGCATTCCCAAAGCCATGCTGCTGCATGTTTCCCCCACTTGCTGTCTTCTATAGCTGGCTGATTGCTTGTAGTGGCATTGCCGTGATCCCCCCTATGCCCTGCCCTGGAATACTTATATTTTCTGTTTTCAGTGCTTTACTAAATATATAAATCAGCCGTGGCAAAATGAATAAAATTAGCATGCATGATGGCTTCTATGGCACTGTGCATCCCAGGCTAGTCTAAGAGGAAAAAGAAAAGTAGAGAAAATCATATAGCCCAGTTGCTTTGATTACAATTAGATGGGCTTTCACCTCTAGGCCACTGGTTAAAATCCAACCTAAGGTGTTTATGTGCTGAATTATTTTTTTTTTTTTATTAGTTTTATACTTATAGAAATGTGACAGCAGAAGAAGACCTTACAGCCTATCTAGTCTTCCCACCCACACCATCTCCTCAGCTCTGCCATCCTAATCACGCCCTCAAACATTCCCAGAGCTTGCTCCATGCTTTCTTGAACTGAGATACTGTCCTTGTCTCCACTCGGGATGTGCATTCATTTGAAATGAAATAAGAAATGAACCTGAGACCGGTGCCATAGTATAATGTCAAAAAACAGTGCATTCTTAGGGCCGGCCAGTTTCTTTTTCTGGAAGAACCACAAGTTTGCATGGTCGTGCAAAAACATTTACATCACGTTTGGTACTGGCCTCAGGGAAGACAAGCACCATGGCATTTCAGACGACCTAGGAGGAGGATGGGAGTGGGCAACCCTCCTGCCTCTCTGGATCCCCATAGTAAGTGGGGGCCAGGATGGTTTCTGGGGAAGGTGAGGGGGTGCACGGGGGCTTGGGGATGACCCATTTTATTGTTTATCTTTGGGGGGTTGGGTGGGAGGATTATGTTTATTTTGTTTATGTAAGGGATAGAAAGAAAATAAACATTAAAACGAAATGATACTTGTGGGGGGAAAAAACCCCATTAAGAATAGAAACGAAAATACATTTTGGCTGGCTGTTCCATTCATCCACAATTCTTTCTGTGACTGAAGAAAGCATGGGACAAGCAGGGGGGGGGGGGGGGGAATCTCTGAGGTATTTGTAGAAAGGGGTGGTGAGGTTAGTAAGGTAATATTTGATTGTGCCCCTGCCCCCCACCCCTAGGCACCACTGACATAAGAGTGAGTTACCAAATGGAAAACAGTAAGTAATAAATGTGTCGGTGTTCCAGAGGCCACAGCAAAAACCTTCACACCGCAGCTGCTGTCAGATTCCTATGAATCTGTCAGTTCTGCCGCACACCTCAGCACTGACTTTTGACAAGGACACGATGAAAGGGAGGGAGCTGTCTTAAGGTCTTTTGCCTGAATATTCTGACAGATCAAAGTGTTCAAATCCTAGATGCAATCAATACACCAGTATTGCTCCAGGTGACTTTTAATTTCTCTAAAAACATTTGTTCCGGTTTGCCTGGTTTGCCAAACGTGCAAAACCATCATGTTACACAGTTCAGCCGGGATTAGTACTGGACATTTCTTCAAAGCTAACATTCCTCCAGCAGATAAATTAACAGATAAATATGCTAAAAAAAAAAGCAAACCAGAAACCCACATTTATACAGCAAATCAAAGCCACTATATATATAAAAGTAATATACCAGAATATCCATTGTAGTCATATAGGAGATTATTCTCAAACATCGTTTTGTATACGTAAACAGGCTTTTTGAAAATTACCCTGGGCTGCACCCGTAAAAGTAGATGCAGAGGTGCTATTGTGTGTCCTTTTACGCGTTCAGCAGGGGGAGGCAGCGTCGGGGCAGGAAAGCCACTTATGCTCACACTTTCAGCTTTCAAAGGAGGGCGCGATAACGTACGCAATACGCGCTTACAGCTGCTCCCAAGAGAGTGCAACTAATGCGTGCGTATACCACACGTGGGGGTGCGCGTATACGGGTGCAAGGCTGCTTTGATGATTAGGGCCGAAGTCCACGTGCACTTTCTCCTTGCTGACCTTCAGTTCTGCGCAGGCTGTGATGGACTCACCCTCATAAAGCTGCAACCGATAGGAGATATCTGGTTAACTTATTTGGGCCCCAGTCGCTTGTAATGGTTTTAAAGTTGCACCTATTTATCTTGATAAAACAGGCAGGGTCTCTGGGCAATAAATTCCCTGGATGTGCTTAGACCTGCATTATTATAAGCAAAGGAGGAAACAGAGGGCAAGAAGATATAGCATTGTATTTCTTTCAAGTCCGTTTTTTTTTTCCATTTTTCCCAAGCCACAGATATTTATTGGCATAAATTTACAAGGCAGTTGGTGCAATATTTCTCTTCACCTTTACAAGATCTCCAGCAATAAACTATTTTATTGGATGTATTTTTATTGTAAACTGCCTTTAATTTTATGTTGGAAATGCGATATAAGAAGGAAATAAGCTAAAACTAAACTAGTTTTTATTTTTCATGTTGAAGATCCCACAAGGGTGAAGGAGTGCAACATCATAGCAATGCTATAGAGAAATTACATTTCCATTTTACTGTATGCATCGTCTTTGATGCAAATACATTCCCAAAACACTTAGCAATCATGGATAACACAAAGCATTGATATAGTTGCACAGACAAGACTAAATTAACTGTCATACTACTGGTGAGAGAGGAGAGTGCTATTGAATTACTACTGAATTACTATAGCTTATCCTTAGACAGTGCAGAAGTACAGAAAAATCACTGCACCCAGCTATGGTCAAATTATAAGATGGGCCACCCATGACCCATAAAACTGAAGGTATACTATGTGTGGTACATGTGTCTCTGCAAGTGACCCCCTTACCCATCATGTGACACTTCCATGATCAGGGCTATTCTTGGTGGATTGGAGACTTAATTGAATCCAGGTACCCCACTAGGGTTACCACAATCATTCTCAGCACCATCCTTGAGGCCTATCCCCCACTAACAGGCCTGGTGTTCTGGCTCTCTATAATGAAAATGCATACCTGGGAACTCTCCGGATTTGATCTGAAGGCTCTAGAATTCTAATGCAAGTGCCAGGTCTCTGGGCCAGCAGCTGAAAACTCTGGGCACTCTGTTCCTGCTGCTAGTGAAGCAGCCTGTGTGACCCGCACAAACTGGAAGGTGTCCGATTGACCTGCATGCGTCAATTGGATGCTTTCCTTCCTTTTTCTTGTTCATGCAGACCAATGGGAGATCTCCCCCCTTTTTCCTGCCTGCATGGGAGGAAGACTCTGATTAACCCATGCTGCCAGGAAGAAGGGAGGAGGTCTCCAATTGACCTGTGGGGGCAGGAAGAAGGGGGTGTCCCATTGGCCCATGGCAGAAGCATTATATGGCATGGCTGGAAGAAGACAAAGAAATCCCATCAGCTGCAGGGACCCTACGAAGGAGGTTGCTTGCTCTGGTGGGTTCGGGGGTGGGGAGAGATAGTATTTGAGTATAGGGGGAAGGAGTGTGAATGTGCATATGTGTGGGGGGAAGGGAGTGTATGTGAGTGGGCATGTGTGCATGTGGGGAGAGGGAGTGTATGTGGTGGGACCGTGGGCATGTATATGTGAAGGGGGAAGGAATGTATGTGAGCATACAGCATATGTATGGGGGAGGGAGTATATGTGAAGGGGCATGCATATTGGGAGGAGAGATAATGTATGTAAGGGGAATGTGTGTATGGGGGCGAATAAATGTGATTGAGCACATGTGTGAAAATGAACATGTATGTTGTACGAGACAGCGTTAGAATAAACATGTGAGTGTGTTAGAATGTGTGTGTATGAAAGAAGAGAAATCTTGGCCCCTCACTCCCCCCCCCCCCCCCACACACAAACACACACACACTAATTGATGAAAAGTTCAAGGTAACTGTAAATTGAAAGCTCCCAGGTATGTGAATATGTAGTTTGTAAGTTTGTATAGATTGAGCATAAGAAACAGGTTAATTTGCATATTCTGGCTATCCTGAAAATGAGGCCTGTTGTGGAGGTTTTAAGGTTTTAAGTTGAGAACCACTGAGTTAGCAGATGGTTCCAGACTATAAAGCCATACTGTGCCAATCATCATACCACCTAGGTAGCTCAAATCTGCAGCTACATTTTAAATTCCAAGTATATCTCTGCATTCAGAAAAATAGAATCTGGTAGTTCCATCATTTAAGAAAGTACATTTTGTAGAGCTTTTATCCAATTGATTAGGATGGTAAGGGCCAGTTTTATACAATGCCTTCATATTTTATGTACAAGTAGAGGTGAATTATATGACTTTCTGAAAAAAGGTGAAGGCTTTCTATTTTTCGCAGTCTGAGGTGGATGCTGGAAACAGTTTAGTTTGGTACCCTAAGAAGGTTTGATTCTATTTTTATTGATTGTTATTTTGTATTTTGAGTTGTTGATTATGTGTGTGTATTTGTTTTGATGTGTTACTTTTTTGTTTTTGTTGTAATCGACTGAGGATATGTTTATAGGATCAGCAGAATATAAATGTTTTAAAATAAACTTTTGATTTCTGATTACTTTGAAATTTGTGTGGTGGGGGGAGACTTTTCTTTCTGTTGGTAAAATGCTGAATTAGTCATGATATGTGGGTGACGCATTCCGGAAGCACCAAATGGATTCATCTCTTCAAGCTAGTAGAGCTTTCAGCTGTATTGAGTATATGTGGGAACTCCCACATGGGTGTTACCTTGAAAGCCTCCTCAGTTTTCTTTAGTCTGAGCACAAGCAGAAATGTGTACTCTATTTCTCCTCATTCATTTTCCAAGTTCAGTATTTTTACTTATTTTTCTGTTGCCTTGCTGCCTCAGCAACACCCCCAACAGCACTTTTCAATGCTACTATTAAAAAAAAAAAGGTGAAACTTTATGAAGACTGTTTCCTCAGAGACAGAACCTTCGAGAACATCTCTTTTAGCCATGTCAGGAAAGAAAAATCCTACGTCGATGGTTTCAAAAATTGTGTCTGCAGCCAGATAATATCCATTATGGATGGGCATGATCTCTGCTACCGCTGTTGAGCACAATGCCGCTCCCCCGACTTCCCCTAGGTGCGTGTGTGTCCGACAGCTCCACTCAAAGTGTCCACAGAGAGAACTCAGCTGCAGCACCCTCTGATGACATCACTGGCTCCTCGCTACTTAAAGCCCCAACCAAAGAAAAGCAGACACTTCAGCAACGGTTCTCCTGCCTAGAGCAGTGTGTGTTGCTCCTGCTTTTCTGGTTGTTCTGCATTCCTGATTGTTCCTGTGTTCTTGTGCGCCAGTCTTGCCTTGCCCAGCCTGCCTCATACAGCCTTGCCTTGCCCAGCTCATCTCATCCAACCTTGCCCTGCCCAGCTGTCTCATCCAGTGTCTCTTATGTGTCTTTGTCCATCCTTGGCTTGATTTCCTGGTTCTGACCTCTTGCTTTGGACCTGACTATGATTGCCTGTCACCTGGACCTGACCTCTTACATTGAACCTGACTACACTTGCCTGCCACCTAGATCTGACCTCTTGCATTGTATCCTGATTATGCTTGTCTGCTGCCTGCCCTGACCCTTGGCCTGTTTCCGGTATTTCCAGCCTGCTACCTGTCCTGACCCCAGTGTATCTTTGGACTCTTGCTCTCTCTACCCACCTTGGGACCCAGCTAAGTCCTGCCAGCTGCCACAATCCAAGGGCTCAACCTGCGAAGAAGGCGGCTGGTATAGGTGACCCTCCAGTCTGTCCCACTTCAGGGCACATTTACCAGCTGTTGGTGTAGGTCTCGTGGGTTCGCTTACGAGGCTGCATCAATTAACTACAGCAATAAGGGCTCACTCTCATGGCACTCATCACACCCATCAGCTAAAACCATGGGGTCGAACACCATGGGCCAACATGCATCAAACATTCGGAAGAGCTTCCCCCTGCATCAAAGAAACAGAAGCATTGGCATCATCAGCAAATAAGAATGCCAGCTACTCAGCATGCAATGCATCAAAGAAAACATTGGTGCACAGTGTACCATAGCACAATGCATCGAGATGTGGTGCATCAATACATGGCATACCAAAGCACAGTACACCAATGCACCAAAGCATGGTCCATCAACACACCTCATGCATGACGAACCGAGGCAAGGTACATTGACATATTCGATGCACAATGCATCAAGACACAGTACGTCAAAACTACCCATGCACAATACATCCAAGCGCCCAGCGACACATGGTGCATCAAAGCACCCAATGCAAATCTCCTTGAGGAAGCATGGTGCATTGAAATGTCATTGTGCATCAATGCACCCATCATAAATCCCTTCAATGCAATATAATGCATTGGTGCAACTTCTTGACATATCATTGCACCATGATCAGAGCAGTTTACCATTCCATTCCATTCCATACTTCTTTATTCGGTGCCAAGGACACATGAGGTCTTTCCCTACCACTTAGAGTGAATTTCCTCAATGCATTCTGCCTCTTCTCAAGGGAGTACCAAACCACTCCAAACCAGCTTGTCCCTCCACTTCTGATCAAACATTGGAAGATTATTTGACTGAATCATCCTATGCTTCCACAGATTCTGGAGTCTCACTTTTTTACATATGGCCTTCCCCACCCAGCTCTATGCTGCAAGGCCAGTTCCATGATATACAGTCAGTTTATCTACCTACCACCTCCTATCACCGCAATGCTTCTGGTCTCACAGTTGCTGTCACAAGGTTTGCACATGGAAATTCCAGATCCATTGTTCCATTCTCTTCTAACAGACCCCCCATTGTGGAACAAGAGCACATTTTGATATCAGAGGAAGATGCCCCTCCTCCTAAAGCAGCTCAGAGAACTATGCATGTGATTGGCCAAGTAACAGAGATAGTCAAGACTTTGCATCATTTTCTGAGGACTCATCTCGTCTTTTCCCTTGCCTTCCATTCTTCCGGCAAATCTCATTCATACTGCCATTTCTACATCACTGCCAGCACTGGATCTTCTGGTTCATGGTTTTTCATCATCTGTTGCAGTGGATTCTTCACATTCTTCACATTGAGAGTTGCTCAACCACTTCTCCCTTCACAAAGTCATCCAATGATCCTGTCTCTATCATCTCAATCTTCAGGGCCATTGTGGCCAAGTGATCCATCTCCAGTGGATTCACCTAGAAGTTCCATGGCCATTCTCTCTGATATATCTCTGAAGCTGCCTGACTATTCATCAATTCCCAAAGACCTATCTTATTCCAAATTTGAAGAGAAATTTGGCACGATCCTCAATGTTAAGGTTCAAAAGGATAAGATCATCAATCAGAGGTTTGGGGTTTTTTCAATATTTTGGATATTCCATCAGAACCAGTGGCTCTACCAACACTTATCCTCTTGGATAAACTGCAGATGAAAATGCAAGAGATGCCCATATCCTACATTATCACTGATAGAAAACTGGATCTCAAATATAGAATGCACAAATCACTAGGTTATGGAATGGTACAACTGCAATACCAATCAGTAGTTGTTGAATCAGAGCTTAAGAAAGCCAAGAAGACTAGACTGTATTCCAGGTCTCCACAAGAAAAAGAATACAAGCTCGTGAACAACATTGGTAAAAAGCTTTTCTAGGGTACAATGTTTTACTTTGATGTTGCTATTTTAGTCTGATGTTATTATTTTATGGTGATGTTTTATTCTAATTAGGTATGTTACATTTGTATTCCATCCCAAACTTTGTAGGGCTGCAGATAATAAATACTTTTAAATAAATAAAAATAAATAAATACAGTCTTGACAACCCATATAGCTGTGTGCCTTGTATCTGGAACCAGTATCTGAGATCATATCACTCCTGTACTCACACATCTTCACTGGCTGCCAATAACTTGGTAAATCAAATTCAAAACTATTTTATTCATATATAAGGCTATTTATAATTTAGCCCCTTCTTGTTTTAATTCCCTCTTAAAAGTTTATTGTCCTACCTGCACACTGCGATCCTCATCTTAAAATTTGTTGAGTATCCTGTCTGTGCGACAAATATGCCTCAGAGAATCAAGAAAGAGGACTTTTTATGTTCTTTGCCTATGGAATTTGCTGCTCGAACTAGTCAAAAATGAATCATCTTTGGTAACATTTTGCAAAATGTTAAAATCATATCTGTTTCAATAAGTGTTTTAAGAAGATTTCTGTCTTCTAAACATTATCGTTGGCACAGATTACTGCATTTGTCTTTGAGTCAAGCGTTGGCATTTTAACTTCCCCGGCTTTAAGGTTTTGAGTCACAGTATTATTATTACATCTCATAGGTAAGTAGCCATGAGCCAGTTTTTCTACAGCTATACATAATTTCTCTTTGAGCATTGTAAGACACTATTGTTTGAGACAGTCATTTGTGTTTTAATTTATATCTTGTTTGCCATTTGATCTTAGGTTTGATTTTAACATTTGGTTTTATTGATTTTATGGATTTTATTTTTTTGATTGGAATTATTGTCTGATGTTATTGTTTTTTATTGCTCTTATTTCCTTTGAAATTGGTTATGTGTAGTAACTTCCTACTTTGCTCTGTAGGTTCTGACAAAAAAGGAAAGTCAAAGTTCTTCACTGCTGCTGACCCACTCAGTGTAGATGCTCTAACCATCATGTGGCTGCACCCTGTTTTAGAAGACGATTTTATGAACCAATAAGAAAGGGGAGTCTTTTGAAAGTGACCTGCTGGGGAGGGGGGGGGGGGGTTCAAGAGAGATTGAGGAGAAAATAGGCCGCTCTGACTGGGGAACGGTTTGCTAATCTATGCAGAGATCTGGACAGTGAACTCCCTGCTTGGTTTGAGCAGCTAAACAGAGAAAAAACAGACGGCATATTAGTGAGTCTGCAGGGTCTTGCTGGAAGCTGCTTTAGCTGCCCCATGAGCACAAGAGTTGTATCAAGACACAGATCAAATAAGCAGTGTAAGGCATCTGCAGAGAAGTTAGTGGATCACTGAGAGCTGTACAGAAAGTTATTTCTGTTGTCTCTCCAGCCGTGCATATAAGATTTCCAGATTGGCTGGGGTGAACTGTGAGTAATTCTATGATCCAGGAATAGGGAGGAGATATTGAGCACAGGGATCTGGGTTAATCTTTGTTTTTGAGCTGCTGTTTCCCTATTCTGACTTTACTCATATTAAAGAAAGTTAACTATCTGCAGCATCTATAAACCCTGGGATTACAAGCCAACCCAAGTCAGAGTTGATTAACCATTAATCCTTCATTCCTCAGCCCCATCACTGTACCCCAGGGGTATAAGGACTCCTCCTTTTGCTCATCCTGTTTGCAACAGCAAACATCCAGAAGGTCCTTCATGTGACTGCAAATTCTCCTGGAGCCAAGGATCTTTACATACTGAGTGCACTCCTGTGGGAAGAGTGAGGAGAAGTAATTGTCTCTGCTTATGCATGAACAATACTGGGCTCAGCAGTTAGTGGAGTGTTATATCCCTGGGGAAATATAGTGAGCTCACTGATAATTCAAAGGTTTACCAGGCCCTGGGTACCAGCAAATACAAAAGTTTTACTACTTTAATGTTTACTTTTTTTTTTTTTAGTTCAGAATGTTATATAAAGCTGTTCATACTCATTATGGAAGTGTGTATTGGCATGTGTGATAGATTACTCTAAAGCTGCTTACACTGTTTATAGATTTTAGCATTGGTATATGTACTTCACCTTTTGTTTATGCACAGCTTTTGAAGCAGAATTCTCTTGCAATAATAAAACAGCATTGTTCTATTCCAGTGTATTTTGGTTGGTTAATAGGGACAGTACCACTCCAAAGTCTATTTAAAGAGGGGGTGGAGGGTGGGGGGCGAACGGACCTTTTACCACACAGGCCACACCCTGGGTGGGGTTGCATATGTTATTTGTAACCCACCTAGTATTATAGATAGGTGGGCTATACATTTTTTGGTTACTCTTGTTTTTTTTTTCCCCTAAGTTCCATGTAAACCGGCCTGATGTGAATTCTATTCGTGAAGTCCGGTATAGAAATATATACTAAATAAATAAATAAATACATTTATAAATAAATCAGCAATTCTATGTAGTCCACTGTGTATAAAACCTGAAGCCTTTCATATGATCTGTAGCTGGGGGAGAATATCTCACCGCAGCTTATTTGATGTCTCTTACATGCAGTTTATGAGTCTTTCAACTCTGTTGCAAGAACATCAGTGGCTTCCACTGGAGTTAGGCGCATGACTATGGCTCCGAGCCAGTAGCAAATGGGAAGATGTTCACGAAAAGCTAGCAGATCTTCCTTGTTTAGGGGACAACCTCTTCAGAAAAAAGCTTCAAGAGACAGTGACTCAAATAAAGGAGCAAAATTTTATTTATTTATTTATTTAACAGTTTTTTATACCGACCTTCATAGTAAATAACCATATCGGATCGGTTTACAGTTTAACAAAGGGAAAAAACTAGAGTAAACAAATTCAAGTAAACGAAAGATAACAATAGGTAGGAATAAGTCAAAGTTACAAATCAACAGGGGGAGAGAACTTGGAAGCTTACTACAAGCTGGAAAGAAGAAAGAAGAAAATGTAGCTGTCCAGTCCTTGTCTACAGCACTGTACCCTCTATCTGCACCACGACAACCTGCTTTCTCATACAGAAGGCCTTACTACCATAAATGTCCTTATTGCGTCTTTCATCGTTATCATCTGCCTCCTCTGCAGCCGTAAAGACAACATCAGCAGCAACCTGGTCGACCCCACCAGGGGGAACATCAACAGATGAAATCTCAACCAAAACTGGGGCTCAACCAAAACTGGGGCTGAGTTTTTGATTCTGGTTCCCCTACACCTTCCCATTCCTGTCAGGGGAGAATCCAATCCTTCTTGGGAGCGTGGTGTCAAATCACAACAAAAAATGGGTCCTCAGAATTGTGCAATATGGTTACCACTTACATTTTTCCCAAATTCCTTCTCTTCTGTGTCTCACACCTTCACTCCCAGATCAGTCACAACTCCCTCGGCTTCACATGGAAATTCATATTTTTCTTCAGCAGAGAGCCATAGAGCAAATCCTGACTTTGCAAGTAGGCCAGGGATTCTATTTCCGATACTTCCTCAGGCACATGAAATCAGGTGGATTGCAGTCCATTCTGAACTTGAGATACCTAAATAGCTATCTCCACTGAGAGAAGTTCAAAATGAAATCCCTCAGCATCATACTGGCCTGTGGCACTGGAAAGAGATGAGTACTCAGTGTAGCAAGAAGTTCAGGTTGATGTGAACTGAGGCTGTGATCCAGGTAATATTGGTTGTCGGAGGACTCACAGGCTAACTGGGACTGGTGTTGGACATTTGCAACTGTACTGTTTTAGGTGGTAAGGGTGGGGCTTTGAGGTGATGAGAAGAGTCAAGCCAGGGGAAAGTTTGATTGGTTGGGACCATGGGGTAGGGCTTTTTAGGGCTAGGTTGATTACAGGCGAAGCATACAGTTTTCCCTTTTCGGGAGTGGCTTTCTCTATTTAGGGTAAGAGGGATGATAGATGATTTTGTGACTAGCAGATATGTAGATGATTTTAGTTATTTGCCTGTTATTTGCTGTTCTTTGTTATGGTTGAAAGGGAGGGAGCAGACTGTTTCAGGGGAGGGAAACATTTCTTGAAGGTTTTGTTTTTCTGGTTAAAGTGCAGAAAATCCCAAATGCACAGCAAAACCCGCTACATGTTTTTGTACTCCAGGTTACTGAGAGAATATACCCAACAATAAGAAGTTCATTATTCATTATCTGGTAATTGTTTAAGAACATAAGAAATTGCCATACTGGGTCAAACTGAAGGTCCATCAAGCCCAGCATCCTATTCTCAACAGTGGCTAATCCAAGATACAAGTACCAGGCAAATACCCAAACAGTAAATAAATCACATGCTACTAATGCCAGAAATAAGCAGTGGCTATTTCCCCTAAATCAATTTGATTAATAGCAGTTTATGGATTTCCCCAGGAACTTGTTCAAATCTTTTTTAAACCCAGCTATGCTAACTACTTTAACCAGATCCTCCAATGAATTCCAGAGTTTAATTATATGTTGAATGAAAAATAATTTTCTCCAATTTGTTTTAAATTGCTACTTGCTAACTTCATGGAGTTATCCCTACTTCTTGTATTAATTGAAAGGGTAAATAACTGATTCACATTTACCCATTCTAGTCCTCTCATGATTTTATAGACCTCTATCATATCACCCTCAGCCATCGTTTCTCCATGCTGACAGGCCTTACCTCTTTAGCCTTTCCTCATAGGGGAGCCATTCCATCCTCTTATCATTTTGGTTGCCCTTCTCTGTACTTTCTCCAGTGCAACTGTATCTTTTTTGAGATGTGGCAACCAGAATTGTGCACAGTACTCAAGGTGAGGTCTCACCATGGAGCAATACAGACGTATTATGACATTCTCTGTTTTAGTCACCATTCCTTTCCTAATAATTCCTAATATACTATTTGCTTTTTTGACTGCTGCAACACACTGAGCCAATGATTTCAATGTATTGTCCACTATAACACCCAGAACTTTTTCCTGGGTGGTAACTCCAAATATTTATTTATTTATTTATTCATTCACTTTTTTTTTTTTTAATTTTTATATTCCACTTTTCGGCACTTCAAAGCGGGTTACATTCAGGTACTGTAGTTATTTCTCTGCCCCCAGAGGGCTCACAATCTAAGTTTGAACTGTTGCGCTGGAGGTGGATTCTTGGGCTGAGGAGAGGTTGACGCAGCCCACAGGCAAGGGCCTACGGGTCCCCACCATCAGCAGGTGGAGTGAACTGAATTTAGAGGTCACTGGAGCTTCACCTATACCAGCCCACGTTGCCCTCGGGTTGAGCCTTTGGGTGCCGGGGCCAGCAGGACTTAGGCAGGCCTCGAGATAGACCAACAAAGGCAAACAGTTCAGCTCAGAGACAGCAGCCTGGTGTAGTGTTATCCTGGACTGGTCCCCATACAGGAACCCAAGCACCAAGGAACGAGGCTTGACTGAAGGTACTTGAGCAGAGAAAGGCCGAAGCCTTATGGGTCCAAGTCCAGAGAATAGGAACAGAGGCGTCACTGTCAAACTCGGATGAGAGCTGGTGGCAATGGGATGGTGTAGCAAGCAACGTAGAGCTCTGGACACAAAGGAGTCTATAGCATAGTCATTCGTAGCAATGGTCAGGGCACGGAGAAGGCAGGCGTGGCCAGACATAGTGTCAAGGCATGGAGAAGGCAGGCATGGTCAGATGTAGCAGTGGTCAAGGCACGGAGAAGGCAGGCGTGGTCAGACATACTAGAGGTCAGGCTTGGAGAAGGCAGGCAAGGTCGGCTGTAGCAGAGGTCAGCACTAGGAGGTCAGTCGAAGTACAAGCAAGACGAACGAAGACATGGTAACTGGAAGACACTCAGGAACTCGGAACTCGGAAACACGGAGGCAACTAGTACTCAGAACCAAACAGGGAACCGAGGAGACCTGTTGCAAAGGCAAAGCTTCTGTGCAAGGCTTGAGCTTTTATACGCTGAAGGATCTGACGTCAGCATCTGGGTCCGCGGCCAGGATCCCATCGCGGGCCCTTTAAAGGTTCTACTGATGCGCGCGCGTGCGCCTAGGGAGGTGCCTGGCACTACTGGCGGTGTCTCTCCGCGAACCCCGCAGAGAGGCCTAATGGCTGGAGGCATCCTTGCTGGAAGTCCCGGGAAGTGGAGCAAGGCCGGAGGTGTTAGCAGGGGCTCAAGGTTGGAGCGGGTGGCCCGCTGCCATGAGCAACGGGGAGCTGGAGCCTAGAATTTGCTTGGAAAGGTGAGAGGACCGCACTGTGGGGCAGCTGCGGGCGGCAAGTGTAACATGTACTTGAGGTAATGGAGGGTAAAGTTATGTGCCCAAGGTCACAATATGGAACCTGACGTCGTGCAACTACAATGTGGATTACTTTTCTCTATCTGCATCACGTTGCACTTGTCCACATTAAATTTCATGTGCCATTTGGATGTCCAGTCTTCCAGCCTTGCAAGGTCCTCCTGCAATTTATCACAATACGCTTGTGATTTAACAACTCTAAATAATATTGTGTCTTCTGCAAATTTGATCACCTCACTGGTTGTTCACCTTTCCAGATCATTTATAAATATATTAAAAAGCACCGGTCTTAGTACAGATCCCTGAGGCACTCCACTGTTTGTTTGCTGTCATAGTTCACAAAAAGGACATCGCCTCCTATCCTATGAGTTTTTAATTTTCATAGGCATCTATTTTGGAGGACTTTGTCAAACGCCTTATGATGGCTAACCTCCCTATAAATGTCATCTCTATTACTGTGAGAAGAATTGGTGCACTGGTTAAAAGAAGTAGAATTCTGGCCTATCTTAAGAGGAAGGGTGCTCAGGTAGCATTTATCCAAGATACCCACCTCACAGTTGCTAAATATGCTAAATTGGGAAGGGATTGGGTCGGTAGAATAGAATTTGCATCTCATACCTCTAAGAGCAGGAGGGTCTGTATTTTTATTCATAAATCCTTCAAACTGGGGGTAGAGAGGGTATGAAGAATCTAAATGGGAGATGTTTAATTGGAATGTGCTCTCCCTTTAAGAGATTTGCTTTGGCATGTGTGTATGGACCCAATGAGGGGCAAAAGGAATTCTATGCCCATTTGCTGGATGTCGTGGAATCTTTCTCCTCTCTGCCTCTGGTTATGGGAGGGGACTGGAATACATGTCTACACCCTTTTAGAGACTGATCCTCATATCTACAACCAATGGCATAGGCAGAGACCCTTAAGCTGATGCTCAACAGATTGGGGCTGGTAGATGTGTGGCAGGAACAGAATCCCTCTGGGATACTTGTTTCTTTCAAAGGCACAAAACATACGGTCGCATAGACTTTTTTCAATGTGCTAAGCCATTAATGTCCTTGGATGGTCAGGCTGACATATTGATTAGTTTTAGTTCACAATGGTGCAACAATGGTGTGACCCTCCCTCTCTCAAAGATACCCAGGAGTCAGTAGAGCTTTCATCTGATGGTCTCCATCACATCTCGCTTGGCCATCATAGCACTAAGCCTTATGGATCAATCAGACTAGTGAAATCAATGCAGGCCTGTGCAGTGTGGGTCAGCCTCCCCTACTTGTATCTTTTCAACAGCTGCCGCCATGGCTCTCCTCCTCCACATCAAGTGCTGTTACTGCCAGTGCAGGTAGGGTTATCGTGGGCATCTCAAAACCTCACTCACTGTCAACCGCCAGACTTCTCTGGGGACTTGGACCTCCACTTCCTGTCACTTGGTGCTCCCAGCCATGGCTAGACACCCCATTGCCATCTCCATTAATCTCCATCTCCACACTCTGTGCTTGACCAGCTCTTGCTTCTGACCATTCCTTTGGGATTGCACACTCACAGAAGCAGTCTCCATGTTCACTTCTCCTACTACTCCCACACTCATGTCAGCCTTCAGGAACATCATTGCACAGCATATGCAACATTGCTATGGGCTGGGGTAGATGAAATGTGTGGCATTCTGCATATTCAGCTGCAGCCATCATGGTACACCCCATGGGCAATAACTGCAGGCCCTTCACACTGAGTTGAAGCCCTACTGGTCAGGCTGTTCAGGGCTTCTCTAAGCAGCATGATACGATCTTCCTCCAGACAAGAAGACTGAAATATCTCCCACTCGGGATGCTGGATTGTCCACCATAGTTGTCCAGTTCAGCACTGACCAAAGATCTGGGTGCAGTTCACCATCGACATCCCCATACCCTGGCTCCTTGACCTCTCTTGTAAGGGTAGGGCATGCATTCGTAATATCCTCTTCTCCTTTTGCAAACACCACCTGGTCCCACTGCCCAGGAGAAGTGACAATCTCTCACTAGCTGGTGGGTGATGATGTGTCCTAGGCGACTCAGATACTGCACAGAGCTGCCTTCTTGTGGTGCTGGTGCAAACCTGCCATCTGGTAGGGAAGCAGCCATCTTGTCCAAAATAGAAAGCTCCTTGAAAAATCTGCTAAATCTTCACAAATATCCAAAATCCACAGGGTTTTCTTCATAGTAGTCATCCACTCTGACATCAGCAAGTTCCTGTTGGAGCATCATCTGTATCTACCCTCTAGTTCACTGGTGGGCTGAATCCAGAGAGAGTGCTACACAGTTCCCAGAGCTAATCTTTCTCTCTCCAAGAGGGCGGGTCTGGGGGGGCATGGCAGCAGTCCGGGGGTCAGGGGGCGGTCCGGGGGCATGGCGGAGGTTCTGGGGCGGTCTGGGGGGCAGTCCCGAGTCCTCCGGCACAGTGGCCTGTGCCGGGGGATGGCAAGCTGGCGCGCGCTGTAACTTTGGAAATAAAAGGTAGGGGGGATTTAGTTAGGGCTGGGGGGTGGGCTAGATAGGGGAAGGGAGGGGAAGGTGGGGGGATCGCAAAAAAAGTTCCCTCCAAGGCCGCTCCGAAATCGGAGCGGCCTTGGAGGGAATGGGGAAGCCATCGGGGCTCTCCTTGGGCTCGACACGCACAAGGTGCACAAGTGTGCAACCCCTTGCATGCGCCGATCCCGGATTTTATAACATGCGCGTGGCTGTGTGCGCATGTTATAAAATTGGGCGTAGATTTGTTCGCGCCGGGTTGCGTGAACAAATCTACGCCCGCACATAAGTTTAAAAATCTGGCCCTATTTTACTTCCAGAAGTTCCTTTGAAAATCACCCTGTTATACACTAACACCGCTCCAGGGATGAAATAAAAATCAGAACATATGAGAATTTTACTTTTATCCTCTTTTCCCCCTCTTGATATCAACACCCCAACCTTGATGTCATATCCCGGTAGCACAGGTATTGTGGTATCAGGGGTGGGACGGAGAGAGGGAAGTCTCCTACAAGACAAATCTTTAGTGCTGCTTTTCTGTCTGCCAAGGGTTGCGATAGCAGCAGGCCTGACGCCACCGGGTCTGCAAACTGTGCAATTGTACAGGGTGGCACACCCGGTGGGGCTGCGTCAGGAGCAGGGAGAGACACATGCTGCCACCAGTGGACCTGATCCTATCGGCGGCAGAAGAAGCAGGAGACCCTTGGTACTGCCAGTGGACCCGATCCCATCGGTGGCGGAGGAAGCAGGAGGCCACAGCAAAAGAGGAAGCTCATCTGGCAGCTCCTCCTCATGTGCTGACCCTGCAGTATCAACATTGGCGGTGCTAGCACTTCCTGTATTGTCATTTCGCAAGTGTAGAATTACCTCAGGGCCAGCACATGCAGAACAGCAGCTCTTCACAAAAAGGAAGGAACAGGCTGGCAGCAGCAGCAGAGAATGAAAGACTCATGGACCTTGATTACCTGGTATGCATGTGTGTGTGTGTGAATGGGAGCCTGCCTGGGATGGGTGTGTGTTTGTGCCTGTGTGTTTATGTACAAGTATGCATGGGAGCCTTCCTGGGATGGACAGGGGTTATATGTGTGAGAATGGGAGCCTGTCTGGGATTTGGGTGGATGTGAATGGGAGCGTGCCTGGGGGGTGTGGGTGTAAATGGGAGCTTGTCTGGGTGGTGTATATGTGTGTGTGTGTGTGTGTGTGTGTGTGTGTGTGTGTGTGTGTGAGATAGAAAGAGAGAATGGGAGCCTCCCTGTGTTGTGTGTGTGAGAGAGAATGGGAGCTGCATGGGTTGTGTATGTATATGTGTATATATGTGTGTGTGTGTGTGTGTGTGTGTGTGTGTGAAAGAGAGAGTGGGGACTACAGGTGGATTCCAACCTGCCAGCAGCTGAAATGAAGATGAGGGCCTGGGGCTCTTGGTAGATCCCAAGCAAAGAAGAGCCTGTGGGTTTGCCTGAGAGGAAGAGTGTGTGAGTGTGTGAGTGTGTGTGTGTGTGAGAAAGAGAGAAAAAAATTGTGCATCCCACTCCCACTAATCCACGACAATCTCAGGGTGACTGGAAATCAAAAGTTTCTAGGTATGAATTTTTAAAATCCTTTATAGTTTTATTTTTCAGGTCTTATTTAATGTGTCTGCTGTTTTGAAATATGTTATTGGTCTTTGGGACATCTAAAAAAACTTGTACATGAGTTTTTAATTATTTGATCTTTTATTCATCAGTTTCTTTTAAATAATATTATTAATATGTTTTTAGTATTATGATTATGTATTTATTTTATTACTTGATTTTATTGTTTGATGAATGAGAAATGATGATGGTTCTGTTGTTTTCATTGCTGCACTGCAGAGAGTGTCTGGCTTCTTATGGTTTCCAGTTCAGTTTTTGTCTGTGCATTTGTATTTCTACTTTATGGCTGCTCTAGTCTGTATTTGGTGAGGGTCTGTTTATATTCTGCATGTGTGACTGAGGTGAGGCATGTTCCTAACAGGAAGTATAGTCAGGCTTTCAGAGAGTCAAGCCCACACCCAAGACACATCATAATAGGCCTAATATCATATGGGTTCCAAGTGACATTTTTGCAGGGATTTCTGGTTAGCATCACAGCAGTGCATGTAAATATAATATAAGTGATATTTTTACCTCAGAATACTGTGATATTTTTCATGTAAATATAAATGTATAACTCTTAACTGTGTCTGTGGAATGGGGTTGGGGGTGGGGGGCATTGTGCAAGGCTATAAGGTTCGACTAGTGCACTTAATACCCTTGCACCAGCCATGAGTTCAGGGGTGTGGGGGTATGGGGGTCAGTTTTTAAAGTTTGCATCACTGAAGGGATTATTTTTGGTGGGCCCGGGACAGAGAATGAATGAACAGGGGGTGGGGTGGGGGGGGGGGGGACGGGACAGCACAGTAATTGTTCGCATTAGACAGCAAAAAAGCTAGCACCGGCCCTGCATAGCAGCATCAGCTGTCTTACCTCCTCCCTCTGCAAGTCACCTAACTTAACCCCCTCTCCACCATCACCATTGCCCCCTCAGACTATGTCCTAAACCATGGGTTTTCTGTGCCACAGTACACAGAGCTACAGCCTGAGCCATAAGGCTGTGCCATGATTTGGAGAAGGGGGAAGAAAATGTAACTGCCAAATCCAAACAGAGTTATCTTCATTTTTTCTGCTTTCAGCTCACTTTATGTGCTATAGCTAATAACTAACAGTAGAAATCTGTAAAACTAAACCTGAAGCAATTATCAAGCACCAAAATCTAGTTCTGACCTTCTTACTCACCTTTTTGTGGAGCTTTAACAGCTTCTTTATAAGGCAGACACTCTCCTTCCTAGTTCTCTCCTATCCATAGGAGGGCAGCATTCTCACTGACAAGATGAGAAACTCATATTTACATAGTGTAGTGTCTTCCATCCAAGCAGAAAGCCCCAGCAAACTGTGAAATTCTTTGCTTGGGGAACATTCATATAGCCGCCTCGGGGTGCATGATCTGGCAGCACATTTCTAGGGCATGAAATGTAAGAAAACTTCCAGAGAGGTTCGGGAACAATGCTGTACTTATTAATCAATTGAATATAGGAAAAATAGAGCACATGGTTATAACTCACCGCAAGGGGACTTGCCCAAAGTCACACAGAAGGTCATTAGCAGAGAGAGCACTCGATAGATATTACGTCTTAGGGCTCTTGCAGGCTTCAGCTTTAGCTCAAAACCTTAAGGGATTCATAGTCAAAAGGTTTACCTGGCTAAAATGTGGTTTCAACTGGGTAAATCTACTCATTTAAAAATATGACTGCTTTAACTAGCTAAAATGTATGCAGTTAGAATCGCAAATCTGCACCAATTTAGCCAGAAAAAAAAGGGATCAGATTGGAGGCATTCCTGTTGTAGGCTTTCAAATTTTGACCTAGATTTATCATTTTGCTATAAATTTCATGAGAATTGTGCCTGTGAGAAAAGATACTGAATTACATTTTGGGCTGCTGGAAGAGAGAGGGAGAGAAAGAGAGAGACACTATCTACAAGCCCCTCATAGTAGTCAAGTATTTTTATCTCTACAGGGGGGGCCAGCTAATAGCTCGAGGTGAGGTGGTGGTAGTGGTTTAGAGTTTAGGGGCCAGTTTTACATGCAGAATGAGGAGATCCAAGATGGTGCACTGAAGACAGGACGCATGCCAACTCTCTCCCTTTGCCTCTAGAATTTTTACCTGATATGCCGCATTCTGGACGAAAACGGAGGGCCCGTGAGAGGCTGAATTTAGAAGCCTTGACGCTGAGTCCGCAAAGAGGGCTGATGGTCGCCCATGTCATCAGAGGGACAGGAGAGCCGAGAGAAGGGTCGCTGGAGGTGGATCGTGGAGACGCCATTACAACCGATAGCCTCCTGAACTCATTGACATCTCTATCCCCGGCAAAAAGGATGGCACCTGAAAATCCGGCACTCAGCAGAACAGCTAGTCTGGTCCCATCGGGGAGTCTCCCAGAAGGTGCCAGGGAGGAGTCTACACGAAATGCGGAGGGAACTCCGACTGATGTGGAGCTCCTGGGAGTGGTCGGGCTAGAAGGGAGAGAAGCCCCATGAGGAGAAGTTCAATCGCTGGAGATTTTGGACTCGCAGCCCAAAGAAGAAGCTCTTTTCCAGGAGAAGGAACCCGAGCCATTGCAGCTAGTAAGACCAGAACTTTCACACTTGAAACCATTTGGTTAGCTATAGAATGTTAACAAAAATGTAACAGCGCAATTAAACGCTGTTACTACTAAAATGGGCCAAATGAGTAACCAGATTAAGAAAATGAAGGAAAAACAAGTGGAAAGTGGAAACTAAAAAGGAAATTGATGTTATAAAAACAGATATGGGGCATTTAAAAAATCAATACCATGAGATGGTGAAAGACAATAGCTATCTCTTAAGAAAATTGGAAAACCTAGAAAACCAGCAGAGAAGTAAAAACCTTAAGTTAATTAATTTCCCAAAGAAATTGACGATATCACCATCTGATATGTGGAAAAAATATGCTGTGGATAATTTGAAGATAACTCAGGAAATATTGTCATCACTTTCAAAAATTTACTACTTGCCTGTGAGGAAAAATGTACCAACAGGAAATACAGAATTTCAACAGCTTTCTCCTATAAATTTTAACTTGACTGAGTTATTAGAAACTTCAGCAGAGGAAGAACCACAATCTGCAACTTTGATCATAACTTTTCTCCTAGACTCGGATAGAGAGTGGGTCCTTAAAACATACTTTAGGAGTCAACAGGAACATTTCTTGGGCTCAGAGTACAGGTTTTTCCAGACTTAGCCAAGGAAACACAACTTAAGAGAAAAGAATTTCTAGAGTTAAAACCTACTGTGTTGAAACTGGGTGCACAACTCTTTATTAAATTTCCGTGTAAATGTATTATAAAATATAGAGATTTGACATATTTTCTTCTTACCATCTCAATTAAGACAATTTCTAAATGATAAAACTTAGTCTGAACGATAACCTCATTGTAGGAGTTTACTGTCCTGCTTTAGTTATACTGTTCCTCATGTATCGCATTTATTTTTGATTAATGATTTCTATGAAAAATAAATTGTCTCCTTGAGAAGGATCTCCCACCTGTATAGAGGGCTAGTGATATGGTATAAGAATAGTATATATTTTATAAATATGCAGAATGAGATATATGAACAGCACAGTACACCTTTGTGGGAAATATGCGCTTGCCAGCAAGCCATGTCAGGGTTTTACACTATCTTCCCTTCTCCCTGGCCTTGCACTGAATAAAAGCATCACTTGTGCTTAAGCCTCTCTGCCTAGGAAAGGATACCTGACTGTCATGTATTTCTCTAGCTTATAATTAATCCTGATTGCCTGAAATAAGGGCTGGGTGTTCCCTAGTCAGAGGCAGGACAAAGTCAGGAGGTATAGATTTCAGCAGCCAATGAAATGATCCGTACACACACCCTGAGCCAAGCCAATAGTGTAGTGATACGTCTGTTGCTATGTGGAAAGGAACCAATCATGTGATGACACATCATCTGCCTTTGTATGAATGTACAATAAAAAGAGGAGCCTCGTGAGGGCTCAGTCCTCTTTTCCTGCCTGCCATGAAAGCTGCCTGATGCGTATTCATTGCCTCCATATTCTACAACCTTGGTGAAGATTTGACGTCATTTGCAGTGCGGAAATTCTCACAAAGATGAAATTTTGTACTATGTTATCTCGCCCTAGCTTGATCATACCCTGTTTTAGCGTCCATCAAGTTAGGGCAAGAGAATAGGGATGTGCCGCAGGGACGTATTCATCCCATTCGGTATTCGTATTCGTGGGGAGCCAAATCCGTTGTACCCATTCTCGGGAAACCCCGATCCGTTCATTAGTTATGTATTTATTCGTTTCCCCCCCAAAAAAACCCTTTAAATTTAATTAACTACAACCCCCCACCCTCCTGACCCCCCAAGACCCCCCTCCTGACCCTCCTGACCCCCCCAAGACTTACCAAAAGTCCTTGGTGGTCCAGCGGGGGTCGTGGCACGATCTCCTGCACTCGGGCTGTCGGCTGCGGTATTCAAAATGGCGCCAATAGCTTTTGCCCTCACTATGTCACAGGGGCTACCGGTGCCATTGGTCGGCCCCTGTCACATGGTAGGAGCAATGGACGGCCAGCACCATCCTGACCCCCCCAAGACTTGCCAAAAGTCCTTGGTGGTCCAGCAGGGGTCCTGGAGCCATATCCTGCACTTGGGCCATCGGCTGCCAGTATTCAAAATGGCGCCGATAGCCTTTGCCCTTACAATGTCACAGGGGCCAACCAATGGCACCGGTAGCCCCTGTGACATTTTGAATACTGGCAGCCGATGGCCCGAGTGCAGGAGATCACTCCGGGACGCCGCTGGACCACCACTGCACAGCCCTACAAGAGAACATAGTAGAAATGTCAACTTTGTGAGACTTTCTTCACTCCAAATGATGTCAAATCTTCACCAAAGTGTACTGTGCTGTTCATACATCTCACCCTTCATGTAAAACTGGCCCCTAAACCCCCACCAACACCTTACCTTGAGCTATTAGCTGGCCCCCCTATTGAGATATAGACTACTATGAAGGCCTTGTAGATAGTCTCTCTCTTGCTCTCTTCTAACAGAGGATTTTTCTTTCCTGATTTACAGCATAATTCAGGGCTTCCCAAACCTGTCCTGGGGACCCCACAGCCAGTCAGGTTTTCAGGATATCTACAATGAATATGCATGAGACACATTTGCCTAACATGGAGACTCAGGATATGCAAATTTATCCCCTGAATATTCATTGTGGATATCCTGAAAACCCGGCTGGCTGTAGGGTCCCCAGGACAGATTTGGGAAGCCCTGGCATAAGTACATTTTCAGATTTCTTTCTTAACTGCATATGTTGTTTTTTGATTTTTTGAAAATCTTGATTAAGGTATCCACTGCTTCAGCTGTAACATGAAGTAAATGTTTTGATTGTCCCCTTTAAAAATTCACTCAAAGATTAGGATTTGTTAAATAGGAGCAGAGTCGCAAACTACTGGGAGGTAAGAGAGGATGGAACCAAGCACTACTTTTACAGTGACACCTAGTGGTTGACCAATACGCCTCTCTCAACACAGCATGGTGCGCAGTTGACCCAGAAATTCAGCTCTGTCATTGGTCAGAAAGAATGAGGAAGGGGATGAGAAAAATACTGGAGATGAGTCCCAAATGAAAGCTGGATAACAACTGAAAGGAGAGAACTCTTTCAGGGAGTTAATTTAAAAGGGGGGTGGGGGGGGGTGACGGGAATAATAGAAATGTCCAGGACACGGGGCTGGTGGAACGACTAGGCAAAATAGGTGATGCCTAGAGCACCACACTCTTGGGGGAGGCTGGTGATGGCACCTCCTTTTTTCCGCGCATGGGCCCATAAGGAAATGAGATTGCCTGGGCCCCGGGCAGGTGGGAAGACGTAGGTCATATAGCTGTCACCATTAAGAGAGGAGAAGGAGTAGTGCAACCTGAAGAAACCATCAGACTGCAACAGCACAGCCTGAACGGCACGGCACAGAAGAAACAGCATCACCTCCCGCCCCCAATCAAGAACAGTGCTGCCTAACAGGGCAGAAGCAGCATCGGTTTCCCCCACACCCACTCTCTGTTCCAGCAGTCAGGAGCAGGAGGGGAAACGTGGCTAGGGAGGGCCCAGAAGAAGTAGGATCGACCTTTACCTCCCCATGCAGTCAGAAGCAGTGATGCCAGCAAGACCAGAAGAAGCAGCATCGACCTCCCCCAGTACTCAAGATCAGTAGAAAGAGCATGTCCTACGTGACCAGAAGAAGCAGCATTCCCTGCAGCCAGGAGGAAACCAAACCACTGGGTCAGAAGAAGAAGCATCAGCCTCCCACTCCCATCCCCAGCAGTCAGGAGCAGGAGGGGCAGCGTGGCCTAGCTGTTGGAAGAGGCAGAATCTGGTGGGCCACAGAGGCTGAAGAAAGAGGCTGCCCCTTTTGCCTTCAGAGGGGGAAAGACATAAAAGAGCAGGTATTTGCGTGAATGGGCATGTGAGTGAGAGGGAACATGTGTGTGTGTGTGTGTGTGTGTTTGTGTGAATGAGCGTGTATGAATGCATGTGTGTGTGTGAGCATGTGAGTGTGTGAGAGAGGGAGCATCTGTATATGAGACTGAACATGTATGCGTGAGAGGGAGCATGTGTGTGTGATAGAGCATGTACGTGTGTCCATGACAATCTTAGTCCATCTGGAAATCAAAAATTCCCAGTTATGGAAAGTAGGGGGTGGGGGTTCATCTTATTACTTACTTGGTTTTATTTGATGCATTTGTTCTTTTGAAATATTTTATTAGCATTTGGTAAAGTTTGATATGAGATTTTAATTATTGGATGTTGCTTTATTCATCAATGTTTTTGATTGATGTTTTATATTTCTTGATTTTATTTTTCATATTCTTTGAGGAATGGTGATGTCTACTGCATAGAGTCTGGCTTGTCACAGATTCCAGTTCCACTTTTGTCCGCATGTTTCTATTTATAGTTTATGATCTCTTTATTCTCTATTTGGTGAGGGTCTGTCTATGTTCTGCATGTGTGCCTGAGGTGAGGTATTCTGCTGGCATATAATTTCTATGTAGGGTTATATAGCAGCTTGACTTGTTTTGTTTACCTAATAGGAAGTGTATTTGGTGTTTTAGGGCCTGGTGTAATATTTGCAGAGCTGCATTTTCATGGGTAGGGTTGTTACAGTTTGAGTGCTAGCATTTAGTGTTATATTGATATAGGTTTACTATATTGTGATTATAATTCAGTTTATTCAAGGCTTTCCGAGAGCCAAGCCCATACCTACCAAGCTTTACAATAGGCCTAATATATTATATTGGTTTCAAGTGTCTTTTTTTGCAGGGTTTTCTGGTTGGCACTGAAGTAGTGCATGAAAATATAATATACATGATTTGTGATATTTTTACCTTAGAAGACAATGTCCTTTTTTAATGTAAAATCCATTATAAATGCATAATTTTTAATTGCATGTAAGGAGGGCACAACCAGGATGGGGGGATGGAGATGCGAGTGTGTGTGGGGGGAGGGGACACAAGGCAGTAAAGTTCACCTAGGACACCTCCTACCCTTGCTCTGGTCCTGCCAGGACAAGAGGTGTTAATTTTTAAGTGGGTAAGAATTAAAGAAAGAGCAAAGCAATCAGGTACTCAAGGAAGGCTCACCTATCGTTAGATCTCGGGAACAGCCGTTCCTGCTTCTGCCTTTCCCAGGCTTGCATTTAATTACGAAATAAAATTATTAAAACTGCAAATTATTATAGCCTCGGGATGCTGGCCCACTGATATCAAACAGATGGTCAAGGGCAAGGAAAACCCCCTTAATAAGGAGGCCTTTGCAATTCATGAGTGTTAATTATATCCCCTTCTCTTATTTTAAAATGTTATGCTTGTCAGATATGGCACTGCATGTTGGGGGAGTGGGGACAAGCGTGATGAATTAAACAAACCCCTTCTGCTCCTAGATGTACTCTTTGTTCAATGAAAATAAAAAAAAAAAAAAAGTATCTCCCAGCAGATCATGATAAGAATATTTAGAGGCTGTAGCATTCCCCCTCCCCTCCCACCTCACCACAACCCTCCTAACCCCCTTAGCAAGAATCTCAAAATTGGTTGTGATTTCATATAAAAAATACAAAGATAAAAACTACCTATGAAAAATTATAACTATTACATGCGAGACTAGAAAAGGAAAATTGATTGTTTCTTGAAGCTGCTGAATTAACCTGATTCTTAGTTTATATATTTCAATGCAATATATATATATATATGTGTGTGTGTGTGTGTGTGTGTGTGTGTGGGTAGCCATCAACCTGATTTCCAAACTGAAGAGGTACTCACATACATCGTCCTTCAATATTGGCCTCTCATTCAGCTAAAAGTACACACGTGCACACATATCCGACGCTAAGTGGTGATATCAAGTTCGCACATTAGTAGCACACCTACACTTATGCACATTTTAAAAAAAGAAATGTACACACACAGTATTCATGCATGTCCCCGAGACATCTCTTTTCTATCCAGCCAAGAGTGCACTCATACTTTCCAGCAGCTAAAAATCCACTTGACTGGATATAATTGAGTTAAATAGATTAACTCTATTTACCCACAGAAAAGGCACCGTAGTCTTTAAAAATTTACCCCATAATGTCTCTCCGTCCTCTCTCTCTCTCTCGCTAGGAACAGTATATTATACTTTGGTGGTATTTATACCAATGCAACATACTGAGCAATTGTATAGCATATATACAAAATTCATAGTGATTCTATTTATTTGTTGTATGTATTTATTAATATACAATTTTATGTTTGTAAACATTTGTATTTGTACAGCTCAATGTAATTTCGTGTAGTATAGGACATAGGAACAATTAATCAAGAAACTGCTCATTTGTTTTAAATTTCTAATTTACTAATAGAACATTACTTTAATTTGAACATCTAACATTAGTGCTTTTTCCCGATTGGGATTTTTTTGCTATAATATTTTTGAGCACTTCATATAGCACACACATAGCCCAATTTTTGTTTTTTCTGTATATACAGTATATAAATATAATTTTGTAAGACTCACAAAGTATGATCATTAGTCTGGTGGTAAGTAATCCTGATGGAGAGACCAACATCTACTGCCAGTCACCCAGATACATGGGTTACTACAGAGACCAGTGCACCCAAACATCTACCTGAATAAAAATACAAAGCTAAGGGTGTCATTTTACAAAGTACTATATGGCGTTTTTGCATGCGAAAATGCCTTTCATGCATGTGAAAGCACCATAATGCATGTTATTTTTAGTACTTTTAAGCTCCTGGAGAGCCAGCCTAGCTGTTAGGGCCCTTCTACAAACACAGGTGGGGAGGGAGAGAGAGGGAGAGAGAGCTGCGGGGTAGAAAGGAAGGAGTTGTAGATTCGCCCCGCGGTCCCAATCTGCCATGCAGCTGAGAGAAGGATCTATGGGGCCTCCCGGTGGTCCCAACTTGCTAAGCTGCCAGAAGAAAAAAAGCCATGAGGCAATTCCCAACCTGCCCCGCAGTAGAAGTGAAGAAGAGAAGGAGTGCCCATGGCTGCCAAGAGTCATTGGTGTGTGTGTGTGAGAGTGAGCCAATATATGTATGTGTATGGGCTGGAAGGAACCTGTGTGTGTGTCCGAGCATGTATGTGTGTCTGAGCATGTGTGTGTCTAAGCAGGTGTTTGTTTGTGTCTGAGTATATGTGTGTGAAAAGCATTGAGACAGGTGAAGGGATGATGGAGTAAGAGATCTAAATAGTTCTTTTTGAGCAATAAATTCTGCAGTTTATATGAGGAAAGGCTGTGGTATCCAAGCATAGGGTGTTCTCTGAATGGGTGGGAGTCCAGCTCTGCCACTTCTCTTCGTGTGTGTCTGAGCATGTGTGTGTGAGAGAGAGAGTATGTGTGTGTCTGAGCATGTGTGTGTGAGAGGGTTTGTGTGTGTGTCTGACCATGCATGTGGTGAGTGAGACAGGATGTATATGTGTGTATCTGAGCATGTGTGTGTCTGAACATGTGTATGTGAGAGAGGGAGCATGTATGAGAGCATGTGTATGTGTCTGAGTATGTATGTGAAAGGGAGAGATCTTGTGTGTGTGTGTGTGTGTGTGTAAGAGAGAGGGTGGCATTCTCTGAAATGCATCCTGTTCCACATGCAGGTCCCCAGAGGCAGACAGAGCTCCAGTGTTTCAATGCGTGGATGAGACGATGGTGCAGGAAAGAGGGATTCAGCTTTGTAAGGAAATAGGGAAACTTTTGGGGAAAGGGGAGACTTTTCCGAAAGGAAGCGCTCCACTTTATCCAGAGTGGAACCAAGCTGCTGGCACTAACTTTCAAAAAGGAGATAGAGCAGCTTTTAAGCTAGAACAAGGGGGAAAGCCGACAGTCACTCAGCAGTGCATGGTTCGGAGAAATGTATCCTTGAAGGATACTAATGAAACAGGAGAGTTAGGGCATCCCAACAGAGTGGTTCCATTAAAAGAAAACATAGTCCATATGCCTATATGTAAAAAATCACCAAAGCTAATGATTTCCGAATTATCCCAAACAACTGAAAAGCAGGTTGTTAAAACAAACAAAAAACACACTTTGAAATGTCTGTATGCCAATGCCAGAAGTCTAAGAAGCAAGATGGGAGAGTTAGACTGTATAGCAGCAAATGATGAGATTGACATAATTGGCATCACAGAAACTTGGTGGAAGGAGGATAACCAATGAGACAGTGCTATATCAGGGTACAAATTATACCGCAATGATAGGGAGGATCAACTTGGCAGGGGTGTGGCACTTTATGTCCAGGAGGGTATAGAGTCCAACAGGATAAAGATCATACAAGAGACTAAATGCTCAGTAGAATCTATAGGGGTAGAAATCCCATGTGTGTTGGATAAGAGTATAGTGATAGGAGTATACTACCATCCACCTGGACAAAATAATCAGACAGATGATGAAATGCTAAGAGAAATCAGGGAAGCAAACCAATTTGGCAGTGCAATAATAATGGGAGATTTCAATTACCCACGTATACAACGTGCAAGGAAATGGTAAATCAAGTCCACCTTCAAGTTATAATATTTTTTATTTGAATTTTCTCAGTATTGTTAATGGCAACTCCATATATCTTCAACAACAGTCATTTAAAGTCCCCCGACACGGTCCGTGTTTCGCGGTAGCTGCATCGGGAGGGACCCACAATCAATATCATCTAGAATATAAAGACAATAAAGCTGATGGACTTGACAGATATGGCTATATAATTTCAAGTTTCTTACAAACATACCTTGTATATGCATCATGGAGCGCATCGGCTCACACGACTAAAGGCCATTTTAAAAGGTCGTTTGGCGCCAAAAGACAGAGGCTATCGCGATAGATTCATTGGTGTAAACCACGCCCACCCTGTACACGGTTCACCCAAAGAGGTACCATTCTACGTCCTTATTCAGACCCTTGGGATGGACAGAAGAGAGCGTGTAAATCCATTTCTGTTCCCGTCTTCCCAGAATCTCAGAGTAATTCCCTCCCCTATACGGGGGCACGACCACCTCTAAAACTGAGAACTGCAATTCAGCAATGGTGTGTTGATGTTGAACCCAGTGCGTAACCAGGGGTTCATCCATCCTCAGGAGACGGATATTTGAGCAGTGTTCTATAATGCGGGTCTTGACCATCCTAGAGGTCTTACCCACATACAGCATGGAACACGGGCATTGATTAAAGACCTTGTCCAGGAAGCCCTTGACTGCCATATGCTCACCAACAGGGAAGCTAAATTTTTGGTTAACTCTACTCCGACTATGCCCTTATTTTATCTTTTACCGAAAATTCATAAGACCCTGGTGCACCCTCCAGGACGCCCCATAGTTTCCGGTATAAACTCTTTGCTCGAGCCATTGTCCAAATTCGTTGATATTTTTTTGAAACCGTTTGTTGCCCAGATTCGCTCATATGTTAAGGATACTACACATCTTATTACAATTTTGTCCAATTCCACTGTACCACCGGGTGGGTTCTTCTTTGTGACCCTAGATGTCATCTCACTATATTCAAATATTCCCCAAATGGAAGCATTACAACTTATTGAAAATATTTTAGACCAGCGATCAGCCCCACATCGGCTGTCTACAGCTTTTTTGGTACAACTTGCTACCTTGGCTTTAACAAAAAAATTTTTTATGTTTGACCAGAGCTATTATCAACAGATAAAAGGGACGGCAATGGGGGCCACTATGGCCCCCTCACTTGCCTGTTTGTACATGGATCACTATGAATCATCTTTAGTATATCCTTCAGAATGGTTTTCCCATGTAGCTTTGTGGTTACGATATATCGATGACATCCTAATCATTTGGACTGGATCAGACATCCAATTTTTTTGTTTTTTTTGATTGGCTTAACTCACTGAACCCACACATACAGTTTAATTTCTGTATTCATGCCTCAAAGATTTCTTTTCTTGACATTACCATTTCAGTTGAACAGGATCAATTTGTTACTTCTTTATTTAGGAAGGAGACAGACAGAAACACTTTATTAGCCTATTCCAGCTGTCATCCCAAGCCCCTTAGAGACAACATCCCCACGGGACAATTTTTAAGATTGAAACGTATATGTTCATCTCGGAGTGACTTTTTACAGCAAGCACGATTGATGTCCCAGCGGTTTTTGGATAGGGGTTACCCTTTACGAGTTGTAAAAAAGGCTTTTAAAAGGGCATTATATGCCAACCGAGACTGGCTGCTCCTCCCGTCAGTAAATGATGATAGTCAAAGTTGTAATTGTATTTTGCCGTTCTCGATAGCAAGTAAGGCCATAGCATCAATGATAAGAAGACACTGGGATAATCTCTCTTTATCACAGCTGTTCCAGACATCGCTACGATTTACATTCCGGAGAGCTAGCAACCTCCGTGATCAATTAGTACACGCGAGCTTTAATAAACAAGCGAGGAATATCAGGGGTGGTCAACATGGCCCCTGTGGGCACTGCACAATGTGCAATCACACTTGTCAATCAGACTCATTTACTCATCCGGAGACTGGGGTTCAGTTTAACCTTTGTAATTCATCAGACTGTACTACCAAGGGCGTCGTTTATGTAATACAATGCCCGTGTTCCATGCTGTATGTGGGTAAGACCTCTAGGATGGTCAAGACCCACATTATAGAACACTGCTCAAATATCCATCTCCTGAGGATGGATGAACCCCTGGTTATGCACTGGGTTCAACATCAACACACCATTGCTGAATTGCAGTTCTCAGTTTTAGAGGTGGTCGTGCCCCCGTATAGGGGAGGGAATTACTCTGAGATTCTGGGAAGACGGGAACAGAAATGGATTTACACGCTCTCTTCTGTCCATCCCAAGGGTCTGAATAAGGACGTAGAATGGTACCTCTTTGGGTGAACTGTGTACAGGGTGGGCGTGGTTTACACCAATGAATCTATCGCGATAGCCTCTGTCTTTTGGCGCCAAACGACCTTTTAAAATGGCCTTTAGTCGTGTGAGCCGATGCGCTCCATGATGCATATACAAGGTATGTTTGTAAGAAACTTGAAATTATATAGCCATATCTGTCAAGTCCATCAGCTTTATTGTCTTTATATTCTAGATGATATTGATTGTGGGTCCCTCCCGATGCAGCTACCGCGAAACACGGACCATGTCGGGGGACTTTAAATGACTGTTGTTGAAGATATATGGAGTTGCCATTAACAATACTGAGAAAATTCAAATAAAAAATATTATAACTTGAAGGTGGACTTGATTTACCATTTCCTTGCACGTTGTATACGTGGATATTTTCTGATGTGCAAGGCACGTTGCTTCATGTCTTTGCTTGGTAGATTTCAATTACCCCAATATTGACTGGGTAATTGTAACATCAGGACTTGCTAGAGACATAAAGTTCCTGGATGTAATAAATGATTGCTTCATGGAGCAATTGGTTCAGGAACGAACAAGAGAGGGAGCTATTTTAGATTTAATTCTTAGTGGAACGCAGGATTTGGTGAGAGAGGTAACGGTGGTGGGGCCACTTGGCAACAGTGATCATAACATGATCAAATTTAAGCTAATAACTGGAAGGGGGACAATAAGTAAATCTGCAGCTCTAACACTAAACTTTCAAAAGGGAAACTTTGATAAAATGAGGAAAATAGAAAAAAACTGAAAGGCGCAGCTGAAAGGTTAAAAGTGTTCAACAGGCTTGGACATTGTTTAAAAATACAATCCTAGAGGCGCAGTCCATATGTATTCCATGCATTAAGAAAGGTGGAAGGAAGGCAAAATGATTACCGTCATGGTTAAAAGGTGAGGTGAAAGAGGCTATTTTAGCCAAAAAAAATCCTTCAAAAATTGGAAGAAGGATCCATCTGAAGAAAATAGGATAAAACATAAGCATTGTCAAGTTAAGTGTAAAACATTGATAAGACAAGCGAAAAGAAAATTTGAAATGAAGTTGGCCATAGAGGCAAAAACTAATAATAAAAACTTTTTAAAATATATCCAAAGCAAGAAACCTGTGAGGGAGTCGGTTGGACCATTAGATGACCGAGGGGTTAAAGGGGCTCTTAGGGAAGATAAGGCCATTGCAGAAAAACTAAATGAATTCTTTGCTTCCGTGTTTACTAATGAGGATGTTGGGGAGACTCCAGTTCCGGAGATGGTTTTCAGGGGTGATGAGTCAGACGAACTGAACAAAATCACTGTGAACCTGGAAGATGTAGTAGGCCAGATTGACAGACTAAACAGTAGCAAATCACCTGGACCGGATGGTATGCATCCTAGGGTACTGAAGGAACTCAAAAATGAAATTTCTGATCTATTAGTTAAAATTTGTAACCTATCATTAAATCATCCATTGTACCTGAAGACTGGAGGGTAGCCAATGTAACTCCAATATTTAAAAAAGGCTCCAGGGGCGAGCCGGGTAACTATAGGCCAGTGAGCCTAACTTCAGTGCCGGGAAAAATAGTGGAAACTATTCTCAAGATCAAAATTGTAGAGCATATAGAAAGACATGATGTAATGGAACACAGTCAACACGGATTTACCCAAGGGAAGTCTTGCCTAACAAATCTGCTTCATTTTTTTGAAGGGGTTAATAAACATGTGGATAAAGGTGAACCGGTAGATATAGCGTATTTGGATTTTCAGAAGGCATTTGACAAAGTCCCTCATGAGAGGCTTCTACAAAAACTAAAAAGTCATGGGATAGGAGGTGATGTCCTTTCATGAATTACAAACTGGTTAAAAGACAGGAAACAGAGAGTAGGATTAAATGGTCAATTTTCTCAGTGGAAAAGGGTAAACAGTGGAGTGCCTCAGGGATCTGTACTTGGACCGGTGCTTTTCAATATATATAATAAATGATCTGGAAAGGAATATGACGAGTGAGGTTATCAAATTTGCAGATGATACAAAATTATTCAAAGTAGTTAAATCACAAGCAGACTGTGATACATTACAGGAGGACCTTGCAAGACTGGAAGATTGGGCATCCAAATGGCAGATGAAATTTAATGTGGACAAGTGCAAGGTGTTGCATATAGGGAAAAATAACCCTTGCTGCAGTTATACGATGTTAGGTTCTATATTAGGAGCTACCACCCAGGAAAAAGATCTAGGCATCACAGTGGATAATACTTTAAAATTGTCGGCTCAGTGTGCTGCAGCAGTCAAAAAAGCAAACAGAATGTTAGGAATTATTAGGAAGGGAATGGTTAATAAAACGGAAAATGTCATAATGCCTCTATATCGCTCCATGGTGAGACCACATCTCAAAAAAGATATAGTTGCGATGGAGAAGGTACAGAGAAGGGCAACCAAAATGATAAAGGGGATGGAACAGCTCCCCTATGAGGAAAGGCTGAAGAGGTAAGGGCTGTTCAGCTTGGAGAAGAGATGGCTCAGGCGGGATATGATAGAGGTCTTTAAGATCATGAGAGACCTTGAACGAGTAGATGTGACTCGGTTATTTACACTTTCGAATAATAGAAGGACTAGGGGGCATTCAATGAAGTTAGCAAGTAGTACATTTAAGACTAATCGGAGAAAATTCTTTTTCACTCAACACACAATAAAGCTCTGGAATGTGTTACCAGAGGATGTGGTTAGTGCAGTTAGTGTAGTTGGGTTCAAAAAAGGTTTGGATAAGTTCTTGGAGGAGAAGTCCATTAACGGCTATTAATCAAGTTTTCTTAGGGAATAGCCACTGCTATTAATTGCATCAGTAGCATGGGATCTTCTTAGTGTTTGGATAATTGCCAGGTTCTTGTGGCCTGGTTTGGCCTCTGTTGGAAACAGGATGCTGGGCTTGATGGACCCTTGGTCTGACCCAGCATGGCAATTTCTTATGTTCTTATGTTCTTATGTGTGTGTTTGTGTTTCTCCTCCCTCTATGAGAGAGGTAGGCCATCCATTGCCATCCATTGCTCCTACCATGTGACGGAGCTGACCAATGGCACCTGTAGCCCCTGTGACATAGTAAGGTCAAAGGCTATCGGTGCCATTTTGAATATGCTGGCTATGCGTTGGAAGATCCTTCACTTCCAACGCCTTGCCAGCATAGCTCTCTGCTTCAACGGCAGGGGAGAAAGTCTGTTACTTCACTTCACTTTCAACGTATAGCCAGCATAGCTCTCTGCTTCAACAGCAGGGGAGAAAGTCTGTTTCTTCATTTTCAATGCATAGCCAGCATAGCTCTCTGCTTCAATGGCAGGGGAGAAAGTCTGATACTTCACTTTCAATGCATAGCCAGCATAGCTCTCTGCTTCAGCGGCAGGGGAGAAAGTCTGTTACTTCACTTTCAAAGCATAGCCAGCATAGCTCTCTGCTTCAACGGCAGGGGAGAAAGTCTGTTACTTCACTTTCAACGCATAGCCAGCATAGCTCTCTACTTCAATGGCAGGAGAGAAAGTCTGTTACTTCACTTTCAACGCATAGCCAGCATAGCTCTCTGCTTCATCGGCAGGGGAGAAAGTCTGTTACTTCACTTTCAATGCATAGCTCTCTGCTTCAATGGCAGGGGAGAAAGTCTGTTACTTCACTTTCAACGCCTAGCTCTCTGCTTCAACGGCAGGGGAGAAAGTCTGTTACTTCACTTTCAACGCATATCCAGCATAGCTCTCTGCTTCAACGGCAGGGGCAATGTAGAAAAGAGGATCTATATATAGACAACAACCAATAAGGACTGAATTACATAGTTGAGTAAACAAAAGCATGGGTGTAGTTTGCTTATTGAGGCAGTTACTACCACTAACTAAGCTACATATTCAATTAGATGCAGTTCCAATACTGCTCTCTACATTAATGGTGGGGTGGAATGGAAATAGAACTAAAAGGTACTAAGAGCCAAGCCAAACAAGTAAGAGGAAAAAAAAAAAGTGTATAGCTTGCTGGGCAGACTGGATGGGCCGTTTGGTCTTCTTCTGCCTTCATTTCTATGTTTCTATGTTTCTATAATACCGGCAGCAGAGGGTGTGAATGCAGGAGATGGCTTCCGGACCCCCCGCTGGACCACCAGGGAGTTTTGGTAAGTCTTGGGGGGATCAGGAGGGTGGGGGGTTGTAGTTAATTCAGTTTTAGCCGGGAAATGAATAAGAATTAACGCATGAACATATCGGGGGGCCCCCCTTGCCGAATGCAACGTATCTGCCCCCTGACAAAAACGAATCCCGAATGCAACGTATGGCGTCCCTCTGCACATCCCTAATGGCATGTTCTTATGTTCTTATTGTTTAATAGCTGAGAATTGGTAATGGTTCTGTTTTTCCATTGTTGTACTGCATACAGAGTCTGACTTTGGTTTCCAGTTCAGTTTTTACCTGTATGTTTCTTTTTTCTGTATTTGGTGAGGGTCTACCTGTGTAATCAAGGAAAGGTATTCTACTAGCATTTAGGAATCTATAGCAGCTTAGTTTGTTCTGTTCTCTTAATAGGAGTTGTATTGGTGTTTTAGGGCCTAGTGTAATATTTGCAGTGTTGCATTTTCATTGATAGGGTTCTTACTTTTTAAGTGCTGGCAGTTAGTGCTGTTTTGGTATGGGAGCCTTATTATAATTTAATTGTAATTTACTCATGGCTTTCTGAGGATCAAGCCCACACCCAACACATGTTACGGTAGTCCTAATGACATATGGGTTCTATGTGTCTTTTTTGTAGGGTTTTCTAGTCAGCACCACAGCAGTGCATGTAAATATAATATACATGTTGTGATATTTTTTACCTCAGAAGATTGTACTTTTTCATGTAAAATCTGTTATTGTAAATGCATAATTCTTAACTGTGTGCATGGAGAGGATGGGGGTTGGATGCAAGGGTATAAGGTTCACCTAGGGCACCTAATACTCTTGCACTGGCCATGAGTTCTAGGGGAGGGTGTGAAAATCTGAAAGTGTGTGTGTGTGGAGGGGGGGGGGAGGGTGACAGTTTTTACATTTTAGGTTGCTGGCAGGAGCTGGGCTTATTTTGGTGAGCCCAAGACAGAGACTAAATGAAAAAGGGGGAGGGGGAAGCAGCACAATAATTGTTCGCACAAGGCAGCAAAAAGGCCGGCACCAGCCCTGGTTGTCAAGTATTGGTTGGGTAGGTGGTCTGGGTTGGGAGGTGGGAGAGTTCAGGTTGAAGAACCAGGAGTGCCTCGATGACCTGCAGAAGGACTGGTGGAGGAATTGGGAAAACTGGTGATTTTAATTACTCGTGCATGTTTTAAAATATACCAACTACTTGCATAAATCAGGGTTTAACGCAAGCAGGTTGTATTTTTTTTTCCATGGTTAAAATATATGAACGTATTTTAGAAAATAGGTAGGAAAAATATGTGCTTTCAGTGCATTGTAGGTATTCGCTAGTAACCATACATACATATGTGAGCTGAGGGTAAACACATGTATATTTTTAAATCTGCATGTACTTGATACAAGCTGGTTATAAAACACTGTAAGATATCTCTTCGTGTCCATGTACACATATAGATGGGGCCACACGGAATTGTTTGAAAGTTATCCTCCCTGGGTGATTACTTAAAGAATCATCACTGGGCTTTGTGAAGTGGACATTTGGACAACATTTGGGACCACAATATATTGGCTTCTACATACACAAGTGATCATTTCACTGTGATGGTAATTTTCAAATGGGCGTGCGGGCACATATGTGCACGTGTACAATGTCGCGCGCACAGAGACATGATAGTTTTATAATATGCATGCACATACTTATGTATGTTATAAAATAGTCGAGGCATGCATATGTATGCAACCAATTTTGCAAGTGGGTACGCACTGCCATGTAAAGTTGGGTTTGAGCCGTGCAAGTGGGGGAATTTTATAACAGGTATGCATCCACGCCATGACCAGTTTATCATCTACTAGTTTGCCCAGTCTAGAGCTAGGTCCCTCAAACCCCCCTGGTTCTTTAGCGTGCATTTCCCTCAGTTGCCCCAGACTCCTTAAACCTCTCAGGAATGCCTGTATTTTTGCTTTTAACTTACACCTCCTCCAGGCAGAAGTAACCTTTTGTGGTAATGGACAAGGGTGCGCACCCAGATGCGTAGGTACTTGTGCGCACATCTCTTGGCCCCATACCGGAATGCCCATGCCCTGTCTACACCATACCCCTTTTTTTGTTCAAAGTGAGATATTTGCGTATCAGGAGATGTGCACGTATGGAGGTGGCTTTTAAAACTGGGTTGACACCACGTGTTCTACATGCATGATTAACTCCCGATTTTGGCACATACCCAGCTTTTAAAATTCACCTTTAAAGAAATTATTTTAATCATATGGATATTTTTTTATGTACTTCATATATAAGTTTTACCCACTGATGCAAGTAAACCTGCCAACGCCCATTCATGGTTTCGATGATTAACCGGTTTGGAGTTACTGTTATTCAGTTATTCTTGTTTTGAAATTGTTTCACTGATATTTAAATTATATTTATTAGACTTGTTCTTATTAAATTTGCTTTGAGATTGCTGTTGTGTGTGCCGGCCGCGGCAGGCCCGCGGCCAGGCCCTCTAACCCTCTTCTGCCTGCTCCAGCGTCTGGTTCCACTTCCCTCGCGGTGGTGGGCCGCCATCCCCAGCGCTCCTGTCTCCACAGCTGACTCCTGTGCTCCGCGGCGGGCCTCCCCACGTGGTCCATGGAGAGACGCCACCATCCCACACCGCACCCCTCCCTAGGAGCGCGCGCATCTCTGTTCCTTATAAAGGGACCATGGCAGGAACCCAACCCGTGGCCCCGGATGATGACGTCACTGAGCTCCGGTATATAAGGCCGGGCTCAGCTCCTGTTAGTCACCTTTGCAACAGGTCTCCACACTGGACGTATACTTCATTGCCTCCTTGGTGATTTCCTCGTGTTCCCGGTTCCTGTTCCTTCTGTGTTCCTGTTCCTGGTTTTGTCTTCTCCTGTTCCTGTGCTTCATGCTACTCAGCTATCCTTTCGGACTGATCTTCTCCTGGACCTGACCACTGCTTTGCCTGACTATGCCATTGATCTTCTCCTGGACTCGACCACAGCTTTGCCCAACTACACCATTGATCTTCTCCTGGACCCGATCACTGCTTTGCCTGACTACGCCATTGACCTTCTCTTTGCCCACACCTCTGCTTCACCTGACCATGCTACTGATCATCTCCTAGTCCAGACCTCTGCCTCTCAAGATCACGCCTCTGATCATCTCCTAGTCCAGACTTCTGCTTTGTCTGACCATGCTACTGTTCATCTCCTGGACTTGACTTCTATTTTGCCTTGCCACTGCTCCTTGATTGCCACCTGCCCTGACTTCAGCTTGTTCTATGACGCCTCTACAGTCCTAGTCCTGGACTTGGCCTTTCAGGCTTCGGCCTGCTCTTGCTCGGGCACCCCCTGTCTGACTCCTGTTCCTTTTGGCGCCCAGGTCTCTGGGACTCCGCCTTGTCTACTACAGATTCTCCAGTTCTGCTGTTGCTGTCTCCGGGCTGATCTCATCATCATCTCCTTGATGACCTTGGACAGAGGCCCACCTAACTCCAGCCAGCCCCGGTACCCAAAGGCTCAACCCACAGAGAACAAGGGCTGGTATTGGCAAAGCTCCAGCAGGTCTCCGTCAGTCAGCCCGCTCCACCTGCTGTTGGTGGGGACCTGTAGGGTCTCCCCTATGGGTAGCATCAACCCCACCTTGGTCCAAGGGTCCACCTCCTGTACAACAATTGCTTCCCCATTATTTATTTAATTTAAAAAAATTTTATGCCGCAGCATCCTAGGGTCTAGGTGGTTTAGAAACATACACAAAAGTTCTAAAAAAAAGCAGCAACAATCAAATTAAAAACGAAAAATGATAACGTCACTAACCTGCAGTAGGGCATAGCTCAACATTATGTAAAATCACAGTAAAGTGCTGAAAGCCTCTCAAAAGGGGAGCTTTTAAGTTCTTTTTTGGCAGACATTTTTATGAAGTAGGGCTGGCAATAAATTCTAGCTTGTAGGCCACATGATGGAAAATAACATTTTTCTGGTTTCTACAAGACTGATTGTACGATGACTGGTGATCTCCAATGTACTTTGACCTGTCGACCTTAGATTTCTAGCAGGTTGGAATACCTTTAATACTGAATTAATGGCAGAAGGGCATCCTGCCAGTGAATTTATATATCATAGTAAGAACCTTGAATTGGATTATATTACTTACTTTTGTTATTAAGATTCTTCTTACCTATCCTCACCCTGTGGTTGCTTGTCTGTGGTGCTCCTGACCTCTGTTTTATCACAAATATAACAGAATAACAGTGCTATCAGCTTAGTCTGTCAAGCAGAAGATTTAACAGGACATATTTCTTTAAATGCAGGTTGACTATCATTTGGTAAAATTTCATATCTCGTCAGACTGAGAGGATGCATCACTCATTTTCCCCTGAAACTGCAGGAATTACTCAGAGCAAAATGTATCAAAGGAAAGCTTAGTCATTCCACATCCCATTTTAAAAACAAACCACATCGGGCATAAATGTTCACTCTGCAGTTCACATCTCTGCACAGTTTCCTCCTGCTTCTTTTGGGCTTTCAGCTCAATCGGAACCAGCCTCCTACTGGGGCTACTGAGCCTTCATTTACACGTATTTTCTGCCCATTTTTATCCTCCTTCTCACCCCGCCCCCTTCCATCTAACCCAGCTATTGCAGCAACAGTTTGCAGCCAGAGTGGCACAGACTGTGGTTCCTTCTGGAGCCTGCTATACATGCTTCCTGAATCTGGCAACTGGAGGATCTATGCATTAAAGCTTAGCATGAATGGTAAAGAATGTTTAACATGCAAAAAAAAAAAAGTATGCAGCAATGGATTAACATACATGCTAAATCAGTCCCCTCTCTCCCACGCATTAGTGGGTATGTGTGCCCACATGCAACTCGGGCAACATGGCATGCAATTAAGCATTAGCAGGCAAATGCAAAATAGCATGGAATGCTGTCCTCCACATGCTATTTTTTGTATATCCCTTAAGGCCCAAACCTGGACACCTACCTAGGACTAGAAAGTTTTAGCCTGCATGCTGGCTTGGAAGACCCTCATGCTAACCAGCTCTTTCATTCTGGGCTAGCCTGAGGGGAGATTTCATCCCACTCCTCCCCCTCTGCTCGAGTTGAAGGCTCCCCACTGCCATTGTTCCTCTTCTACTTTCCCCCACCCAACACACATATAAAACACTCAAGAAGATAGGGGCTCAAAGGCCCTAAAGTGACTAGCATGCCGTGACACAAATATTCTAAGATTTGGTGTATCAGCCTGAGAGTTTAAGAAGGTAGATGCTCTTCCACTTAGAAGCAATGAGGGTAATGAGCCTCACATCTCCCAGATAAAATTCAAGGTGAGGCAGCAAACTTATATCCTAAAGTTATAAGATGTATCTTCCCTCTAGCAGCATGTCTACATGCGTATTTAAACACAGACCCACTAGACATGTTTAAAAGTTTCTTTTTAGAGAACAATCTCTCCAGCATGTGTGCTGGGCATCAGGCCAAATTTTAGCAAAGACCCGTGTTTGACGTGACTGATACTTTACTTGGTATTGCATGTCAGTACATGAAGCAGAGACCATAAAACTGAAGTTTAACTCACACTTTTATTACTATAAAAACCTAACCGGCTTACAGCTTGTGGAGAGAATCTTGTATAAACTGTAGGGAGGCCTTCTCCTCTCTAAATTTAACATCAGGATATTTTAGAGGCACCTGCAGAAAAAGGTAAAGCACCTCCAAGACCTGTGATGTAAATCATCGAAAGAAACAGAATCTCCACTGAATTATATTGCAATTTAATCCTTTACTCACTATAAAAGCCAGTCAAAGCTTGAGGGTGATTCATACCTGGAGGTAGAGGGCGGATCCTTGTTTGAAATGCCACACACTGAAGAAATTTGTTTCCCATTCCAGACGCATACGTAAGTCGAACTAATGTAGTTTTCCAACTTGAAATGTACAAGGCATTCATGAATTATATTTCATGTTCCTTTTCTAGAAACACAAGCCCCTGACGAAGTCCACGAAACACCAGCGGGTGTCAGGCATTTGCTGAGCAATGTTGATGAGCTCTTTAGTCTCAAGCATTATCTGGAAGGATAAGTTGAAAAACATTTTTCTCACATATAATTATGTTGGTGAAATTCTGTTTAGTTAAATTTAAAAAAAAATTTTTAAACAGTCTTTCCTCCCAAAACTTGTGGCATACATTGATGAGAAATGACGTATATTTACCCCATGATTAAGCATACTGAGCAAGCATCATCACAATAAGAGATTAAACGTTAAAACGCTTTGCAGCGTAAATGTGCATTTGCTCACATATGAGGGTTTAACACATTGATTACTCATAACATTTTTATATATGTGATTTTTTTTTCATATTTTTCTTATAACTAAAAGGGGACAGAGAAGAAAGAAACTGTACAAAATCCATTGGTTTAATGACTTTCATTCATATTTGAAATGCTAATTTTCACCTGATTCACAGGGAGGAAGATTTTAAAACATGTGCATGTGTGCCATATATGCCTATATATGGACACATGAAAAACTGTCTGCTATTTTATAACCTGTGAGTATATGATGTACGCAGATTATAAAATATGCATAAAGGTATGCCAGAACATCTGCACATTTTTGCACTTATCCAGATAGGTTCTGAGCGGCTTCGAAGTGGTACTTATCCAGATAAATTCTGAGTGAGGAAGTTAATGAACATTCCAGGAGGGTGAATGGTAATGGAGAGGATAGGAGAAGTGAGATGCATAGGTTGGTGGAGTGTAGCCATGGAAGGGAAATGGGGCGGGATCAGATTGGAATGCATGAGGAGGACGGGGGGGGGGGGGGGCAGATAGGGAGAAAGGGCTGGTGGGGGAGAGCAGGAGCTGGTGAATGGGCAGAAAGAGGAGCAGTTAGAAGGGGGAAGAAAAGAAGGTGGGTGGAGGTGCTAGAGCAAGAACAGGGAATGGGGGCGAGAAACAGGATTAGTAAGAGAGGTAGGGAACACACCAGTCATTCAAGAGTGACATGCAGGTGGGAACCAGAAGCCAACACTTGGAGAAGTGGCTTCAACATGATGTGCACTTCACTAGGAAGAGAAGAACCTACTAGTATGGAGGATCTGTGAGAATCACAGTATGATATTTGGTCAGAAGCCATCCTTAAAAATCAAGAGGACGTTCTGGGAAGGCATCACCAAGAATATCAGTTGCTTACCAGTGATGACTAGAACAGTGGATCAGCTGAAACAGTGTTGGCAGGATACCAGGAGAGCAGTCAAGACAAAGCTGCCATTGATAGCGAGATCCAAGCACTGGATAGGAGAAGGCCCACCATGGGATGTACAGTTGACGCTGGTGGAGGAACTGATTCGTAGACTCTTCAGTTGGATTTTGTCATTGGTGTCCATACTGCCACTGATATGGATGATTCACTTGCGACAGGAGTAGGTGGGTATGGCAGAGAATGTTTCTTCAGTGGAAAGAGGGCTGAGGAGGCCTGAAGAGTTTAATAGCATATCAACCAGCCCGGCATGACCTCATGTGCATGGCGTGCATTTGCACAGGGTAGCACACCCAGGGAGCTGTAGCAGCAGGAGAGGATGCGCAGCCACCAGTGGAGCTCAACCCACAGGCAGATGAAGAAGAGGAGAGGCCACTGCACCACCCTCAGATCCCAACCTGCCGACAGATGAAGAAGAGAAGAGGCTGTGGTGCTGCCGGCAAAGCCCAACCCGCGGATGGCCAAAGAAAAGTAGAAGCTGTGTGGCTGCTGGCGAAGCCCAACCCACCAGCGGACAAAGAAGAGGAAGTGCTGTGTGGCCATTGGCAGAGCCCAACCCACCAGCAGCCAAAGAGGAGAGGCCACAAGGCTGCCAGCAAAGCCCAACCCGGTGGCAGCTGAAAAAGAGGAAAGGACATGGCGCTGCCAGCTACCATAGAATAGCCTACTATGTATGTGTATGTGTGAAAGAGAAAGCCTGCCTGCATGTGTGAGTCTGTGTGTCTGTGTGTGTGTTTGAGTGTGTATGTGAAAGAAGAAGCCTGCTTCCCTGCTTGTGTGGGGAGGAGGTATTTGTATGTGTGTTTTTGAATGAGGGCCCGATTGGGGTAGGGGGGAGGGGGTATGAATGGAAACCTGCCTGTGATGTGTGGTTATATGAATGGGAGCCTGCCTGCATTTTGTGTTTGTGTGTGTGTGTGTGTATGTTGGGAGCCTGTCTGGATTATGGATATGTGAATGGGAGCCTGCCTGAGTTGTGTGTGTGTGTGTGTGTGTGTGTGTGTGTGTGTGTGTGTGTGTGTGTGGGTGTGGGTGGGTGTGAATGGGAGTCTGCCTGTGATTTCTATGTGTGTATGTGAATGGAAGCCTGCTTGGGCTGAGTGTGTGTGTATGTGCGTAAGCCTTCCCTTCCTTCCCTCCTTTGCCCCATTAATCCACAACAATTTCAGGGCATTTGAACATAAAAAGTTTCCAGATGTGGAAAGAGGGATTATTGTTTAATCTTTATTTGTTTAAATTATTGCTTAATGTTTAATGAGCCTGCTGTTTTGAAATATTTTATTGGTGTTTGGGAAATATTTTATATTCTATTCAACTAGTTAGTTTGAAATATTTATTCTTTTTATGAATGTGATTTAACTATCATAATTGATGTTTTATGTTTATTATTTATTGGTTAATGTTTTATGAAGAATATTTCTGTTTCTGTTTCTCAATTGTTGCTCTACATATAGAGGCTGGCTTGTTGTGGGTTCCATTTCAGTTCTTCTCTGATTTTTTTCTATTTATACTTTCTAGTCTCTTTATTCTGTATTTGGTCAGAGTCTGTCTGTGTTCTGCATGTGTGCTGAGGTAAGGTATTTTGCTTGCATGTAGTTTCTGTGTAGGGAACTATAGCAGTCTGATTTGTTCTCTTTTCCTAATAGGAGGTGTATTGGTGTTCTAGGGCCTGGTATAATATGTGCAGTGTTGCCTTTTCATAGATAAGGATGTTACCAAGGGAGGTTCTATAATGAGGCAGGGTGAGGTGGCTGCCTCAGGCAGCAAAATTGTGGAGCAGCACAAAGTGCCCCCCAAAATGCTAGGCAGCAGCTTCAACTTGCTGACAGATTCCATTGGTTAGCTAAATGTCGGCTGGGTTACCAACCCCTGCCGAAAACCAAAAAAGAAGGAGGCCCCACCAGTGGCAGGGAGGACAACAAGTTTAGCACCATCAGCTAAGTACAACCCTCCAGAGACATTAGGAGGAGGAGATCATGCCTTGTGCCACTGGCGGAGCCCATCCCACTGGCATGAAAAGGAGGAGATCAGGCCTTGCACCACCAGCAGAGCTTAATCCACCAGTGGCAGGAAAAGAAGGAAATCAGGCCTTGCACTGCTGGCAGAGCCCATTCTGCCGACAGCAGTAGGAAGAGATCAGGTCTTGCACCATCTGTGAAGCCCAACCCACAGATGGCAGAAATTAAAGAGGAGGTCCTGCCAGCAGATATATAAAAAAAAGGAAGAGAGAAGAGAGCACGTATGAATGAGGGAAGAGGGAGTATGTGTGTGTGCCTGTGTGTCTGAGAGAAAGCATATGCATGTGGGTGAGATAGCATGAGTTGTGTGTGTGTGTGTGTGTGTACATGTGTGAAAGAGCATGTGAGCATCTGTGTGTGTGTGAGTGTGAAAGAGCTTGTATGAGCACCTGTGTGAGATGGAGTATATGTGAGTGTCTTTGTGAGAAGAAGCATCTGTGTGCGTGTGTGAGTATGTGTGAGTGTCAGGGAACAGGAGCATGTGTGCGAGCATCTGTGTGTGTGAGAGCAGCTGTGTGTGTAAGAAAGAGCATGTGTGAGAGCATATGTATGTGTGTGTGTAAGAGCATGTTTGTGTTTGCATGTTTTCCTGTCTGTGTGAGAGACAGCACGAATATGTGTGTGTGTGTGTGTGTGCATGTGTGTATATAACAGGAGAAAGTTCACCCTTCCCCCCATGCAATAATCCATGGCAATCTTAGGTTGACTGGAAATCAAAAGTTCCCAGGTATGGAAAGTGGGGATTTTTTTTTAATCCTTATTAGCTTTAATTACTGGGTGTTATTTGATGTCTGCTATTTGAAATATTATTGATGTTTGGGAAATGTTATAATTTTTACAAGTTTTAATTATTGGCTGTTATTCTATTCATCTGCTGTTTTGAAATATTCTTTTTATTAGTATGTTTTACTATTATAATTGATGTTTTATATTCTTTGATTTTATTGTTTTGAGGAATGACATTTCTATTTATCAATTGTTGCTCTGCATACAGTATGGTTTGTAGAGGTTTCCAGTTCATTTCCATTTATACTTTATGGTCTTTTTTTTCTGTATTTGGTGAGTATCTGTTTGTGTTCTACATGTGTGACTAGGGTGAGATATTCTGCTGCCATGTAGTTTCTGTGTAGGGATCTATAGCAGCCTGGCTTGTTCTGTTTTCCTAAGAGAAAATTTATTGGCGTTTAGGGCCTGGCGTAATATTATTTGCAGTGCTGCCTTTTCATAGTTAGGGATTTTACTGTTTGAGAGCTAGCAGTTAGTGCTCTTTTAGTATATAAGGTTTCCAAATATTGTAATTGTAATTCAATTATAATTGTAATTGTACTCTGGACTTTCTGAGGACAGAGTCCACACCCAACGTTCATTATTATAGGTCTAATACCATATGCATTCCAAATGTGTTTTTTGCAGGGTTGTGATATTTTTACCTCAGAGGACTATATTCTCAATGTCCTTTCTCATGTAAAATTGATTATTATAAATGTAAGATTTTTAATTGCCTGTGATGAGGGCAGGCAGCACGGACACGGGCACAAGGCTGCAAAATTCACCTAAGGTGTCTAATGCCTTTGCATCGACCTTGAGAACGTGTGTCACACAAAGACACCCCCCACCACCACCACCACTATTCACCCACTTCTCCAGGGGAAAATTTTGGGGAAAAGGTGAGAGGTGGGTCTTAGGGTTCCTGTGAGTGTGGCAGGGTTGCCAGCTTCCCAAAAACATTATCACTGACCCTCTATCTGCCACTCCTCTGGGAACTCTGACCCCTGCTTTCCCCCTTCTCCAGCATTTGAACTCACTGAAAGGGCCAGACTACAAAGAGACACCGTCCCCCCTCCCTTGCCCTTCTTGATGATTTGGCCTGTACCATGCTGGGGAAGGGGGGGGGGGGGGGCTATCTCCCATCCCTCTCCACAAGCAGCAGATTGCCTTGAGAGCTGGTAGTTAGGGATGTTGTGGTATGGGAGGTTTACTATATTGTACTGGTAATCCAGTTATTCATGGCTTTCTGAGGGCCAAGCCCACATGCAGCACACATTACAAAAAGTCTAATTCCATAGGAGTTCCAAGTGCCTTTTTTGCAGAGTTTTCTGGTTGGCACCACAGCAGTGCATGTAAATATAATATGCATTTTGTGATATTTTTGCCTCAGAAGACTGTACTTTTGAATGTTCTTTTTCATCTAAAATTTGTTATAAATGCATAATTTAATTGTATATGTCTGTGTATGTGTGTGTGTGTCTGTCTGTAGAGGGTGTGAAGGGTCGGGTGTATGTGCAAAGCTGTAAGGTTTGCCTAGGGCACCTAATACCCTTCCACTGACCATGGGTTTCTTGGGGGGTGTCTATGAGTGTCAGTTATTAAAAATATAGATTGCTGGAGGGATCTGGGCTTTTTTTGACAGGCCCAGGGTAGAGTCTGAATGAATCGGAGGATGGGAGGGCAACACAGTAGTTGTCTACACAAGGCAGCAATTAAGCTGGCATTGACCCTGTTTATCGATACTTGACACTGATATGGAGAAACAACACTAAAATTTCATATGTGCCTTGCACACAACTTGTATATTCAGGGAGTGGAAATGCTTCCTGTTACGATATGCCATTTCTTGTGCATTATATTCAGCAGTTGGCTATATTGAAAAAAACGTGCTTCATCTCCTGCCTCTCTGTAAGCTACTGTGGGTACTTGATGTACTCTCTGAATTGTTTCATCATAGCCCTCAATGATGAAATGCCTTGAAAATGATGACTGGTCCATACTTGCCACTACAACCACTGTATTCTTGAATGAGCCAGTGGCAAAAAAGGTACTGAGAAGCTTGACCAGGCCTGTGCAATAAAAGCTATCACCTGTCTATCCCATCTTTAATAAGAAGACAATGACAATATCAAAATTATCACTTGTGACCTTGAAGGACTGCCCATTGGGTGCTTTCTCTTTAAGGGCTGTAAACATACTGCAGAGCTGTAGACAGTATGGGGCATGTGCAGCAGATCATTGTTTCCTCAGCAAGATGGAGAGTTCCCTGCTCTGCTCTGAAACTAAATAAATTGTTTATAATTAAGGTAAGAAACCATTCATATCTGCAGTCATGTTAATTGGGCTAGTGTTAGCTATGATTATTCAAGAGCCTTGTAATGGAGTTTCATCATTAGTACAAGTTTTTAGGATGTATAAATATGCAAACTATTGTTATTAGTTGAATTACTACAAGCAATGTATTTGCCCTTGAAAAAATATTATATTTAAATGTTGATTATGTGATAAGAAAATGAGATGCGCATATGAAAGGGGCAAGTGCAGGCAGATCACTGTTTCCTCAGCAAGAGGAAGGAAGTTACCTGCTGAGCCATGACACTAAAGAAATTGTCTGTTTATAATTAAGGATCCATGCTGTGAAGGACTTAGAGTCATTTGATTTGCCGGAGACTGAGGGTTCCTTTGGCTGGAGCCCTTAGCAGCAGAAGCAATCCTGACATCATCTCCCGCCCTTCAGCATTCAAACAGCTCCTCAGTAGGACACAAGCTTTGACTTTGTTATCAGTGCAAAGACTGTGTAAAGTTTTGGAGTTAGCTGCTGATTTAATACTAGAGATGTGATTCGGCCGAACCTTTTGGTTTGGCCTTCGTTATCGGCCCACCGCGGGAAATTTCATTTCCTGTGGTTCGGGCCGATTTTTTTTCAGCTGTCCCAAACCAAAATAAAACAAAAACACCCCAATCCTTCAGATTTAATTAATTATAACCCCCACCCTCCTAAACCCCACCAAATGTACCAAATGTCCCTGGTGGTCCAGCGGGGATCCCAGGAGCGATCTCCCACTCTCGGGCCTTCTGCTGCCAGTAAACAAAATGGCGCCAGTGGCCCTTTGCCCTTACCATGTGACAGGGACTATCGGTGCCATTGGCTGGCCTCTGTCACATGGAAGGAGCAATGGACAGCCGGCGCCATCTTAAAAAAATGGTGCGGGCCATCCATTGCTCCTACCATGTAACAGGGGCTGACCAATGGCACCGATAACCCATCACATGGTAAGGGCAGAGGGCCATCGGCACCATTTTGATTAGTGGCAGCCGATGGCCTGAGAGGGGGAGATCGCTCCTGGGACCCCGCTGGACCACCAGGGACTTTCATAAGTCTTGGGGGGGGGGGATCGGGCAAGTCTTGGGGGGTCGGGAGGGTGGGGGGTTGCAATTAATTAAATTTGAAGGGTTGGGGTGGGTTTGGGGTTTTTTTTTATGTGCCCTTTCTCCCCCCCAAAAACAATAAGAAAACCACACGAAATTTCATGGGTTTTCCTATCGTTTCGTCGACCCCCCGAAAACACGATGAAATAGGAAATATTGTCTATATTTCCTATTTTTTCGCAAACGAATGCACATAGCTATTTAATACCAGCTTGAAATCTTTGAGCAGGACTGTATATCTAAGCCGCTACAGTATTCATGTGTTATGGAGTGAGCAGATTGATCCAGTTTGCTAATTATTCATTAAAGTTTAATGCTGTTACATGCTAATGAGGTGTGTAGTTTCATTACTGGTGCTGGGTTGAACTGCAGGTCTTTTCAGCCTTAACCTTGCATAGCCTGAAGTTTGTTAACCCTGGAGTAATAACCTACAACAAGAAACCCGTTTAACGTATATATTGCAAGGTTACACCTGCATCTTGTTTGCTGCTCTTTCTTTTCTTATATATAGTTATGCAGACTAATACAGTAATCACATTCCTTCCTTCAAGTTTCACCCCTGGAAATGTAGTCATTTTTATTTCTTTAGCAGCTGCTATTAAAGTAGTCTGCCTACTATAGCAAGAGTATGAAGCTATCCATTAATTCTGTGTGCTGCTTTCTGGAAGATAAACTACAGGAGTACTCGGTTCTTTTATAAAGCAAATTAAGTTGGTGTATCCCAGAATGGGTTTTACATTCTAGCCAAGGTACACTTTTATCTAGCCCAACTTGTAAGATCATGAAGAAAACTATGCTCTGAGATAAGGCTATTTCTGTACCAGTTCCAGTATTGTGGAATCAATTAACACAAGAATAGATCAGAGTTGAATTACTTGAGCTTTCATAAGAAAGTAAAATCATGGTTATTCCCTAAAGACAGCTAAACCTTCCTGTTGTTGAAGTGTGTTATGACTGATGGGTTGCTGTTTTTTTATGTTTTTTGTTTTTAATTTGTTATGGTTATCCATCTGGATTGCAGTGGTCTTTATATGAATATTGTTCTTAAATGAAGGGAGGCTAAGTTTAAAACGTGCGTGAGTGCGCCCATATTCGTAGCTATATGGACGCACAAGTGCATGCACACCTATTTTATATCAGGCATGCAAATGTGCACACACTATATAATATACATATAAACAGGTACGCATATCAAAAAATACACACCGTGTATTTTAGTTTTTAGTTTAGAAAATCTTTATTAAAATGTTCCTCACAAACGACACCAAACAACATCATGTCTGAAAAAATACAAATTACACAATGTAAAACCGTGAACTGTAATGAGTTGACAAAGTAGTTAGAAAGCCGTAACGTTACCAGATTATTACTTATAGCCCCTCGCGCCCCCCCCCCCACACACCCTGTACCATGTATTTTAAATATAGCTGCATAAGTTTAGATTTATCCAGCTAAGTGGAGACAAACATCTAGCTAAGTAGTCTTGTGTGACGGGATAGCACGCTACTTAACTGGATATCTTTAAAAGATATCCGGCTAAGTAGCGCTGTCATTACTCTACAAAATAAAGGTTCAGATTAGAGGGCGGACAATTCACCCCTCCCCCCCCCCCCCCAAAGCGTGGTACTCAAGCTTTGCCAGGCCATCTCCTACCTCTACCCTCCTTCTTCCAAAAAAACTTTTTAAAAACGTGAGTTAGTGCCTGGTCCCGATCATTAAATACATTATTCAGCTGCCTCCCCACCCACAATGAAGAATCATAGTGCCTGCCACCACTGTTCCCCCCCCCCCCCCCGACCCAATCTGACCCGACCCTGCCCATCCTGGCAAATATTTATCTGTACTGGGACCTGCTGCCCGGTTCCCAGCACTTCCAGCGCTGCTCTGACAGCGACAGCGCTGGAAGCGTAAACTTTAACGTAAGCTTCACTCCCGGCACAGATAAAATAAGTATTGGACAGGATGGGAAGGGTCTGGTCAGGGGGGACAGGCACCGTGATTCTTATTTATGGGTGGATGGGGGGAAGGCAGGGAGGCAGCTAAACTTATCCAGCTAACCTAGCCGGATACACCCCATTATTTGACTAGGATAGCCCTAAAATGCCATTTTTTTATCTGGCTAAGTTGTAGAGAGGTAGCTAGTTAACCCAGCTAGAATTTAACTGGATAAGGGCTGGATATAGCCTTTTGAATATGGACCTCAAGCTGGATAAGTTCAGACACCTGCTATGCACGCATATTGATGCTCCTAATTTTTATTATGTACACGAGGAAATTTAACTCGTATATTTTCCTTAGCACTTGACTTTTACGTGTATGTTATCAAATTTTATGTCATGCGCACGTGAAGATAATTACCAGTTAAACCAATTAGCCCACCATGGCAGATATAGGAAGGGGCATTATTTTAGATTCAATTGATTTAATTTAGTACTTGATATAAGTGTGACAGACACCAGTCCCATCACCAGTGGACTTGGGTTTAGCCAGAAAGAGAGAACAGGTTAGAGTAGAGGGAGGTTCCATTCAAATGCAGTTCCTCCTCTTGTGGAGTCTTGAATGGCCATCCCTCTGAGAGTCTATTTAGGAGCTCTCTGGGTTGAGCTTGGGAGGCAGTCCCTTTAGGTTTTCAAAGAGTGCAGAGGTGTAGAGAACAGTGGTGTAGCCATGGGTGGGCCTGGGTGGACCATGGCCCACCCACTTTGGCTTCAGACCCACCCAACCGGAAGAGGCCTGTTGGAGCAATGCTGACACGGGATCCCATCTCCGTGACAGCAGAGAGGAGGTCCTCAGAAGAAACAAGGCCATTGCTGGATCCCATCCCCGCAATGGTGAAGAGGGGGGCTTCAGAAGAAGCATGACTGCTGTGGGATCCCATCCCTGGATGGTGAAGAGGAGAGCCAGAGCAGCAAGGTGTCATGTGATCCCATCCCCGTGACAGTGAAGAAGAGGGCCAGAGCTGCAAGTCAGTCATGAAATCCCATCCCTGTGACAGCAAAGAGAAAGGCCGGAGCAGCAAGGCTGTCAAAGGATGGCGAAGAGGAGGGCCGAAGCAGCAAGGCCTTTGTGGGAAACCATCCCCGCAATGGCAAAGAGGAGGGCCAGAGCAGCAAAGCCATCATAGGATGCTATCCCCGTGGTGGTGGAAGTAGGACTTTGGCTGTGCCTAATGAAAAGGTCCTGCGTGTGTGTGGGTGAGAATGGGAGCTTGAATGTGTGAATGTGGGTGAGAATGGGAGCTTGAATGTGTGTATTTGGGTGAGAATGGGAGCATGAATGTGTGTGTGTGTGGTGGGTGTGAGAATGGGAGCTTGAATGTGTGTTCTTGGATGAGAATGGGAGCTTGAATATGTGTGTTTGGGGGGGGGGGTGAGGTTGGGAGTTTGAATGGTTGTATGTGGATGAGAATGGGAACTTGAATGTGTGAATGTGGGTGAGAATGGGAGCCTGGGTGTGGGTTAGAATGGGAGCTTGAATATGTGTATGTGGATGAGAATGGGAGCTTGAATGTGTGTATGTGGGTGAGCCTGGGAGCTTAAATAAGTGTATGAGGGTGAGAATGGGAGCCTGGGTGTGTTTGTGGGTTAGAGTGGGAGCTTGAATATGTGTATGTGGGTGAGAATGGGAGCTTGAATGTGTGTATTTGGGTGAGAATGGGAGCATGAATGTGTGTGTGTGTGTGTGTGTGGTGGGTGTGAGAATGGTAGCTTAAATGTGTGTTCGTGGATGAGAATGAGAGCTTGAATGTGTGTTTGGGGGGATGAGGTTGGGAGTTTGAATGGTTGTATGCGGATGAGAATGGGAACTTGAATGTGTGAATGTGGGTGAGAATGGGAGCCTGGGTGTAGGTTAGAATGGGAGCTTCCACAACCGAAAGCATCAATTCCAGATGATTGTCTGCAGTTAGAAGGGAGCAGTCCACCTGGAGGAAGAGACTGTTCAACTCCTTCAGAGAATCAGTTAAGTGGTTCTATTATTTTAGTGGGGACGGGGTCAGGGGATTCAATAAGGCCTGAGATATGGCCTTTGGATCCTCCTGACAATCTGTCCCTAACGGATATATGGAAATTGATGGCTACCGTTAATAATAATGTCTCAAAAATGAATGAGTCTGTGTTAGGAACTGTAAATGTGAATAAACAGCAGATAGAAGAGCAAAGAAAAGAAGTAGTCAGTTTGAAGGATAATATGAGTAAGGTAACATCCAAAATTAAACTATTAGAAAACACTGGGATTGCCCAAATTAAAGATAGTTTATCCACTCGTAGAGAGCTGGAGAATATCGAGAATTTGGTCAGATATAAAAACTTGCGAATAGTTAATTTTCCTCAAACCAGACTCCTATCTCCAGCTGAAATGTTAAAGAAATATTTTAGAGAAATCCTTAATTATGTGGAGACAGATTTACCTGTATTCTCTAAGGCCTTCTACTTTTCTAGGAAAGTTGGTAGGCTGGAGGAGGAAAATTTGGAGATATCGTCGATTGGAGTCTCTACTTTTTTAGAGGAGTCAATTGACGTTATACAGAAGAGGGCTACTTTATTTGTTTCAATGTTACTAGAATCTGATAAAGATAGAGTATTTAGGGATTTCCTTAAACATAGAGATATGTGTTTTTGTGGACAAAAGATTCTAATGTTCCCAGATGTGTCCCGAGCCACTCAGGCTAAACGGAAACACTTTCTTTCTTTAAAGAGTAAAGTAATAACCCTTGGAGCAACTTTTTTCTTGAAATATCCAGCAATTTGTATTATTACATTTAAAGGAAAAAAATACAGTTTCATAGACCCATTACATCTGGAGACTTTTTTGTCAGATAAAGATATGAATGGAGGAAGTAGTTTAGAAGGTCAAAGCTGAATTTCTTTTTCGTCTTTCTCTCTCAATGGTTGATAAATATTGTTTGAGTAATGTTTTATAGGTAATGTAATAGAGAGAAATACGTTTTTGATTATACAATTATAATGAATGTTAAATATTGTTTTCTGTATTACTTATTTGAAATTTTTAAATGAAAATTCAATAAAGAAATAATTAAAAAAAAAAAAGAATGGGAGCTTGAATATGTGGATGAGAATGGGAGCTTGAATGTGTGTATGTGGGTGAGACAGGGAGCTTAAATAAGTGTATGTGGGTGAGAATGGGAACCTGGGTGTGCATCTGTGTGTGTACAAGAATGGGAGCCTGGGAGGGGGGCTTGACAGAGTGAAAGCTTGTGTGTGTGTGTGTGTGTATGATAGAGCATGTAGAGTGAGAGCTTATGTGTGTGTATGTGTGTGTATGTAGAGAGAGAATGTGAGCTTGTGTGGGAGAGAGAGCATATAAGAGTGAGAGCTTGTGTGTGTGAGTGAGTCTGTGAGAGAAAGCATATGTGTGTGAGGGAGCCAGGAAAGAAAATAGTAGGAGAAGAGACACTAAAAAGGAATTAGGAAATGAGCAACAAGAGAAAAATGGGAAAAAAAGAGACCGGGGACTAACTGATTAGAAAAATACAAAGATCAGACAACAATGGTAAAAAAAAATTCTTATGAGATTTTAGCAATTTTAATATGCCATCTTCGGGAATGTGCATTTCTTATATTTTTTTATTCCATTGTTTAGAGTCTAGTTTCTCAGGCTTTCTATTTCTGTTTTCTTTGCGTGTTTCTGTTTCTAATTTGTAGTCTCTTATTTCTAAATTAGGTAAGGGTCAGACTCTGTTTTGCCTGTGTGTGACTGAAGTGCAGTATTTCTGCTAGCATGTAATTTCTCTGTAGTAAACCAGCTTGTTCTGTTACTCCAGTAGGTGGTGTATTAATGTTCTAGGGCTTGGTGTAGTATTTCCTGCTGCTTTTTCATAAGGTTGCTGTTATTTGAGTCCTGAGAGTCAGTGTTGTGACTATATGGAATGGCAAGGTTCTAGACGCCTCTTACTTCACAAAATAACAGTGGAGGGATATTTTCTTTGCTGAGGTGATGCCAGAATTTGAATATTTTTTTTCACATTGGTTGTAATGTAAATTGTCCTTGCCCTGTTCTGCACCTGTTCTGATGATTAATGATATTTTATTCTAGTTGTACGCAACTTAGGAATACAATTGGATTCTAAGTTATCTCTAACAAATCATTTCCATTTAGTAAAAACCTCTTTTTTCAAATTGCCTTTGTTAAAAAGGTTAAAACCTCTCCTGTTTAAATCTGATTTTCAAACAGTTCTTCAATCCCTTATATTCTCCTGACTAGATTATTGTAACAGTCTCTTCCTGGGTTTGCCTGATTCTACTTTAAAACCTTTACAACAGATTCAAAATGCTGCAGCCCGTTTATTAACAGGGTTGCCAATGTTATCCGAATTACATTGGCTTCCAATCAAATTCCGTGTTAAATATAAAATTTTATATTCATTAATATATGACCCTGATTCAACCTGGTTATGTTCCTCACTGCAGCTGTATAAGCCAACAAGAAGCCTTAGATCAGTCAGTAAAAATTTACTGGATGTTCCCACAGTGAGGCTTGCGAGATTAGTTCAGTTCTTCTCGACACATTTGTTTATGCTTTCTGATCTCTTTATTCTGTATTTGGTGAGGGTATATCTGTGTTCTCCATATGTAATCGAGGTGAGGTATTTTGCTGGCATGTAATTTCTGTGTAGGGATCTATAGCAGCCTGGTTTCCTAATTAGAGTTTTATTGGTGTTCTAGGGCCTGGTGTAATATGAGCAGTGTTGCCTTTTCATAGATAAGGCTGTTAGGGTTGTTTTTGTATGGGAAGTTTACTATATTGTAACGGTAATTCTGTTTGTTCATGGCTTTCTGAGGGCCAAGCTCATACCCAATACACATTACAAAAAGTCTAATTCATAGGAGCTCTGTGTCTTTTTTGCAGAATTTCTGGTTGGCACCACAGGAGTGCATGTAAATATAATGTGCATGTTGTAAGTGATATTTTTGCCTCAGCAGGCTGTACTTTTGAATGTTCTATTTCATGTAAAATTTATTATAAATGCATAATTTAATTATGTGTGTCTGTAAAGGATATGGGAGTTTATGAGTTGGCATGTGTGCTGCTGTAAGTTTGCCTAGGGTACCTAATACCCTTCCCTATCCATGGGTTCTGGGGTGGGGGGACAGGTCATTTAAAAAAAATATAGATTGCAGGACGGAACTGGGCTTTATTTGATAGGCCCAGGACAGGCACTGAATGAATCGGGGGGGGGGGGGGGGGCAGCTCAGTAATTTTTCACACAGGGCAACAAAACAGCTAGCACTGGCCCTGGTCGGGAGGGATTTCTTTTCCCAGTCCGCAGCCTGGCTAGTTAGCAATGCATTCCATCTGGGTCTACTTTCAGGGATTTTTTTTAGATTTTGTTAGGATCCTCACTGGACACCTGGGCCTGACTTGCACAAAGAGATTGGGGAACCCTGTGTGCGGGCTGCACAGGGATAGGGAAGATGCACCCCTGATTCTGTTCCTTTTTGGGGAAAAGAACATTTTGAGTTAGAAGATCCAGGAGGAAATTTGGCTGCCCCTTCCTTCCTGTTTGAAGCAGGAGAACTTCTTGCTTCCAAGAGTATCCTTACCATCAGGGATCCTGTGAGAGAACTAAAGAGACTATGAAAATAAGAAAAGATCCAGACGATCTCCAACCATGAGTAAAGGAAACAACATCATTGGAAGCACCCATCCGGTGTTTACCACCCCAGCGAGAGAAAGAGAGGATTTAGTTCTCTGTGCCATAGACTGTTTTTGCAATTTATCAGTTTTGGAAGGGGTTTTCCCCAGCTTGCAAGACCCAGCCCAGCTGGGAGCTCCATTTAATCCAAGAGAGTGAGAGTTTTCCCTGGTTCCCGATACAAGTGAGTCCTGCACAGACAGAGGACAGAGACTGTAAAGGATTTGAGAAGATAAATCTGTGGTGTTGTAGTTTGAGTTGTATGCCATTCATCTTCAGCATTTACAGTAAAGACTTTTATTTCTGAACACTATCAAAGTGACTCCAAAGTATTTATGTTGCACTCACTGCACCCACATAAAGGACAGATATCCTCCCACATCTTTCCACATTTACTTTTGGTATATTGAAGGAGACAGAAGAGGTAGCCAGGAAGAGGTTCCACCCCAAAGAGTTACAAATAGGGATGTGCATTCGTCTAGGATGAATTAGGCAATTTCAACAATATTGCCTAATTCATCCTGGTTCAGGGAGCCTGAATCCCAAACGGGTTTTTCCCGAAATTTCAGGAAAAATTTGTTTTTGGGTTTAGTGCGCACTAACATAAAAATGTTAGTGCGCACTAACAGGAGTTAGTGCGCACTAAACCGAAATCCGGATCCCCCCCCCCGAATTTAAAAGGCCCAAATCGCGGGAAAAAGGAAATTTCCCACAGCGGGCCAAAAACGAAGCCCGAACCAAAAGGGGTCCCTTTGCCCTCACTATGTCATACAGGCGACGGTCGCCCGTATGACATAGTGAGGGCAAAGGTAGCGCCGGCGCCATTTTGAAGATTGACAATACGGCCCGCGTGCAGGAGGTCGCTCCTGGACCCCCGCTGGACTTTTGGCAAGTCTTGTGGGGGTCAGGAGGCCCCCCCCCCAAGCTGGCCAAAAGTCCCTGGGGGTCCAGCAGGGGTCCGGGGCCGATCTCCTGCACGCGTGACGTCGGGAGCCAGGAACCAAAATGGCGCCGGCGCTACCTTTGCCCTATCACATGATAAGGGCAAAGGGCCACCAGCGCCATTTCTCAACGCAGCCGTGGCCAGAGAGAGAGGGAAATCGCGCCGGGAGTCCCCCACTGGACCCCAGGTAATTTAAAACATTTGGGGGGGCTTCGGGAGGGTGGGGGATTTGTTTTAAAGGTTCGGGGTGGGTTTTAGGGTTTTTTTGGTGTGCCGGTTTTCCCGCCCTCCCCCGATTTACGATTTTTTACGATTTTTTAAAAATAAAAAACACGACGATCAGATTTCCCTCCCCCCCAGCCAAAATTGATCGTTAAGACGATCGATCACACGATTCACACCCCTAAAAACAAGACTGGCCTAGGGGATTGGTAGGGGATGTCAGTAGGACAAGTTTAGGAGGCACTGATCTAAATATTACCCACAATTAGTGAATCCAATCCTAGAATCCCATATAATCTTGAAATCCCAGGATTGGTAAACCATGATATCCCAGTGAATGAAAACTTCAGTTGTCAATTGCAGTCTTAGTAATAGTTTTATTTTTTTAATTTACTGCTAACAGTAATATCATTTTTCTAAATCTAGAAATATGTTTATTTTAAGTGCATCACAGTGCACACTGACTTGAACTACTAAGTGAGTGGCATAAACAGGGTGCATAAGCAACAATATGTTTTCTAAATTGAACAATTAAGAAAAAAACAACAACAAAGAAAACGGAGTGCATCAATATCTTCCTCTTTCAAACAAGTGCAGAACTCAGTGCACAAAAGCCCTGCAGTTGGAAATTCCCTTTTTAGATTTCACGCTGGTCACTGGCATTGTCAACAGAAAGTCCCAAGCAAACCGCTAGCACACACTTAACCCCCTCTCCGCAATCAAAGAGGAACCCAATTGTTGCATGTATATCTGTACCACTCCTGTTTTTCTGCATTTCAAAATCCATCTCCTCCTTCATGGTTAGAGTCTCACTTAGCAGTGGTCTGCTTGCCTGCTGCTGGTCAGCTGCATTCACCCTGGCTTCTGGCAGTTGTGTTTCCAGTTCAACAGACTTTGCATTTATATCCACAGCCTTGGTACTCATTATAACACAGATTTTCTGGCAAATAGTTTACTGGGAGTCTTCTGAAACCAGTGAGCATCAGCACGTGCAGCAAGCTTGTGTTTACCATTCCTCGTCCAGATGTCTGCAGGAAGGGGGTATCATCAGGGTGATGCACAGAGTTAAAAGGGACAGTGTCCAAGGCATCCTAGTGTAGGATCCTCCAGTATAATGGATCCACAGTAATAATGGGTGATTTCAATTACCCCAGTATTGATTGGGTGAATGTCAGGACATACTAGAGAGGTAAAGTTCCTAGATGAATGGAGCAGCTGACACAAAAGCCAACAAGAGGGGAAACTATTTTAGACCTATTCCTTAGTAGAACACAAGATTTGGTGCGAGAGGTAACAGTGTTGGAGGCATTAGCAATAGTGATGATAACATGATCAAATTTGACTTAATAACTGGAGGGAGGACACTAAAGAAATCTTCTGCGACAGCAATTAATTTTCAAATGGTGACTATGATAAAATGAGGAAAATGATTAGGAAAAAACTTAAAGGAGCAGCTGCAAATCTAAGAGTTTACATCAGGCATGGAGATTGTTTAAAAATACCATCTGGGAAGCCCAGACCAGATGTAGTCCATGCATTAAAATAAGTGGAAGGAAGGCTAAATGACTACCAGCATGGTTAAAGGGTGAGGTGAGAGAAGCTATAATAGCTAAAAGAACATCTTCGAGAAATGGAAAAAGGGATCCGAATGAAAGCATTAACACTGAAAAGTTAGATGCAAAGCTTAATAAGGAAGGCAAAGAATGAATTTGGACAGAAGCTTGCCGTGAAAACAATAACTCATAATAAAACTTTTTCAGGTACATTCAAAGTAAAAAATAGGAATGGGCACTCGGGAGATACAAAATAGTAAATGAGATGAAATTTCCTTTCATTTCGGATTATTTTCAAAATGGAACAAGTTAAATTCTGACAAAATTCCATTGGAATCTTATTTCATTTTGAAAATCTATTTTAAGAAAAGTTACTGGTCAGGCCTAGGCCTAGGCCCAAAGCCGGGGCCTCACCTATGGAGAAGGATGAGACCCAAAGCAGGGATCCCATTCTATGCCCAAGAATGACTCTGATGCTTTGGTTTAGTCCTAGGCCCGCCTAAGCCTCACCTTCATCGGGCCACAGCCTATACCCAAGTGTGATGCCAGGGTCTTGGCAAAGGCCCTGGCCCGATATTGGGGCCTAGGCCAAAAGCCAACCAAAGGTCAAGGCCTGGGAAATTGCCTGCTGACCCCGCCTCCCATACTTACCAAATCTGATGCCACATCCTGGCCTGGTCCTGATGCCGGAACCAGACCTGATGCCGGACCCATGTCCAATGCCACAGCCTGGCCCAGAGGCCTAATCCTGATGCCAGGGCCTCTGTCTGAACCCAGACCCAAGACCAGGGCACAGCCTGGAGGCCAGATCCCAACACCTGGGCCTCAGCCTATGCCGAGCTCCGGACCCAGGTCTGACACCACGGCCCAGCCCAGAAGTCCTGATGCCATGGTCTCGGCCTAGGCCAGGGCCCGGATCTAGACCTGATGCCATGGCCCAGCCTGGAGGCTGAGTCCCGACGCCAGGGCCTCAGCCCTGTACCAGTTCCGATACCGAGGCCCAGCCCGGAGGCTGGGACCTGATGCCTGAACCTTCACCCAGGCCAAGAGCCCTGGCCTCAGAGCTCCACTTAATTTATTTCTGCGTAACCCCAGCAGATGGCATCAGTTGGCAAAGAAGAGCTGAAGAAAGAAGACGCCAAAGAAGAACTCCAAGGACAGGGCTCCGGACCTGGACCTGATCCTCATTGGGCCTGGTTCCAGGGCCAAGGCCTCGGCATCAGGACCCAGCCTCCGGGCCATGCTGCACAGCATTAGACCTGGGCCCGGACTCTGGCATAGGCCGAGGCCCAAGCATTTGGACCCGGCCTCTGGGCCAGACTGCAGCCTTGGACCTGGGTCAGGGACGAGACCCCAGTGTCGGGACCTGGCCTCCAAGCCACAGAGTTGGATCTGGAGCCAGCATTTTTTGAAATATCAGAAAAGGGAGAGGATCATTTGCATGTAAGGTGGGATGTGCTGTGGAGTCTCCTGACTATGTAAGATTTAAGGAGATGTTGTACGGTGATACTTGGCTATATGAGATTCTGGAACATATTGGAATAATGTGATTTGCATGATGAGAGATAATTATTGAGCTATATGAGTTCAACAGTTGGCTCTACACATTACAAATCATTGTTGGAAGTGCATGTATACACCGGGACCACTTCATATTCTCCTTCATCTTTATGTTTAAATGTAATTGCTTATAAATGATGAAAATAATATGTTTTTAAAAACGTTTATATTGAATCCATATTGATCAAGGAAGGTGGGGTCTATATCATAGGCCTCTGATTTAAATTTTGTGTCTCTTATCATGTATTTCTGGATAATAATCCTCTGATGCAGCTGTTGGTTACAGTGAAACAGGGGACCTTTGTAGTGATTAGGAATAAATAGCTAACTGAGACTGAGGGATTAAATAGGTAATTGGGATTTATTGTTATGAAAGTAAGGGAGTAAATAAACAGCTGCTATTTGGATTAGAAAACATGGGTTTGTTGCTGTAAGAAGAAATATATTGAAGGGATCAGCAAAAGTGCTGAGTGGGATTTGATAAACCTGGGAGTAGTATTATAAAAGCAGTATTTGCTGAGCAAGATTTGATAAACTTATCTTCTGTTTTTAAAAGAAAATATATGTGGTGATTGGGTGTTAATTTCGTTGTACTGTATATATGATCACAGTGCCAAAATATATGTGCAGTGTTTACATTTGTGGGGTAAAAGGTGTTTATTTATATGTGTATATGAATCTACATGGTAGCTCATTCAAGTTAGTGTCTCCAAATGGGTTTATTTTGTGCAAATGTGGCCCTTGTGCTACATGGTATGTCAATACCTGAGAAATTTTAAATTGTTTTCCCCCTTCCCCTTGCTAATATACATCCCATTTTCTCTCTCTCTCTCTCTCTCACCTTCCCCCTTTCAGAAATGACAGCAGCACTCTTTGCCTTCCCCCTCTCTGACCCCAGCACTCTCCCCAGGCTTGACCCCTGCACTCCTACCCTCACCCCTAACAAATAACTCACAGTTCCTTGACTTTTGATCTGGGGATGTCTCTTCCTTCTTCCTCCATCTGAGAACCGAGTACTGGGATCACAGAGTTGCCGTGTCTAACCCAGACCCTCCCCTTCTGTTTCTCCTTACATGCTGCCTGTTGACAGGAGAGGAGGGGATGAGACTGGAGCAGACACAGCAGAGCAGAAAACAATTTCTCCTCTCCCTTCTCCAGTCCCTCCCCTCCGATTCCCGCCACCTGCTTCCTGTTGACATGGAGACTGTGGAGACATGAGGGCAGAAGATGAGGCTGGAGCAGACACAGCAGAGGAATTGCTTGGCCCCTTTCTCCAACCCCCTACATGTTGCCTGGAGGGAATGGGATGCAGCAGTAAACTGAACACTGCCACTGACCTAGGGTCATCTCTAGCCAAAGCTTTCAGGTGTTTCCCCCACCCCCCTCCCCACCCCCCTAGAAACCCAGCAATTTATGCACAATTCCCAGAGTCCATGAGAAACTCTGAATGATCCCAGGCATGGGTATGTCCTACCTAGAGAGTGTAAACTCCTGTGTTGTGGTCCCAGTGGTGATGCCCAAGAGATGTTGTGAGCATGCTCTAGAAGGAGTGTGTTCAATGTTCAGAGTGTGCATTCAGTTAAGCGAGACTGAAGCCGGAATTTGGTAACAGCATAAGGTGATGAGTCAGAGAAACTTCCAGAAGAGATGGAAATGTCAAAGTCCATCTCTACTGAAGCTTAGAGATCCTGGGAAGAGTATGCAGTCCTTATGGGTATGTACATTTGCAAGAAATGAGGCCATTTTCCATTCATTCCAAATGAAATAAACTGAAAATGGCCTTTGACAAAAATGTTGGGGTATTTTCATATTTGTTGTTTTTTTTTATTTTTTTTTTTTTTAAACAGGCTTCCAGTGGCCAAATTCCGCAGCCTAACCCTGGGCTTGGCCCAGTACCAAGACCTAACCCCAGGCCGGGCCCAGCACTGTGGCCTACCCCTGGGTTGGGTCTAGTGCCAGAGCTTAGCCCTGGGAACTGCCCAGAATGGATCATTCAGAAGTACCAGGGCCAGGGAACTCCCATGCCGGCTCCCTCTTACCCCTTACCTGGATCCAGCAATGAAACAGGCAGGAGTGATGCCCAGTTACTCCATCCCGGGTCCCAGTGCTTTAAAAATGGCATTGTCTACCTGATGGCAACGTTGGCAACTACTACTGGAGCAACTGGCACCAAGGGTTAGAGCTTCAGCGCCAGGCCGGACCCAGGTCTCAACCCCAGGGTTTAGACTGGGGCTGCTTTTTGGCTCACAAAGACCAGCTGGGGCTGCCATGGGCCCTTTTTTTGGGGGGGAGGGGGGTTGTTTAATATTTGTTTCAGTTTTGAGAATGAACTGAACAGCAACAGTAGCATGGGATAGACTTAGTTTTTGGGTACTTGCCAGGTTCTTATGGCCTGGATTGGGCTTGATGGACCCTTGGTCTGACCCAGTATGGCAAGTTCTTATGTTCTTATATAAAATGAAAACAAAATGAAATTTAAAAAACCAAACCAAACTGGAAATTTTGGGACTGCACATCCCTTCAGTCCTACCTGTATGAGTGTTTGAGCAGTTAGGAACTGGACCTGTGAGTAAAGGGAAACCCTCTCAACTGCTTCAAAGTAAGGATACACTTGACCCATATTATGGTGCCTGTTAAAAGAAAAGCATTTGTAGTAAAAGATTCAGGAGATGTTTTGCATAGCCAAACACATAGACTCCGACTCACCAGCTGTATTGATGGGAGATTTTAATCTCCATGTAGATGCTTCACCGCGCTCATCCAACTGTGAAGCCTTCCTCAGTTCCCTCAACTCCATGGGTTTTAAACAACTCATAAACGAACCCACTCACAGAGCTGGTCATACTCTGGACCTAATTTTCATAAATCAAAACTTCACCCTCCATTCCAACATTACCTGCCAGCCAATACCTTGGTCCGACCATAAGTTAATCAACTTATCTTTATTAAACCACCAAACAATTACTACAGCCCCCCAAAAATCCACTGTCCAATTCAGAAAACTCTGCAACCCAGATACCCTCATCTCCTAGCTTACTCAGGAGCTAAACCTTCTGGACCTCATGGATGCCAACTCAGCTTTAGCCTCCTGGTCCAAAATCGCAAACAAAGTTGCAGACCTTGCTTGCCCGCTAATCACCAAAACTATTCAAACCAACAAGGATTCAAAAAAACCTTGATATACTCCAAAGCTCAAATCTGCAAAGCGTGAACTCAGGTATAGAGAAAAAACTTGGCGCAAGAACCCTTCAACCTCAAACCTCATGGCCTTTAAAACCCTAATGCACCAATACAGGATCTCCATTCTTCAGACAAAAAAGGACTTCTACTCTCAGAAAATTCATAACTTTATATTTGATCCAAAAGCCCTCTTCGCTTTAGTTACATCCCTCACCAAACAACCCGCCTTCACTTTTCCGGATGACAACGCAGCAAGTAAAGCCTCTGAACTTGCCACCTATTTTAAGAACAAAATTCCCAACTTCCTGGACCCTCTCAAGAAAATGAAAGCCATCACCCCTCCTCATCTACTCCCATCCCCTCCACAAATTAGAGCAAGCCTTGAGATCCTTGAACCTGTCTCCACTTTGGAAATTGAAAACGTTCTAAAAAGACTTAAACCTTCTGCCCACCCACTAGATGCAATTCCAGCTAACCTCCTTATCGCAATCACCAAAGACATCGCATACCCTATATCACAGATCATCAATGCCTCTTTATTACAAGGCCTCATCCCCCACCCCACTCAAACTCGCCATCCTAAAACCTTACTAAAAAAACCAAATCTTTCCCAGATAATCCAGCCAACTTCCGCCCTATAGCTAATCTCCCGATTATCTCCAAAATCATGGAAAATTAGTTAATAAACAACTCGCCGAATACTTGGAAAACAACAACATCCTCTCAACATCTCAACTTCGGTTCCGCAAATCTAGAAGCACCGAATCCCTCCTTTTATCACTTTCAGACAATATACTCTTGAATCTAGAGAAAAAACAATCCTCCCTCCTCATTCTACTCGACTTATCAGCAGCTTTCGACACAGTGAACCATGATATCTCTTAGATCGTCTGACAGAGATTGGCATAAAAAACACCGCACTCATCTTTCCTCCAGAATAGGTTTTACAAAGTCAAGATCAACAGCAAAGAATCACCACCTTTCAGATCCACCATGGGAGTCCCACAAGGTTCTTCTTTATCCCCAACATTATTCAACATTTATCTTCTCCCTCTATGTCAGCTCCTTTCCACACTTAATCTCACACACTATGTTTATGCAGATGACGTCCAAATCCTTATCCCGATTAAAGATTCATTGCATAACACCTTACAATTCTGGAATTCCTGTCTTCTATCTATCAATAACCTCCTAACAAATCTTAATTTGATACTCAATTCCAACAAGACAGAGTTCCTCCTCATCACTCCAGATGGCAACTACACTTCATCCTATACACACACCTTATCTCCTCCAGCCTTTTCCACCCAGGTCAGAAATATTGGGGTCACCATGGATAATCTGCTGAACTACAAAAGTTTCATTAATAACACTATAAAAGAATGTTTCTTTAAACTTCAAATATTAAAGAGGCTAAGACCCCTCTTATACATCCAAGACTTCAGATATGTACTACAAGCAATCATATTCTCGAAGATAGATTACTGTAACTCTTTGCTGCTTGGTCTACCCGCAAACACTTTGAAACCTCTTCAAATGTTACAAAATGCCACTGCGAGGATCCTAACTAAATCTAACAAAAGGGACCACATTACTCCCATCTTAAAGAACCTTCACTGGCTCCCTATCAAATATAGAATCATCTATAAAACCCTATCAATAATCCACAAAGTCATCAATAACTCCACTCCAATTGACCTCACCATCCCTTTACAGCTTCACTCCACCTCTCGTCCGACGAGACTAGCACAGAGAGGCACGCTAAAGGCCCATCCTCTCAAGATATCACTAAGTAGAAGAGCTCTTTCCACCGCTGGCCCTAAACTTTGGAAATCTCTCCCACCAGACCTTAGAATTGAACAATCGGCACCCACCTTTAAAAAGAGACTCAAGACCTGGTTGTTCAACCAAGCTTTCTCTTAATCCTAATCCCAATAACCAAGCTTTGAACTTCATGACAGTTGACATAATTCTCTACTTTGTCATCACCAGCAATTATATTCACTTTTCCTCAAAATATTTTGTATTTATTATACTCTCCTTGCTCTTTGAAAGTTATTATTATTATTTATTTTCCAAGTTCAATTTTCCTTGTTCATTGTAAGACATTATTCTATATACTGTCAATTTAATTGTTGTAATGTAAACCGAAGTGATTAGTAACTTTGTTACCAGAACTTCGGTATATAAAACTGTTAAATAAATAAATAAAAATAAATTTCTTATGAAAAGTTAAAAGTCGAAACAGGAAAACAGAGAATAGGATTAAATGGTCAATTTTTCTCAGTGGAAAGAGTAGACAGTGGAGTGCCTCAGGGATCTGTACTTGGACCGGTGCTTTTCAATATATATATAAATGATCTGGAAAGGAATACAACGAGTGAGGTTATCAAAATTGCGGATGATACAAAATTATTCAGAGTTGTTAAATCACAAGCAGATTGTGATACATTACAGGAGGACCTTGCAAGACTGGAAGATTGAGCATCCAAATGGCAGATGAAATTTAATGTGGACAAGTGCAGGGTGTTGCATATAGGGAAAAATAACCCATGCTGTAGTTACACGATATTAGGTTCCGTATTAGGAGCTACCACCCAGGAAAAATATCTAGGCATCATAGTGGATAATACTTTAAAATCGTAGGCTCAGTCTGCTGCAGCAGTCAAAAAAGCAAACAGAATGTTAGGAATTATTAGGAAGGGAATGGTTAAGAAAACGGAAAATGTCATAATGCCTCTGTAACGCTCCATGGTGAGACCGCACCTTGAATACTGTGTACAATTCTGGTCGCCACATCTCAAAAAAGATATAGTTGAGATGGAGAAGGTACAGAGAGGGGCAACCAAAATGATAAAGAGGATGGAACAGCTCCCCTATGAGGAAAGGCTGAAGGTTAGGGCTGTTCAGCTTGGAGAAGAGACGGCTGAGGGGGATATGATAGAGGTCTTTAAGATCATGAGAGGTCTTGAATGAGTAGATGTGAATCGGTTATTTACACTTTCAAATAATAGAAGGACTAAGGGGCATTCCATTAAGTTAGCAAGTAGCACATTTAAGACAAATCGGAGAAAATTATTTTTCAGTCAACGCAAAATAAAGCTCTGGAATTTGTTGCCAGAGGATATGGTTAGTGCAGTTAGTGTAGCTGGGTTCAAAAAAGATTTGGATAAGTTCTTGGAGGAGAAGTCCATTAACTGCTATTAATCAAGTTTACTTAGGAAATAGCCACTGCTATTAATTGCATCAGTAGCATGGGATCTTCTTAGTGTTTGGGTAATTGCCAGGTTCTTGTGGCCTGGTTTGGCCTCTGTTGGAAACAAGATGCTGGGCTTGATGGACCCTTGGTCTGACCCAGCATGGCAATTTCTTATATTCTTATTTTCTTATTGCTGGGATAAGCAGCACATTTTAATATCCTAAAGTTTTCCATACGAGTAAAGGGATGATGTAAAATAAGTGATCTCTGAAACAGAACTGTGGAAGTGAGCCACTTGCTCAGCTCAGGAAAATCTAGAACTGTGGACACTCAAATTGTGCCTGTGGAGCAGTGTTGTAAATGAAACCTTTCTAAGTTTCAGACAAAGAAAATATCTAAAGTAAAAGTTAATCTTTCAATCACTCATCTCATGCAGGCATTGGTTATCAAAAAAAATGTTACGGTAATTGAATTCTGAATGAATGGTGCACGAGTGGATAACAACTAGGGGTGAAGCCTTGATGTACGGTGCTACTGCTCACAGTTTCAAATTTGTGCTAATTCAACTCCTTTGTGTGTACATTTTAGGAGAGAATCTTTTTAATGTTAGTGCAGTGTGCACACCTCTGGTAAATAAGCACCTTGTCAGTGTTATCAATGCAGTCTGTGATCCTTTAGTAAATCTGCATTTTGTCAGTGTTATTGGTGCGGTATGCACTCCTTTGCTAGATCAGTGCCTTGTCAGTGTCATAGGTGCAGTATGTTCTGCTTTGATAAATCAACACCTTGTCAGTGTTATTACAGTATATTTTTTCCTAAGTACCGTATGTAGACTGGAAATGGCAAAGCCATGCATATCGAATTGATGCGTTCTGAAGACTGAACTATATCTCTCTTTAGATGCAATGATTCTGGGAATTATATTGAGGTTCTGCATGATGTATATAAGGGATCCATTTACTAAAGTTTCCTCTCTTCCTATGCCTATGGGATAGGGCTCTAAGTAATGCGGTTGTTTAATAAGAAATTAATTTAGCATTTTGTACTATCTGAAATCCAGCCATAATGTGTGCATTTTGATTATGATGACATAATTGCTTTGTAATTTTGCTGTAATTGGCTAAATCTTTACAGAATTAAATGATGTTACTCTGCAGATCTGCCGACTCTCTTTTGTTGGGCTTTAAAAATGATTATTTTCATTCCTTTCCTTCTTTTTCAATGAAGACATCCCTCTTTATTCTTCCTCCAGACTCTGCCAACACCCATCACCTCTTCCCCCCCCCCCCCCCCCCCCCAAACACACACAGTTTCTCCCATATGAGCGTTCAGAAGCAGGTAAATTCAACTGTGATTCGTGCTATAGCTGAATTTTTAATAATGATATCACTGATGTTGGAGTGTATTGGGTTGACACATCACATCCTCTGTTGTTGAAGGGTCAGGTTCAAATCTATTATGACTGGAACCCTACAGATGGATGCCCTGCCCTGTGCTGGTGCAGAGCTGGAGAGGGGGAAGGGGGGTCATGACCCAGAACAGTTTGTCTCATTATGGGAGAAAAGAACCCAAATAACACCAGGGTAATCCATCATCCCTCTTGCTCCGTGGTCCGATGACATGGATGCCTGTCTCCCTAGCTGGTGAACGGGCACTGTGGGATGGCCCCTGCACGCCAGGGCAGATGGGATCAGTTGCAAACCTGCCCCCAGGTGTTTCAGAGTCAATTACAGGCAATGGCAAATGAAGGGCCAAAGGTTAAAGATTAGTAAAAGGGCAGGACCATTAGATTACCCAGCAGGAAACTCCATAGCTCAGCCAAATCACAGACACTAATTTGCTTTAATTTACTTCACAGGCATTCAACTGTAAATTACTGTGTGTGTGTGTGTGTGTGTGTGTGTGTATCCTTAGTTGTGTGAATATACCTCTCTGTGTTTTTCTATCCATAGATGTATATGTATCTCTCTGTGTGTGTCTTTCTGTGTGCATGCATGTATGTATATACATATGTATCTGTGTGCCTATGTGTACATTTGAGTGTGCATGTATTTGTATGTGTGCATGTACATGCATCTCTGTGTGCACATATGTATCTCTCTGTATGTGCATATCTATGATCATTTCAGTATATGCATATATGTGTACTTGTATATCTGAGTCTAAGATGGTGTGCATGTGAACATATGTTCCTGTGCATGCATGTATGTGCATGTGCCTATGTGTGCATTTTTCTGTGTGTGTGTGTGTGTGTGTGTGTCTGGTGTACAAGTGCATGTGTATTTGCATGCACATGCATCTGAATGCATGTATATGTATGTGTGTCTGTGGGTGTGTGCACAATATGTCTGTGTATGTGCTTCTCCTAGTGTTATTGTTTGGTTTATCGTTTCCTCTTTCTTTCAGGTATATTTTAATCAGAAACACACAACCTTCAAGTTACTGTGCTTGCATGCAGAAGAAGAAAAGTCAAAGAAACTGCGAATGAATCAGATGATACAAAGATATGACAGAGGTCTATAGAATAATGAATGTGTGGAATGGGTAAATGTGAATCAGTTGTTCATACTTTCAAATAATACAAATACTAGAGGACACACAATGAAGTTACTAGGTAATGCATTTAAGACAAATAGGAGAAAATATTTATTTACTCAATGCATAATTAAAATGTGGAATTGATTTCCATAAAATGTGGTAAAAGCTGTTAGTGTAGTTGGGTTTAAAAAGGTTTAGACAAGTTCCTGGAAGAAAAGTCCATAAATCATTATTAAGGTGAGTTTGGGGAAATCCACTGCTTATTCCTGGGATAAGTAACATGGAATCTATTGACCTTTTGGGATCTTGCCAGGTACTTATGACCTGGATCGGCCACTGTTGGAAACAGGATACTGGGCTTGATGGACCTTTTAACTGACCCAGTATGGCAACAAGTCTTATTTTATTATGTAAAGGTACCACCGCCTGCAGCTTGTCAGGAAATACATATGTTATGAAAGTACCGAGGTCAGATTTATATTCCAACAATTCTTGTATTTAACATCAGCATATGAGGATGGCAATTTTTACCCTAGTAAACTGGCCTGACTGAAAATTGTCTTCAAATGCAGCTGAAAGTGCACATGTTTTACACAGCGAGCACACTTTAGCCACGTTAAAAAGAAGTGCTTTCACAGACGTGTTCAAGTCTAGAAGGAAAACACTGCAAGTACATTTGATTTTCAAACGTACACATGCTATTTCACTCCACCCCCGCCCTTGCCCGGTACCACCCGCACGAATAGCGGGTGCAAAGCATGCTGAATAATACATAGCATGCGCGCACTTTGCATTTGCTAATTTTCAAAAAGAAACAACATGTGTTGTTTCTCTTTGAAAATGATCATTAAGCTTGAGCATTAAAAGTGTTCATAAAGTTTGTGCTGGCTGTTACAAAGTCCCAAAATGGTTAAATGCTTCATTACAGTACAATCAATTATCAATACAGTTTGCTATATCTCCTTTTTCTTGTCTTCTTTCTTTGCTTGTGCTCCCTACTTATTTCCTCAGATATTCCTGACGGTGGAGAGAAAAAGGGGAATTGGATTCTGACAACAGCCAACGCTGGGCCCCAACTTTTACAGGCCGAGATATTGATATGCAGATATCAGGAAAAAAAAGCACAGGACTGCTTCTCCAGCCAAGACCAAAAGCATAGCATTTTCAAGCTGCATTGTCTGACTGTAAATATTAGTACCCTTAACATAAGGATTGGGGGTAACCACCACAGAGCGGCAGTTACTACCCTTAACAAAGACATGTAGTAACCTAAACGGAGTAGCAATAATTACTACCATATGAAACTTGCTGGGCAGACAGGATGGACCATTTGGTCTTTTTCTGCCATTGTCACTATGTTACATTCAGGCCGATACAGTACAGTGCGCTCTGGCGGAGTGCACTCCGCGTTTGGATACGCATTTTTGACGCACTAGCTTTACCCCTAGGGGTAATAGCGTGTCGAAAACGTGCATCCAACCCCCCCGAAACTAATAGCACCCGCAACATCAAATGCATGTTGATGGCCCTATTAGTTATTCCTGCGCGATTCACTAAGTAAAATGTGCAGCCAAGCCGCACATTTTACTTTCAGAAATTAGCGCCTACCCAAAGGTAGGCGTTAATTTCTGTCAGCACCGGGAAAGCGTACAGAAAAGCAGTAAAAACTGCTTTTCTGTGCACCCTCCGACTTAATATCATGGCGATATTAAGTTGGAGGTCCCAAAGTAAAAAATAATTAAAATAAAAAAAAATAGAAAATTTAAAATCGGCCAGCGGCTCGCAGGTTGAAAACTGGACGCTCAATTTTGCTGGCGTCCGGTTTCCGAACTCGAGGCTGTCAGCGAGTTTGAGAACTGACACCAGCAAAATTGAGCGTCGGCTGTCAAACTCGCTGACATCCGCCGTTCCTGTCAAAAAAGAGGCGCTAGGGACGCGCTAGTGTCCCTAGTGCCTCTTTTTACCGCGGGCCCTCATTTAAATACTGAATCGCGTGCACAGGAGAGTGGTCTGTGCGCGTGCCAAGAGATCGGGCGCTCGCCGGCTCTCCCATGACTTTTATTGAATCGGCCTGTATGTTAGCTTAGGAAATGTTATTTTTATTGTTTTCCTGAAAAATCAGTGTATAGTTTAAATTCAATAAAATGCATTTTTAAATATCAGTTTAATGCAAAAGAACTTACTGTATATTGGTAGAAAATGCAATTATATCATCATATGTGAAATTATTTAAGAATCAAAGGAGATGTATTTGGAGAAGGAGTGGGTGTGTCCCAGAGTTAACACTCTGTACATTATAAGCAATAATAGAGATAAGAATTTCAACTTGTTCATTAAACATATAAGTGGATTGTAAAGGCAGAAAGTCAGAAAACGCATATTTCAGCTGCGGTCAGTTGAAAAGTGGGCACAGATCTAAGGGGAGACCACATCTTACATTCAAGAACATCCAAAAGCCCAGCCTTAAAATCTGAACAGTAGACTTCAACAGCTGGGAGGACAATGTCCTCAGAATGGGTCAGATGGAGGCTGCTCTGTCACTTGACTGTCCAAAGCCTGGAGACCACGTGAATAAAAGCACAAAAGTAAAAGTATGAGAGAAGAAATGCCAACTCTACAACTGATCAACTATAAGTTTCACCTGCATCATCTATGGTCTCATTTGTTGGTCACTGATTGGGCTTATCAACAAACATATAAATAAACTCAGTCCAAGGGACCTGCTGTAAAGTTATATGTCATTATTGATGGGAGACTATTACCAAATTACCCAGATCTCTCCTAGCGCAGAAGGAGGAATGTCTGGAATGTCTTCGTAACTAGTGGTGTAGTGGGCCAGATATGCAAATTAAAACCCAGCTGCATCTCAATGAATGACAGTTCAGCAGGATGTGCCCATCAGGGGTGTAAATGGAAAAACTTTTCTTTCATTTTGTTTCATTTCTTTTACAATTTTTTTTGTTTTGTTTCTGCTTTTAGCATGCACTAAATCTTTTAACATGCACTAAAACCAAGAGAAAAGGAGGGGGGAAGTTTGACAAAAGATACTGAAGGACCCAAGTAGAGAGATGTATTAATATTTTCTATTATTAAAAAATGTTGAAGTCTATTCATTTGGTAAAGATGTAGAATATAATATGGCAAATGGAGGGGGAGGTGGTGTGGGATGGGGGTTATGAAGGAATTAGTGCATTCTGTATCTATGTTTATGAGTTGAACCTGTTTATTTTATGATGTACATCAGAAATAACTGTACATGACGTTTTGAATTACTGTTGGGGAAATTAATAAAAACAGATTCAAACTAAAAAAATGCTGTTGGATTGGAATGTGCAATTGATCTGGTGCATTCAGGATATTAGTGATGTTTTTCACTTCTGTATAATCATGATTGCCACTGCACTATTTCCCTTGTTACACTTTTATTAAAGTAAAAGGCAATATCCACTATACTTTCAGACCAAAAATTCACGTATGGAAAATTAGCAAAAGCAGTCAACAAGTATTCTAAATAATTTTAATGAAAATCAATTCATAAGCAATAATAAAATACCATAAATCCATCAATATATTCATACTCAAAACATTAATAAGACAACCACACATAACATTCAAACATTTGACATATATACACCCACCCAAAAATATTTTTAAAAGGTGAATTCAAAGCGAAAAAAATTCCAAAAAAAATCTATATCCAAGGGATTATAAGTCCCAATCATTTATCAAGTTGATATCAACTATTCAACCAAAAATGTTTGCACCATATCAAAATTAATTTTTGATAAATTTGAAAATTTTCAAGTCTTATTTTCAATTTAGAGATGTAATGTTTTGTGGGCAGAAAGTCCAGATGTTTCCTGATGACTCCAGGGCCACTCAGGCCAGAAGGACACAATTCCTTTCCCTGAAAGGAAGAATATTGGCCATTGGGGCAAAATTTTTCCTTAAATACCCTTGTGTGTGTTATATTTCCTTTCAGGGGAAACATTATAGCTTCAATGACCCACTACATTTGGAAACATTTTTGGCAGATAAAACCGTGGAAGGTGAAAGAGTAGACAGCCAGTAAGTTTAAAAAGAAATACTCTCCTCATTCTTTAGTTTGATATTCCGTTAGGAATTATATTTGTTTAATTATTTCTTATCTTCTCCCATATATGGGTTTTGGAAATAGCAGTGTATGATTATATGAAAGGTATGATGTAAACGGAGAATATGTTACTGTTTTTCTTTCCAATTTCCTCCAATTTTTGTTAAATTTTAATGAAAATTAATAAAGAATAAATTTTAAAAAATTTTAATTTTTGATGCAGCAGCTGTTAAAACCCAACAATAAAACTTTAAATGACAAGAAAAAAAATCCAACAATCCTTGGTGAAAAAAAATGTTATGGTGATATCAACAAAGACTTTCAGCAAATTCATGTGATAACAGACCAGCAGAATGATGACTCATAAACCAAGTCATCCAGTTTTTTAATTATATAAATCCATAAGACAGAGCTTAGCATCCACCAAGACTAATGTGAATACAAATACAGCAATCCATGCCCAACATATTTCACCTTTCATGGGCTTCATCAAGGGTCTATTAATGCTATGGTTTCACTCCAGACCAAATCCTACTAAAAGCAAAACATTACAAAACATAAAGACAACAAACCTTACAACAAACAGTCAAATTCATAAATGCTTACATAACGTGAAACATCTTTAACAATCCCAAATGTTACACCTCTGTATGTCTAAGATAAGAATCATATTCTCACAAGTAAAAGCACTGCTGCACTGATGGGCTTATACTGAGGTAAGACACAGTGTATATCATTGATGACATTGGTTGTGCACAAAAAAACACTCTCTCCCTGTCCACTGGATGGTGATATTTCTTGCAAACTGAAGGATGAGTTTTGGGTTTTTCTACAGCTGTGTTGATTTTATTGTTTTACATAATACAACCACTTCTGGCCTGAGGAAGACCCCAAAGCATCAGACACAAAGAGGCCAATGCAATAAAGTGCGCCCAGTCTAGCACACAGGTTTACATGTGGTTGGACGTGCGTTTTGGATGCGCCAGACTAGTACCTGATGCAATAAAGAGATTAGTGTATCCAAAACGCGCGCCCAAACAAATGCATAGCTGATAGTGCCCATTACATGTAAATTTCATGTAGATGAGGCTATTAGCTATTAACCCTCTCCCCCTGATGCATAAAATCGCTGTGCACCCAACACAAGCTTTTTAATGTGACAAATTTAACTCCAACCCCGATGATGGCGTGAAGTCAATCCGTGAGTCAAGGGCTCAAGAGAAATTTAAAAATACGGTCCTCTGTGGTTCCTCCTATTTAGTATTCTTGGGACACTTTAATTTACTGCTTGCGGTGTTGGAAAATAAATGTATATTGGCTTGATTAAAAAAAAATTCTTCTGGACGCACAATTTAGATGCCTATAACAAGGGGCGGTTAGCTACGAGCGTCTTAGCAACCTCAGCAGAATCGGTCAGAAGAAGTGGGATAAAAATGGATGCTTGTATTGAGTGCCCATTTTTAGGGATGTGCATTCGTTTTCAACGAATGTGTAATCCGCTACGAATAGGTCCCTGTTCATTTGATTCGTGGGTCCTGGCGATCCCCCACAAATGAAACATATCATATTAGTTTCATTCTTTTGGTTCACAGCAGTGGCGTAGCCACGGGTGGGCCTGGGTGGGCAGGTGCCCACCCAACTTAGACCCAGGCCCACCCAACTGGCACCGGAACTGCAAGGCTGTCGCGGGATTCCATCCCCGCGACAGCGAACAAGAGAACCCACGCCTCGCGCGCCATCACGGCACACATGGGGAAGCGCTGCTGCGGCCGTATGGCCGACCGATCTTCCTGTTCGGGGGGGGGGGGGGGGGGAGCGGAAGCGCCGCGCGCCAGCTTCCGCTTCCTCCCCCCAATGCAGGAAGATCAGCTGCCTCTCCTGCTGCCACCGGCCTCCTGCTATCTTCGGACCAAACGGCCCGCCGAATTTCCTGTTTGGGGGAGCGGAAGCGCCGCGCACAGCTTCCGCTTTCTCCCCCAAAGCAGGAAGATCAGCTGCCTCTCCTGCTGCCACCGGCCTCCTGCTATCTTCGGGCGTCGGGCCGTACTGCCCGCCGATCTTCCTGCTTGGGGGGGGGAGGGAGGAAGCGGACGTTGTGCGCTGCGCTTCCGCTCCCCCCCCCCACAGGAAGTTCGGACGCCCGAAGATAGCAGGAGTCCGGTGGGCAGCAGGAGAGGCAGCTGATCTTCCTGCTCTGGGGGAAAAAGCGGAAGCTGTGCACGTGCTTGAATGTGTATGTTGTGGATGAGAATGGGAGTGTGTGTGGGTGAAAACTGGAGCCTGGGTGTGTATGTGGGTGAGAATGGAAGCTTGAATATGTGGGTGAATGGGAGCTCGAATGTGTGTATGTGTGGTTGAGAATGGGAGCCTGGGTTTGTGGGTGGGTGAGAATGGGAGCTTGAATGTGTGTATATATGGGTGAGAATGAGAGCCTGGGTTTGTGTGGGTGGGTGAGAATGGAAGCTTGAATATGTAGATAAGAATGGGTGCTTGAATGTGTGTATGTGTGGGTGAGAATAGTACCTTAAATGTGTATATGTATGGATGAGAATGGGAGCTTGAATATGTGTGGGTGAGACTGGGAGCATGGGTTTGTGGGTGAGAATGGGAGTCTGGGTTTATGTGTGTGGGTGAGAATGGGTGCCTGGATGTGCGTCTGTGTGTGCATAAGAATATAAGCCTGGGGAGGGGTGAGAAAGTGAGAACTTGAATGTGAGCTTGTGGGGGGGGGGGGAGGAGAGCATATGAGAGTGAGAGCTTGAGTGTGTGAGAGGGAGTCTGTGAGAGAAAGCGTGTATGTGTATGTGTGTGTGTGTGTGTGTGTGTGGAAGGGAAGAAGACAGTAATAGAAGAAAGACACTGAAAAGGAATTAGGAAATGAGCTATAAGGGAAAAAATGGGAAAAAGAGACCAGGACCAACTGATTAGAAAAATACAAAGATCAGACAACAAAGGTAAAAATATATATCTATATTTTGAGATGTTAGCAATTTAAATATAAGCAACACAACCGCTCTCTCAAAATTTATGGACAGGTAGGAGCCGTGTATAAAATCGTAATAATAAGAAGGCTAAAGTACCACAAATCACCGTGAATTATGTTTGTATCATTAAGTAAACCTCATACTTAGGCATAGATGTGAATGCTATGCTGCATAATTTGGCATTATTTATCAGTAAAAAAAACAACTAGTAGACCTGCATGTCTACAGCCCACCCATGTTAACCTTGTGCCCACCCAAAAAATCAATTCTGGCTACGCCACTGGTTCGCAGTGCTTTCTTAGCAGCCTTTTGAAAAAGGAGAAGGCCATGTGGGAGTATCCATAGCAACAACCAGCCCTTTCCTGTGAGTCATAAGTGACCTCACAGCCCTGTCATAGAGTAGGTCAGACAGGTGGGGTGACACAGTGGTGTTATATCCAGTTTTGTTTCTCATATCGGGCTAAGTTCTCCCCTTTCGGGGGCCCGGCATCATTACTGCCACTAGCTCTCTCAGCATTGGCACTGTAATATTTATTGGCATTTTGGAGTTTTTGTTCATCACATACCCAAGTTTGGCAGTGTGTTGGTCCCTTAAGTGACCCGCCGCATGTTCTCTCCACGGACTTTTTCTGGGTTAAAACTTTCTGCAAAGTAGCTGTATGTTTTTCAAGAATGTTGTATGGACTTCTGTCTGATTTATGTAGTTCTAGGGGTCATTACTTGTTCATATTCACACATGTCATTATTGCACTGCGGTTCTTGTTTCTACATTTATGTCGTATGCAGTACATAAGTGGAGTGGGTCTCTATCTTTTGGGGGGGGGGGGAGGGGGATATTTCAAGGAATGCCCCATAGTGCAGACTCTGATGGTACTAGTTTCTGCAGAGGGGAGTTTTGTGCCTCTTGGAGTAGGAGGAGGGGTTTAACTTTGGTGTGGTGTGATTGTGCTGTTGCATATGGGTGTGTGTGTCAGTGTGATTGGAGGGAGGAGGGGGTAAGGTATTAGGAGGAGGGAGGGAAGTACGCTATGCTTTATTGATACGGAGGCAAGACAATGGAGAAGGCTGAGAGATTGAGTGGTCTGGCAGCTAAGGCTGGGAGGCCCCGGGGCCTCATGCACATTATGTTTACTAAGCTCATCAGCGGGCTGAACAAAGTATGAGTACAGTACAATCCACCATGGCGAAGGTTAAAATTACATGTAGATGAGATTCATTCTCCAATAAAAAGGTGAAAATTGCTGTCTATGTTACATTCACAGGTAGTATTTCTGCAGGCGACTCACTTGTCTGATACAGAGCATGCAAAATTGTAACGAGAGTGGGTGGGACAATATGTATACTCCTCTTTCACTTCCCGAAAATGGGGGGTGGCAATTCTTATACATAAACAATTACCATTTCAGGTTGAACGTATGTTGCAGGAAAAGGAGGGCAATATGTTATTGCTGCAGGTGTGCTCCATCACCAGAAGGTTGCATTTTGTAGTTTGTATGCACCTAACATGTATTCCCATGAATTTTTCACTCATCTATTAGGCTTACTCTTAAACCTTTCAGATTATCTAAGGCAGCGGACAGGAAAGAAGGGGGCTTAGGTGTTAACGTTCTCTGTCAAGAATTGGGTTTATTGAATGTTTGGCATGTTTTGCATCCGGGAGAGCAGGATTTTAGTTTTTACTCTAATCTTCACAAGTCCTATTCTTGGTTGGATTATCTCTTAGTGTCTGGCAAACTCTTTCCGGACACACGGGAGGCTACTATAGGTACCATCTCGATCTCTGATCATGCCCCAGTCTCTATAGGTGTGTAATTAGGGCGTTCACAGCGTTCCCCTTTTTTTTCTGGCGCATGCCCTGAACTCTACCTAGATAAGACTTTTCATGACCACCTGAAGTTGAGCTGGGAGGAAAATTTGAAGTTTAATTCCACAACAGACATTTCCCCTTCTGTGCTATGTGAGACTGGCAAACCAGTACTGAGGGTCACATTATTGCGTGTGACGAAAACAAAAATAATTTGTAGTGCGGAAATTTTGCACTTAACTACCCCTTTAAAGGTTTGCACAGTCCCAGCATATAACTGATATGTTGGATTCCACTAAATTTAATGTGGACCAAGCACTTGCAACGCTGAATCATTTATTGCCACCAGCAAACTTCCAGATCCCATATATTTTTCCAATATCAGATGTATAGATTTGGTAATAGGTCATTCAAGCTCCTTGCCAGTCTGGTTAGGGTGCAAGGCCAAAACTTATTATACAATGCAGCCTGTCAATTGAGATTTGTAGGTGAGTGGATTACTGGTAAAAACTCCTGCTGTGAAGAGGGATTACTGGCGGGGATGCTGGCTCCCAGGTTCCCCTTGTAATTTATCCAGACTCTACCTAGGGAGCTGCAAAAGTTGGCATTCCCCAGGACCCTGGTGTACCCTTGTGTCCGGCTTGGAGATGGCTGAAGAATAAATAGGGTCTGAAGGGATACCAGTCGCTTCTACTCCCATTGCCGGGTAATTTGGAATTTCTCCGGTTATGGAGTATGCCCCTATTTTCTCAGGGCTGGGCTAAGCTAAGAGTTAAGTATATCCTACATTTCTATGAGGAAAATAAGCCAGATGTTATGTCCTTTATTGTGTTGCGCCAGACTTTCAAGTTCCCGCCTCGACAATTTTTTGCTTATCTCCAAGCCCACCATTATTTGAGCTCCTTTCAGTGGGAAGCTGATTCCTTCTCCTTGGAAGTCTTTTTTGCTGACATTCTTCAAGATATGGCACTCATGAGAAATTCTGTTGCTGGTTGGCATAAATTGTGCAAGAAGAGAATGCAGACCCAACTCCTTGAGCCTCTTGCTAAATACTGTTCTTCCTTAGGGGAGCCTATTTCTGCGGATTATTTGTCTGGATGTTTTAAAGCGCTGCACTGCTGCACCCCAGATTTTAGTTTCAGAGAATTGCAGTTTAAATTGCTGCACCATGCTTTTCTCAATGACGTGATAAACATCGTATGGGTTTGGCTCCTACCCCACTGTGTATTAAATGTGGACAGGAGGATAGCTCCTTAATTTATCACTTTCTATATTGTACAAGTTTGGATATGTTTTGGACTGCAGTACTGTCAGCAACTACCCAGTGTACTGGGATAGTGGTATTGAAACATGGTTGCATTCTCCTATCCTGGGTGATAGAGGGGACAGTTAGCAAGTGCACGTCACATTACAGATTTGCGCAAATCACCTTGTTAATGGCCTGTAGAAGTGTCCTGACAGTGTGGACGGAGGAGGCCCCACCCTTCTCTGGATCTTGGCTCCAGCATATGGCTCTAGATATGCAGAAGGAATAGCTGGATGTCAAGCTAGGTAAGAGTAAGCCTGATGAGATATACTGAGCAGCATGGGCAGCCTTTTTCCAGCTATTGCCCCTGGATGTTCAGAGAGGCCTGCTGAACACAAGGTATGAAGTTCATTGGAAGGGGAAGCCAGCGGTTCCCCAGTAGCTAGTATACCTTCAGCCAAGTCCTCACTCATGAAACGTGCATTCTCGACTGCCAGCCCCTTCCATTGGAATGCCCTCCCCACGGACATTCGTCTTGAAACCTGTACTCGAACATTCAAAAAGAAACTCAAAACCTGGCTCTTTACAAAAGCCTTCACTTAAAGTTTTCGCTCAGAGCCACGTCCCAGAACTAGACTCTTTCATGCATTTCATAATCACGTTAACCAGATGTCTTATGCTGCAACCCGTAATGTTTATCTTGGTCTCATATTCCCAATCGTTAAATTTACAGCATGCTACACCAATACCTTTTAAGTCAGATGTAACCTCAGCTTTGAAGTATACAAACCTTGAAGATGTAACCGTTAGTTCTTGTAGATTTAAACCTTTATTCTGAAGATGTAAACTTAGATTTTGAAGACTTTAATCTGTAAGCATTTGTATTTATTGTAAGAATTTGTATTTATTATTTACTTTTACATTGATCTGTTACCACTTGGTCCTGTTCTCTCCGCTACCTCAAGTCCTAAGTTCCTACAAAGTTAGCCTTGTTATTTTATACCCACTTGTTATTTTATACCCTCTTGTTATTTTATACCCACTTGTTCGATGTAATTTTCCAATATTGGTTCTGTGTAAACCGAAGTGGTATGTACTAGTACATGAACTCCGGTATATAAAAGCCTTTAAATAAATAAATACCTTTTATGCACGCATGATTTCATAAGGTGATCCAGTAGCCAATTTTCTATACCTCTGTCTTCCTCCTGCTGGTCTGAACTAAGATTTTTTTTTGAGGGGGGGGGGGGTAGGGATAGGTTTCTGGGGTTCAAGTTGGGATGGAGGGAGTAGAGGGACTTGATTTTGGGTGTTTCTGGTTGTCTGGGTAAAGTGGGGATTTTCTTGGGGGTAGGAGATAAACTGGAAAAGAGAGGGAGGTTCTTTTGCATTCTATGTAGCTGCACATTTGGGGTCTGGGCTTTTGTTTGTATTGCCTGTTCATTGTAATGTGTCTATTCCTGTATCCCTATTGGTTGTTTGCTCTGATTCATCTGTTTTTGTGCACTGATTCGTATTTTTGGGTCCCTGAGGGGTTCCCATGATTATGTCCTCCCTTTTCTAAATAAAAATAATTTTGAAAAAAAAAAAAGGAAAACTCAATATGTGTCTTATTGTACTGACATTGTTTGGGATATTCTCCCTAATACTGGATGCCAGTCATCTGTTTTCTACCGATTGTTTCCTGCTTTTTTAAAATAATAATAGTCACAGAAAATAAACCACTACTAAAGAAATGGTTTTATTGTGCCTGAATTGAGATTCAGGACATTGTCTCCAGAAGCAAATGTCAAACAACACAGTGAGGATTAACAGTAGTGTTTCAGCACCTCTCACCTTTCCTAAAATTACACCCAGGTTTGACTCTGGCTCCTCCAGCTGCATTCACACCCCCATTGCTCCACCCCTACAACCCTTTTCAAATGCCCCCAATCCCAAACTTGTTTTTTTTTCTGGCATTATGTGGCACATGAGACCCTCTAATTGCATACCATGAACTTCAGAATTAATGATCAAATTAGATGTGACCTCATGAATATTAACTGGGCAGCAGCCTCTTCTTTTGTCTGGGTAGTCTACGGCCCTGATTCATTGAGGATTCTTGTCCCAGAGGTATAACACTGATGCCCTTTACCTGCAAAGCACATCCTCGCATTTTAACTCGATGACTCTTCCCTTTTCAGAGTTCTGATCTATGCATAACTGCCTCATGCAATTGTAAATAAAATGTACACAAATATTTCAGAATTAGGTAGACACTCTACAGGGGCAAAGCAAATAAGAAATAGAACTTTCCTGTGATTTCTCATCACATTTTAAAATTCCTTTCATAAACTTATGTGGAAAATTCTGCATAAAGTGTGCTTCCTTATTGGTTGCATAGAGAGTGCTAATCCCTAGAGTTACACCTGCTTGTATCCTGGTTGGAGACAATAGATGCATCAGTAAAATTTTCACACTGTAAGTGGGGGGGGGGGGTTAATAAATTGTCAGTGATCGTCCTTGCATCATCATGGTTTTCAAACCTCCAGTAAAAAAAGGACAATCAGGTTTGCTCTGGATCTGACCCATCTTCACCTGTATATGGTACTGTTTAGGAAAAAAGATAAAATGTTGAACATTTGCCAGAGAAACAGCCCTTGAGGTTAGGGAAACTTCCCATGGCATTTGCTAACATTATAGGTATTTTAGGGGAAGGTGGTTAAAATGTGTTCTGCAACTCAATATCTCTGAGATTTTCAGAAGCATGTGTGGACCTCAAAAAAAGTCTGGAGAACCTGGAGATGGTTTAGGTCCCAACTGGAAGTCATTCTGAGCTAACTTGAGCTCTCTCCCACTCCACAAGATCAACTCTTTTCTAATCTTCCCCTCCCCCAATCCTTTATTGATGCCCCCATTTTAATTTCTGTCAAGAACTGACAATAAACATATTAACTACAAGACCAGTTAGAACAGAAACCATTTCCTCGCATAATCCATCATCAGTTATTGAAAGTTATTCAATGTCTATCTTAGCCTCTAAAGCATTGGTGAGCAACCCCTTTGATCTTCCTCACAACTTTCCATTTCTAATATGCGTTGATCTAGTGACCCACTTCAAGGAGAGAAACTTTTGGCCTGTCCTGGTTCTAGGACTTGCATCCCATTGCATTGTGATATCTATAGTCCTTGCTTGTACCATATGAAATCAAAAGTGCAGGTTCCATAATATGTCAGGATGGAACTGTCAGGAATAAAGGTCTGGCCTAAAATCTCCCTCCATGAACTGGGTCATTTGGCAATTCTACATATGATAGCTCCACTGTACTAACTGCTATTGACCATGGGGCAATTGTTGCTGAGCAGTTTGGATGTTCCCCTCCTAGTTCTGCTCTTCCAAGAACAGGACCTCATAGAAGAACAGGAGTATTTACTTATGAAAATAAGTATGGACAAACAGCCCACTCTGCAAAAATAGCCCCTAACTCTCCACTCAACCTCAATGTGTGAGCTCTTAAGGTTCACAACAAGCCCCAGGTCAACAGGCTTATCCAGTCCTGGTTTTATGCCATTGTGTCTATAGACTTGTATTCTTACCTTTTGTAGAATAATTGGAACTACTGAATCAGTCTGGCTTCGTGATATGGAATTTGTTTGCAAACCTAAGAGACTCAGACTAAAGTCCCTTTCCTTATCATGGCACTGACCTCCAGAAAATTCAATGGCACGTCTTATGTTCTTGTTAGAGTCTATCCATGGAATAAATAGGAATCTCTCTGGAAAATTTGCAAAGGAAAGTTTGTGGGCATTATACTTGGTGAACAATTGTCCATCAGGAGCCAGAATTTGTTCAAGGACATTTTCCTAATTACAAAGAAAAAAATTATAGGATGTAAAACTGCAATCAGTCATGCCTCTGATCTTGGTAAAAGATAGCAATAAAATGACTGCAAGCTTTATTTACATAATATAGAAAATAAATTGCTAGTTTAACAAAACTGTAATAAAAAAGAGTGTTTAGTTATATCTAATTGCCTTGTACAGTATGTTCACAGGCTGAAGGATGTTTTATGGAGGAAGGTTGTTTGATTTAATTAAACTGAATTGCATATCAGCAGTCTTTTGTCGTGGGCAAGATTGCTAATTGTTGATTCCACTATTTTCAGGTGTTCTTTACCCCACTGCATGTATAGAGTTGTATCATGGATTTCCCTATGAAAAGCAAGATGGAATGGCGTAAAATTAGGAATGGAAGTAGGGTTGTTATCCAACACAGGTTAAACTAGAGAGAATGATCTAGTTCTTACTGTACCCCACTTCATCTATGAGCTTGTAAAGCGAATTTCCCTAGGAATAGCAGGAAGTATAAGTTCATGGATGCAACAGGACAAAGCCAGAACTGGATTGGCCTCTCAAGGTTAGCCTAGGTCTGGTGGTGGGCCTAATTCGAAAAACGGAGCTAGCTGGCAATTCTAGTTGTGGGACACAAAAAGTGTGATCCATACAGACATTTCAAAGAACTAAAAGTGTTTTATGCCAAAAATGTCTAAACTGAGAAATCAAAATGATTTATTTTGATCTGCTTGGAGTTTTAAACCAGCAAAATCATCCTGTATAGAAAAAAAAATGACAGTCTGGATGACCCTCTCAGCATATGTAATGGACTCCCAAAAGTGTTCCTTACAAATAGTGTTGCCCCTTTCTAGTACTGCTTGCCAGTATGAGGTTAATGTACATGTTTTTGTGTCTGTGAGTCTTGGCACTCCCCCTTGGGATGTGCTGAGAAGTGGTCTGGAGTCAGCTTTAGTATAGGGCAGAGACTGTGAGTGTCCATATTTGCACTAATAGAGGCCTTTCCTTCCACAAGGAACCGACCTAGAGAAGTTGCCCTCTTTCAGAAAGAGGGTGCTGTGCTGGGTAAGGAGCATTTCTGTCTGAGGAAGGTGACTGGGGCCCAAATTCAGGATTCCCAGGTCTTCAGGGAAGGAAGGGGTCTTGGGGGTTCATGAGAGTGAATTTCTGAGAAGTGTTGCTGTGGAGGTTCTAAGTTCTGGAGATCCAATGAAGAGGGATTTCTTCAGAAAGAAAGAGTATTTGGAAAAGTATAGAGAATCAGGATTGTCCTTTTGGGAGTTCAAAGAGAAACTGCCTGTCAGAGGAAGGTCCTGTCAAAAAATCCTGACCAAAGATTCAGCCAGAGGCTCATTGGAGTTTAAGCAGTGGGAGAAGTAACAGAAAAGGAAGGAAGGAAGGAGAGCTACATCATAAAACAGGTACTGGGGAAGAGTCAGGAGAAGAGGGCTCCTACTCCACACAGTTTAGCTACTGAGGGCATGCAGTACTATAATACTGTGAGAGGCTGTGTTTTGGATTTTATTTTTCTGAACTATTTGGTACATAACCTTTGGTGATTCCTTTTAGACTTTGTTTTACCTTCATCAGTGCCAGCAAAGACTATTATTTTGAACAACAGCGTTGCAGTCAGAGTGGTGATTTTGGAGTGATTGGACTGGTGTGCAGAAGAACCCATAAGAGTCTTGAAGAGCGTAATTTCCCACTCCCATCCAGGAACCCCAGGAAGCCACGGAGCCATACCTGGTCCATGATGAGCCCAGTGAGCTCCTGTGCTAAGAGCTGACCGGGAAGGGGGCCAGAAACAAAGTGATACAAACTGTCCAAGGCTCTCTTTGGCTTACAATGAGCAGGCTTTTGCAGTGCCTAGTGGTGGGAGGTCAAAACTGCAACAGAAGAGGTAACAGAGTCCTCATTGACTGAGCCATAGGCTGCTTTTGATTGCATGGAATTCTGATTATAGCTCTGGACTCTAGCAGCAGTCGTGCACTCACCATAAAATGAACAGAAGGCTCCACATTAAAAGGTGTAGCCAAGCTAATCCTAGGTTTGACCTCATGCAACTATGGCCTTGTACCTTTGCTACTCTTAGAGGAATTGGAACTACAAGTCCATACATGCAATGGAGTAAAACTTTAGGCCATGAAGCTCTACAATTAACTTATCTTATACCAAATGTTTTCCTTTTGTGCATGTGTATATCAAGGTGATGCCTCTAGAAGTGGTAGGACCTCCTATGTGCTGGAAAAATTAAAGTAATAGTAGGAAGAAGGGCAGAAAGGGAAGACATTTTTAATTTTAAAAAACAGATTGGAAAGATGAGGACCAAGATGGCAGCCACAGAATTGCATAAACTTGCTTGAGCCCTTACCTCGTTCCTAATGTTATAAATTCTGAGTACTGTAATCCCATTTTCAAGTATGGTCAACCCTTTTTCCATGAATTTGATAGGTTCCCAAAGGGCACACAAAAGAATTTCTATCTGGGATGTCTTCACTAACAATTTTTCCCTCCTGCTTGTCCTTTCTGTGAGGTGAAGGCAGACCTTCATGGCCCAGGCAGTGGTGTGGTTTCTTCATATCTGTGTGGGTGTCTTTATCACTTGGTTGGTGTTCTATGATGCTGTGCAGCAAGGACTGACAGTTGGATCACAGTATTGGATGTTCAATATAAAATTTACTGATTTCTGCAGAAAATTAAATACATGTCCAATCAGGGACAATGGTGTGAGTTACAGATGCAGATTAGTCTCAGGGCCAGTAGAAGAAATAGGCAGACTAGGGAACCACCTAGAATGCAGCAGGCTTGGAGGTAGGGATGTGCATCCGTTTTCCACGTATTTGAAATCCGCAAATTATTTTTTGCTATCTGTTAAATACGTGGGGGAGGCGAAACGCATCGCAACTCCCCACATATTAAACAGATTTCTGTTTAATTCGGCCTAAATACAAATTTAAACCCCCCCCCCACCCTCCTGACCCCCCCAAGACTCACCAAAACTCCCTGGTGGTCCAGCGGTGGGGTCCGGGAACTCACTCAGACCCTCGGTGCTAGTTTCATAATGGCGCCGATAACCTTTGTCACAGGGGCTACGGTGCCATTGGTCAGCCCCTGTGACATAGTATGGGCAAAGGCTATCGACGCCATTTTGAGTCCTGGCCTGGCGTCGGACGGCAGGTCGCTCCGGCACCCCCGTTGGACCCACAGGGACTTTTGGCCAGCTTGAGTCTCAAAATCGCCGTCCCGCCAATACTCAAAATGGCACCGATCGCCTTTGCCCTCACTATGACGGCCTGGACCACCAGGGAGTTTTGGTAAGTTTTGGGGGGGATTAGGAGGGTTGGGGGGTTGTAGTTAATTTAGTAGTAACGTATTTACAGATCGACAACTTATTGAATTCTCCATACTTCCGCATGAAACGGAATTGACCCCCCACGAATACGGATCGCGTACGCAACGAAAACTTTTTGCCTGCACACCTCTACTTGGAGGTAGCAGCCTAGTACATCTACCGGCTCCAGAGCCATAGCTAGCCTATGGCTAATAGGCCTTGGCCATAGGCACCATCCAGCAGGGGCACCATGTTAAGCTTACTGGCCTCTCGGGGACTAGCCAACGCTCTCCCCGCACCGCCGAGCCTGCTCCCTCATCTCTGAAAGCCAGGATGCCAGTGACCTCTGCCCCACCCCCTAGGCGTGTGCGTGCACAGCCCATGCAAATTTAAAGGGCCCGCGGCAGGGAGACGCTGCTGCCCCTTCCCTATGACGTCTGGGTCTGCTCCTACTTAAGCCAGAAGTATCCTCAGTCCAGCGACTTGGCAACAGGTCGTCTCGCTGCTTCTTGCTGCTCCTACGTCGGATCCTGCTCTTGCCTCCTGTTCCTGCCTTCGCCTACCCGCCTGTCCCAGTTCCTCATCCTGGTCCTGTTCCTGCTCCTGCCTTGCCTTCTTTCGCCTGCTCTGGACCCCAGCCTCCTCCTTCTCCCTTCAGACGGATTCCCCGGCTTGACCTTTGGACTGGACCTCACGTTGCCTGATTGCCGCCTGCCATGACCATTGGACTGGATCTCACATTGCCTGATTGCCGCCTGCCACCAACCATCGGACCATGACCCATCTCCTCTACTTCCCGCATCTCCACAGGGGCCCAGCCATTCCCGGCACCCAAAGACTCAATCCACGAGGAACGGGATTGGTATTGGTGAAGCTCCAGCCAGCCCCTGCCTTTCATCTGCCTCACCTCCTGTCACTGGGAACCTGCGGTAGGCCTTCCTCCGGGTAGTGTCAACCGCAGTGCAGGTCAAGGGTCCACACTGCTACCAAGGTCACAACAGTTTGCCAAGTCCATGGACCCGGCAGATGCCTCCACCTTGCAGATGATCCCCGGACTGGCTCAGAAAATTCTTGAGCAACAACGGACACTGGAGGCCCTGGCATCCGCGGCAAAATGGCTCAACTCTCGTTTGGATTCTTCAGTTCCAATGGCTCCTTCGGCTTCCTCTGCTTCAGGGCTCGCATCAGCCATGCCCGCAAATCAGTCGGTCCTTCCTCTTCCGGTTCCCTCACACTTCTCAGGGAATCCGGCATCCTGTCGAGGATTCCTGAATCAGTGCAGCATGCACTTTAAGCTGCAGTCTGCCCTCTTCCTCAGTGATCTTACCAAAACCACCTACATCCTTTCCTTGCTAGATGGCAAGGCCCTGGCATGGGCATCTCCACTGTGGGAGCGGGCAGATCCAATACTCTGGGACCTATCCGGCTTCCTTGCACAGTTCCGCAACGTCTTCGAAGACCCCGGGCGACAGGCCACATCCAGCTCCTCGCTCCTGCATCTACTCCAGGGTTCCCAGCCCCTGGGCAACTATGTGATCGAGTTCCGGACCATGGCCACAGAACTTCACTGGAGTGAGGATTACCTACGCTCCAACTTTTTGGAGGGTCTTACAGCCCACATAAAGGACGAATTGGCTCGAGAACTCCCGACATCCCTCGATGCTCTCATCGAACTGATCAGTCGCATCAACCATCACCTCCAGGAGCGGACTAACAGCAGTCCTCCAGGAGGTAATCCTCCAGTCTTCTGCGACCGAGGCGTTCACCATCGCCTGGACGGCCACTCCACCCAAATCCCCTCCGGAGGAACCTATGCAGCTGGGGCAAGGCAAGTTAGCTCTGGAGGATTGCCGCCTTTCGCCTGTGGGCAGGGTTATATCTTTATTGCGGAGAAGCTGGACACATCTTGTCATCATGCCCGGTGTGGCCGGGAAACTCCCAGGCCTAGCCCCAGTCAGGCTACGTACGGGCGCTTTGCATGAGGAGACCATGACGTTTCACATCATTGAAAAGGCGATCCATCCTCTCATCCTGGGCCTCCCCTGGCTCCAAAGGCACTCTCCCCAGTTCAATTGGATGACCCTACAGCTCTCCCAATGAGGGAACTCCTGTCACAAGTCTTGTCTCAAGCTGAACCTCCATCAGTCCTATCTGACAACCACCCTCCTTCCTCCGGGGCTCCCAGCCCAATACGCATCCTACCTAGATGTTTTCTCCAAGGAAGGAACGGACACCCTTCCGCCCCATCGCCAGTAGGACTGCGTGATAAATCTACTTCCCGCACCGAACCATACCGGGGCTGGGTCTACCCCTTGTCCCGAGCAGAGACTAAAGCCATGTCGGACTATGTCCTGGATAACCTGGCCAAAGGCTTCATCCGCCCTTCCAATTCTCCCACAGGGGCGGGATTCTTCTTTGTGGCAAAGAAAGATGAGGCACTCAGCCCATGCATCAACTACAGTGGGCTGAACGCCATTACCTGAAAGGATTGCTATCCCTTGCCACTTATCTCCGAACTCTTCGATCGACTACAAGGAGCCCGATCTTCTCTAAGCTAGACCTCCGAGGAGCATATAACCTGATCCGCATCCGGAGTGGCGACGAATGGAAAACCGCCTTTAACACCCAAGATGGGCATTACGAGTACCTTGTCATGCACTTTGGCCTCTGCAGTGCACCCACGGTATTTCAAAATATGATGAATGAGGTATTTTGAGATATGCTCTACGAGTGCATTGTCGTCTACCTCGATGACATCTTAATCTTTTCCCGAGACCTCACCATCCATCGCCACGGTGTCGCTCGGGTGCTCCAATGCCTCAGAGACCATCAACTCTTTGCAAAGCTGGAAAAATGCACCTTCGAACAAGAAAGCCTGCCCTTTTTGGGTTACATTGTCTCTAAACAGGGCTTTTCCATGGAACCTGAGAAACTCGTCAGTATTCAACGCTGGCCACAAACGGTTGGCCTCAAGCCCTTATAGAGATTTCTTGGTTTTGCTAACTACTACCGGAGTTTCATCCACAATTACGCCAGTCTAGTCGCACCTCTTATGGCCCTGACTTGGAAGGGAGCCAATCCCAAACGATGGACTCCGGAATCTCTGACGGCCTTTCAGTCCTTGAAAGCAGCCTTCCTCAACAGGCCCTGCAGCCTTGCGCCCGCCAACCCCGGATTTTTGTTTGCGCCGGTTGCACGAACAAATGTACGCGCTCGCATACTTTTTAAAAATCTGCCCCTGTGGGGCAGATTTTCAAAGGAGTACATGCGTAAGATACGTGCGTACCCCCCGAAAACCTGCCCCAAGCTCCCCCTGACGTGCCGAGCCTAAGCGCGTAAGTACCAGGGCTTTCCTGGGAGGGCATGTTGGGAGGCGTGTCACGGCGGCTCGTCATCCGGGGGCGGGGACACGGGCATGGTTCCGGCCCGGGGGCATTTCAGGGGCATGGCCGAGGCCTCTGAAACTGCTCCTGGGCCGGAGAATCACGCGCCAGTAGATTTTTTTAAATCTACCCCTGTGTGTGAGAAAAGGGCGAGGAGCACATATGTGCGTGTATGATTGAGCATATATGTGTGTGAGAGAGAGCAAAGGGGTGAGTGTGTATGTATATGATTGAGAATGTGTTTGTGAGAGAGAGCAAAAGAATGAATATGATTGAACATATGTGTGAGAGAGAGCAAAGGAGCAAGTGTGTGTGTGTGTGTGTGTGTGTGTATGATTGAGTATATGTGTGAGAAAGAACAAAGGAGTGAATGTGTGTTTATATATTAAGCATAAATATGTGAGAGAGCAAAGGAGCACATGTGTGTGCATATATGATTGAGCATGCTTGTGTTTTTGAGGGCAAAAGAGCACATGTGTATGTATATGATTGAGAATGTATGTGCAAGAGAAAAGGAGTGTGTTTGTGTGTATATGATTGAGCTTGTGATAGAATGAATGTGTGTAATTGTGCATGTGTGAGGGCAAACAAGACTATGTGTGGGTGTGTGTATGATTGAGCATGTGAGAGAGAATGAGTTTGTGTGTGTGTATGACTGTGCATATGGGAGTGAGCGTGTGTGTATATGATTGAGCATGTGAGAGAATGAGCATATATGTGTATGACTGGGCATGTGAAAGAGAGTGAACGAGCGTGTGTGTGTGATTGAGCATAAATGATAGTGAGAAATTGAATGAGCATGCATGTGTGTGTGTACAGAATGTGTGAGACAGAACAAGCATTTGCATGTGTGTGTGATTCAGCATGTGAGAGAGTGAATGAGTATGTGTGTGTTAGAGAGAAAGAATCCCCTCCCCTCTCCTGGTTAATCTGCGCCAATCTCAGGGCATCTGGAAATAAAAGTTCACAGGTATGGAAAGCAGGAAATCCTTATTAGTTTTAATTATAGGATGTTATTTGTTGAATCTGCTGTTTCGAAATATTTTATTGCCATTTAGAAAACTTTTATTTGAGTTTTAAATTATTGGATGCTGCTCTATTCATCAGCTGTTTTGAAATTTTTTTTTACTATGGTTTTACCATTATGATTGATGGTTTATATTTATTGATTTTGTTTGATGTTTTATGAGGACTGGTGATGTTTCTATATTTCCTTTGTTGCACTGCACACAGTGTCTGGCTTGCAGTTTCCAGTTCAATTTTTCTCTGCATGTTTTTATTTACACTTTATGGTCTCTTTATTCTGTAGTCAGTGAGAGTCTGTCTATGTTCTACATATGTTATCGAGATTAGATATTTCTGTGTAGGAATATATAGCAGACCGATTTGTTTTGTTCTCCTAATAGGAGATGCATTGGTGTTTTAGGATCTGGTGTAATATTTGCAGAGTTGTCTTTTCATAGATTGGGTTGTTACTGCTTGACTGCTGGCAGTTAGTGTTGTTTTAAAATTGATGATTTACTATATGAATAATTGTTTACTCATGACTTTCCCAGGGCCAAGCTCACATGTGTAGGGTTTTCTGGTTAGCACTACAGTAGTGTATGTAAATATAATATACATGTTATAAGTGATATTTTTATCCCAGAAAGTCCTTTTCCATGTAAAATCTGTTCTTATAAATGCATAATTTGTAATTGTATATGGGGAGGGCATGACCTGGGGGGGGGGGGGGTTGCAAGTCTGTAAGCTTTATCAAGGGTGCCTAATACACATACAACTGGCCCTAGGGAAGGGTAGAAGTTATGACTGGCGGGAAGATGAATATGGAAGATGAGAGAGGAAGAAGGGGAAGGAGGAGGATTTGGGTGGTAAGGAGTTTTCAAGAGAAAGGATGCAGCTGTTGAGGGGAAGGACAAGGGGGCCAGAGAGCTATAAATGGTGAAAGGATCAACTCAATGAGGGGGGAGATGGAGGACTGAGAGGAGGGAGTTGGCGAGGTGTAGGACTGGCACAGAAAACTGAAGGGGGAGAGAAGGGGGATGAAATGTATATGAGTGGATAGCGAGGCAGAGATAAAGAGAATGAAGAAAAAGGAGAAGAAAAGGAAAAGATCAATATTAGACAAAAATACAGGGAAAGACCTGAAGAATACAGGAGGAAAGAGATGAAATGGAAAATGAACAGGAGACTCTGTAAAGGAGTTAGGAAACCAACAAGATGAAAGCAGTATAAAGAGATGAAGACCAAAGTGATCAAACGTCCAGACAGCCAGGGAAGAAGAAAGCATTTTATCTTCATCTTAGTGAATGGAATATATCAGCTTTGGGAATGTGTGGCTCATGATATCTTTTATTTTGCACACTACAGGAGGAGGAAATTGTTTCTCTTTCTCTGGAGTTGCATGGCAGGCAGAGTCTGGCTTCTTGGGGTTTCCAGTTCAGTTTTTGAATAAAAGCTCATGATGGCGCCAGGATTCCCTTACCAGATCTAAATGAGCTGGAAGCCCAAGAGAGCAGAATGAAACTGCTGGGTCAAAATAAAAATCAAAGCCCCTGCATGTAACAGAGTCTCCCAGCTAGTGGTGCTTTATGTTGTGTTCAGGGTGAGGGTGCACTTTTTCACTTGGGCCACAGGAGCCTCATGGCCTGGCTACGGCTCTGACTGGCCTTACTCCAGTGACACATTTGAGCTACAAAGTAAGCTCAGAACTAGAACTGGCAGCAGCAGGAAGGACTTTTGGTAACTGCTCCTTGTTCTTCCTGCATCCCCCCCCCCTCCCCCCTCCTTATGGCTGAAGAGCAAGTTGTGTTGCTCTGGCTGCATGGATGGGAAGAAGGAGGTCCAATCGCAATGGCAAGAAGGAGCAAGAAGGAACTTGGTCCCCCTGGGCCAGAAGAAAGGCCATCCCAGTGTGTCAACCAGCCTTTGTGGCCAAAGAGGAGCGGGAGCAATGTTGGTGGCCCGGGTAGACGGAACAGCTTTGGCTGGACCTGCACAGCAACGGAAGGAAGAGAGGCTCACTGAGCAGAAGCGGCCTCAGCTGGGTTTGTGTAGCTGCAAACAGAAGAAAGAGAGAGGGGAGGCATTGGGACCATGGCCTGCCCAAGGAGGCTGCTACTTCTGCTGCTTACATGTTCTGGGAGAAGGGAGGGAGGGAGAGAGAGTGCATGAGTATGTGTGCATGTGAGAGAGAGCATGACTGTTTGTGTATGTATGTGTGTGTGTTTGTGTCTATGTGAAAGCGTATGTGTGAAAGCATATGTGTGTGTGAAAGTATGTGTGAAATCATACGTGTGTATATATGAAAGCATGTGTGAGTGTGAAAACATGTTTATCTGTTTGTGTGAAAGCATGTGTGTATGTGAGAGAGGAAACATTTTGTGCCCTACCCCCTCCCTTCACTAATCAACTACAATCTCTGGGTGACAGGAACTCAAAAGTTCCAAGGTAAGGAGACCAGGGGATTTTTTAAATTGTTATTAATTAGTGATGATTGTTTATTGTGTGCGCTAGTTTAAAATATTTTATTTATCCTGCCTTTCCTTTTATTCTGTTCATTAGCTATTTTGAAATATTTTTTATTAGTAAGATTTGTTTTTGTTATAATTGTTTTATGTTTTATGAGGCATGGTGATAATTCTGTTTTTCCAGTGATGAACTACATATAGTTTCAGTTGCAGTTTCCAGTTCAGTTTTTGTCTGCATATTTCTATTTATATTTTATGGTCTCTTTATTTTCTATTTGGTGAGGGTCTGACTGTGTTTTGCATGTATGACCAAGGTGAAGTATTCTGTTATCATGTAGTTTCTGTGTAGGCCTCTATAACAACCTGTCTTGTTCCATTTTCCTAATTGGAGGTATACTGATGTTTTAGAGCAGTGGTTCTCAACCTTTCTAATGCCGTGACCCCGAAATACAGTTCCTCATGTTGCGGTGACCCCTCGCCCCGCCCTCGCCCCGTGAGGGTGGGGCGAGGGCGGGGCTATGGATGGGGTTGGATTTTAGTGCATACTTATTTATTATGACATTTATAAACAGAACCACCATTCCTCATAAAACAATAAAATTAAGAAACATAAAGCATCAGTTATAATAGTAAAACCATACTAATAAAAGAATATTTTAAAATTACTGATAAATAGAATTTCTATTAATTAAAATCATATACATTTTTATAATTTCCCAAACACCAATAATATTTCAAAACAGCACATATATCAAATAACACACAATAATTAAAACTAATAAGGATTTTAAAAAGCCCCTGCTGTCCATACATGGGAGCTCTTGATTTCCAGTCACCCTGATATTGTCGAGGATTAGGAGTTTATCCTCTCTCTCTCACACATACACTCACATGTCCATTCTCTCTCACACATACACTGTCACATACTTACACATTCATGCTCTTATACCCACCATAACCTCTCACTCTCACAGACACTGATACACTCTCAGGGTGTAAGACACTCTCTTCCCCCCCCCCTCCCACACACACACACTCTTACTCCCCTGGATTTTCTCATACACACTCATGCTCTCACTCTTACTGGCTCCCTCACAACCTCAGAGCCTCTCAGATAAAACTCTATGCAGCAGAAACAATGCTGAATGTTGAGAATTGTGTTATGCAGACTAATCTGGAAAATGCACTAATTTCTACATGAGTCATAATGAATCAGTCCTCAGCTGCAGGCATCAATTGATTATCCTGGCTCCCTTTATGTTTGCCAAATACAGTTCATGTGTAACAACAATCCTAATTCTCCACCAGATCAAGCTGATTTCACATCCCACTTCATACTTTGTCACCTCCAGCTGAGTCAAACAATTAATCTAATTACTGCCACTGCTGCCACGTGGCTATTGGGGAGGCACTGATTGCTGCTATTGGCACTGAAGCCCATTCTGCTGCCTCCTCTGTGCAGGCCCCGTGGGTTTCCACTTCCTCCATGTTGATCTCGTACATTGTGAGATCCGCCATAGAGAAAGTGCTACTCTTGCACATTCCCAAAGATTACATGTGCCAATCAGTAAAAAGTAATTTATTTATTTTTTTTACATCTGCTTCCCTTTCTAATTTTTTGCCATTTCCTTTTATATTGCCTTTTTTTCTATTTCTTTTCTCTCCACCTGTTTTCTTCCCTCAAACACACAGGTTCTCATTCTCACATGCAGTTCTCTCTCACACACACATATACACAGGCTCTCACTGGCACAGGCTGTCTGAGTCTCACACACAGGCTCTCTCACACCCCCACATGCTGCCTTGCTCAAGCACAGGCTCTCACTCTTACATGCTGTCTCTTTCACACACACAGAGGCTCTCACATGCTGTCTCTGCAAACACACACAGTCTCTCAACTCATCTCATACTCGCACACACCTCTCTCTCACCTCTGGGCCTCTTCTTTACGGGTTGCCACAGGATGGGCTCTGCAGTGGCCCTAGTCTTCCCGGCCCCGCTGCTCCTCTTCTGCACGCGGCTGAAGCGCCTCTTCTACCCACGCGGTTGACGCGCCTCCTCCTTCCTCCCCGTGCGGCTCCGGCAACATTTGTCTTCCGGGGCAGGGCGGGCAGGAAGGAAGTAGGAGGAGCACCTGCAGTGGCTGATACACCTCCTTCCTGCCTGCGCGGCTCCAGCAACATACGTCACTGCGACGCGCTAGCTTTTTGGGCCATGTCTCTTCCCTTTTGGGGTTGGAGGAGGCAGGTCGCCAGCTTCGCCCCGCCTCCCCGCAGCAGCCGCGGCGCCGCGGACCGGCAAAAAACCCCAACGGCCCAGTACTGGTCCGCGGACCGGTGGTTAGGGACCTGCTTTAGGCGACCCCTGCGTTTTGGTCGTTCGACCCCCGCCGGGGTCGCGACCCACAGGTTGAGAACCGCTGTTTTAGAGCCTGTTGCAATGTTTGCAGTGTTGACTTTTCATAGATTGTTACTGTTTGAGTGCTGGCAGTTAGTACTTTTTTGGTATATTGCAATTGTAATTTACTTTAATCATGGCTTTTTGAGGGCCGAGCTCATAACAAGCATATGTTATATACAAGTTCAGATATTGAGAGGAATAATATACTACTATAAGTCTTTCTATTAACCTCCTTGGTTACAAAGAGGCTTCTTTGTAACCAGGGAGGTTAAAAGAAAGACTTACGCCTATTACCATATGAGTTCTAAGCATCTCTTTTCCAGGGTTTTTTGGTTTGTACCACAGTAGTATATATAAATATAATATATATGTTGTGATTATTTTTATTGATAATCTCCCTTTGCATGTAAAATCTACTATAAATGCATAATTTTTAATTGTGTGGGGGGGGGGGCACAAAGGGCCTCATTTCCAATATCGCATGCGATACAAAAAAGGGAAGGGAGAGAGGGGGAGGGAGAGAGAGAGAGAGAGAGAGAGAGCCTTGCCATGGTGCCGCCTCCCTAGACAGGTATTTGTATCCCTATGGGAGGCCCACCTAGTAACTTGAGGTGAGGTTTAAGTATTAGTGTAGGGGGTTAGGGGCCACTTTCACATTCAACGTGAGACGTACGAACAGAACAGTGGTCTCTTGTGAAGATTTGATGACCTACGGAGTGAGGAAACTCACTCCAAGATGAGATTTGTGCAATGTTCTCTCAACCTAGCTTGATGGACTCTCTACCTGGGTAACATCAAGCTAGGTTGAGAGAACATTGCACAAATCTCATCTTGGAGTTAGTTTCCTCACTCCGTAGGTCATCAAATCTTAACAAGAGACCACTGTTCTGTTCGTACGTCTCACGTTGAATGTGAAAGTGGCCCCTAACCCCCTACACTAATACTTAAACCTCACCTCGAGTTACTAGGTGGGCCTCCCATAGGGATACAAATACCTGTCTAGGGAGGCAGCACTATGGCAAGGCTCTCTCTCTCTCCTTTACTGGCTGTAGCGCACAACGTAACACACAAATGAAAGAGGTGTAGTTTGCAGAATCTCCTTGGAAACTAGTAGACCTAAGTCCTGTGGGAGGACTCTTAGGTCTAACTGCACTCTCTCTGTGGGTCTTTGGAATATCAGACCCTTGCCTTAGTAGAGTCTGGGGCAGGGGGAAATTTCATTTTGAAATGTCTAGTGAAACATTTGCAGATCCCTACCACTACCATGATGTCTCCATTACTTCTGTCCTCTATTCATGGAGAGCCCTTACCGAGTGAAGTAACCCTGCTTACTGAGCCAGTGAGCTTGCGTACTGGTGCTCTTCATACAGAGACTATTTCCTTCTTTGTGTTAGAGAAGGCCATGCACCCTGTGGTACTTGGGTTACCATGGCTGCAGATACACAAGCCTCAATTCAATTGGACCACCTTGAAACTTTCACGTTGGGGTCCAGACTGTCATGGCAAATGTCTAATGGAAGTCTCTCCAATACCCTGCATGCCAACTACCCCATTGTTGCCTGGGTTGCTGTCTCAATATGCATCTTACAAAGATGTATTCTGAAAAGAAGCCGCTGATGTGTTACCACCACACAGATCCTACAACTGCGCAATTAACTTCAAGCCCAATACGGAGCCACCCAGAGGAAAGGTCTACCCCCTTTCCATGGTGGAGAGTAGGGATGTGAATCGTTTTTTGACGATTTAAAAAAATCATCAGATATATTTTAAATCGTCAAAAATCGTTAAGATTCGCGATACAATAGAAATTCCCCCGATTTATCGTGAAAAATCGTAAATTGGGGGAGGGGGAGGGGGAGGGCAGGGAAAACCGGCACCCCAAAACAACCCCTAAACCCACCCCGACCCTATAAAACGAATCCCTTACCTTCCCCCACCCTCCCGAACCCCCCCAAAACTTTTTACGAGTACCTGGTGGTCCAGTGGGGGCGTGGGGACCGATCTCCCACTCTCGGTCCATCGGCGCCATTTTGGCTGCCACTCAAAAATGGCGCCGATGGCCCGATAAAAAAACAACCCACCCGACCCTTTAAAAATGACCCCTTAGCTTCCCCCACCCTCCTGATCCCCCCAAAACATTTTTTTTTATTTATTTTTTATTGAATATAACATTTATAACAAATGATATAGTCAGGGATTCCAAGGAAAAAAAGGAGAGCAAATACAACAATTTCCATATACATTTTTAACTCATAAATAAGGTTATCTAGTCCACATCTCGGAGAAGTGAAATACAAGTCAGATGGGCTGGATCATTATTTAATTTATAACCACCCATACTCCATTAATTAGCCCGATAAAAAAAAAACCCACCGACCCTTTAAAAATAACCCCTTAGCTTCCCCCACCCTCCCGAGCCCCCCAACACATTTTAAAATTACCTGGTGGTCTAGTGGTTGTCCCGGGAGCGATCTCCCGTTCTCAGGCTATCGGCTGCCACTCATAAAGATGGCGCCGATGGCCCTTTGCCCTTACCATATGACAGGGTATCCGTGCCATTGGCCGGCCCCTGTCACATGGTAGGAGCACTGGCTGGCGCCATCTTTAAAGATGGCTGCCGCCGTATTTAAAGATGGCTGCCACCATTGTAAAGATGGCTGCCACCATCTTTAAAGATGGCACCGGCCATCCAGGGCTCCTACCATGTGACAGGAGCTGGCCAATGGCACGGATACCCTGTCATATGGTAAGGGCAAAGGGCCATCGGCGCCATTTTTATGAGTGGCAGCCGACGGCCCGAGAACGGGAGATCGCTCCCGGGACCACCACTAGACCACCAGGTAATTTTAAAATGTGTTGGGGGGCTCGGGAGGGTGGGGGAAGCTAAGGGGATATTTTTAAAGGGTTGGGTGGGGGGTTTTTTTATCGGGCCATCGGCACCATTTTTGAGTGGCAGCCAAAATGGCGCCGATGGCCCGAGAGCGGGAGATCGGTCCCCGCACCCCCACTGGACCACCAGGTAATCATAAAAAGTTTTGGGGGGGGGGGAAGATAAGGGGTTAATTTTAAAGGGTCGGGCCTCACTAAAAAAAAAATAACGATGTGAATCAGTACCAATTCCGATTCACATCACCCCAGATCAGATTTTTTCCCCCGTCTAGCCGAACCCGATCATTAAGACGATCGGGCACACGATTCACATCTCTAGTGGAGAGTAAGGCAATGTCGGATTACATCCAGGAGAATCTCCAGAAAGGCTTCATAAGACCCTCTAAGTCTCCCGTGGTGCAGGATTCTTCTTTGTAGGAAAAAAGGATGGAACATTATGGTGATCTGAATGAGATCACCATAAAGGACCGCTACCCTTTACCACTCATCTTGGAGCTATTTGATAGGTTACAGGGAGTCAAGATATTCTCCAAGCTTGATCTCAAAGGAGCGTATAACTTAGTTTGCGTTCACTCTGGCGATGAATGGAAGACTGCGTTTAATATCCGAGATGGACACTTTGAATACCTGGTGATGCCTTTCGTCTTGTGCAATGCCCCAGCTGTCTTCCAGAACTTGATGAACGATATTCTGCATGATTTACTCTACTGATGTGTTGTTTTCTATCTAGATGACATCTTGATATTTTCTCAGGAACCTCAATCCCATCAGAAAGATGTCAAAAGAGTTCTGCAGAGACTTTGCAAGAACCACTTGTACACCAAACTGGCTAAATGTGAATTTCATAAGGAGTCTGTGCCTTTTGTTAGGTTACATCGTCTCAAACAAGGGATTTCAAATGGACCCTCAGAAGCTTGAAAGTTTTCAAAAATGGCCACAACCCACTGGTCTGAAAGCTCTAAGATGATTTTTGGGATTTACCAACTACTACCGAACCTTTATTAAAAATTACTCTTCAATGACTGTTCCATTAACAGCAATGACAAAGAAGGGAGCCAACACCACTAATTGGTCTACTGAAGCTATGACCGCATTCCAGAAGCTAAAACACACCTTTCAAAGCAAACCATGTCTTCGCCATCCTGACCCTACTCGACCCTTCATTGTGGAAGTCAATGCCTCTGATGTAGGTGTTGGAGCTGTGCTAAGCCAGACTGGTGATTCAAAGACCTTGCACCCCTGTTCATTCTTTTCCCGACACTTCTTGCCCATGGAGAAGAACTACGGTATTGGGGATAAAGAACTATTGGCAATAAAAATGGCATTTGAAGAATGGCACCCCTGGCTTGAAGGTGCACAGCATCAGATTACTGTCTATACTGACCACAAAAATCTGGAGTACCTCCGCCACGCTCAATGCCTCAACCATAGACAGGCGAGATGGTCCCTGTTCTTCAACAGATTTGACTTTGTACTAAAATGTCACCCTGGTGACAAGAATGTCACCTCGGTCCTTCCTCTCAGAAGACCTTCCTGATGAACCTCAGCATATTATTGACCCGAACCGAGTGGTCCTCTCAGCTACACATCCGATACCCCCCTGGCAAGACCATTGTACCCCACAACTTAAGAAAGAAACTGCTAAGTTGGGCTCATGATTCGAAACTGGCTAGACACCCTGGTCAACGGTGAACACTGGCTAAGCTACAAAAGTACTATTGGTAGCCCACCATGAAGGAAGACACTCTAGCTTATGTAGCCTCCTGTTCTAATTGTGCCAGACAGAAACCTCTGCCTAGGTGTCCTTGGGGCCTGCTTCAACCCTTGCCAGCACCGGATGAGACCTGGACCCATATTGCAAAATATTTTGTGGTGGACCTGGCACTCTGGAGGTAACAATACCATCTGGGTTACAGTGGATCGATTTTCGAAGATGGCTCACTTTGTGGCTCTCCCTGGTTTGCCATCAGCAATGGAACTTGCTAAGTCATTCATCAGTCACATCTTTCGCCTACACGGCCTGCCTAAACATATTGTTTCTTACAGAGGAGCTCAATTTACAGCTAAGTTCTGGAAAGCCTTGTGTAAGAAATTTGATATCACACTTGACTTCACCTCTGCGTCCCATCCTCAGTCAAATGGCCAAACTGAGAGAATGAATAGAACTCTCAAACAGTTCCTCTGCGCTTATGTCAGTTCACGACAGAATGACTGGGCTGATCTGTTGCCCTGGGCTGAATTTACCATCAATTCTCATCCAACATCATCTATTGGATCTACACCATTTGAAGTGGTCTACGGATGACAACCATTACCACCTTTACCACTTCCACTTTCTGTGTCATCCTCGGCAGCTCAATCTACTGCCAAAGATATACAGCAGCTCTGGAGAAAGACTAAAGAGATGCTCCAACAAGCAGGACAAAGAGCAAAAAAGGCTATGACGCTCACCATAGCAAGACTCCTGAATTCCAGCCTGGTGGTAAAATGTGGCTATCTACCAAACATCTGAGACTTAAGCTTCCTTCTGCTCGCTTTGCTCCATGCTTTGTTGGTCCCTTTCCTATTCTCCGACAGTTGGGTACACTCACCTATAGTCTGCAACTTCCTCCAGCTATGAAGATTCATAATGCTTTCCACGTTTCGCTGCTGAAACAGCTTGTTCTTAGCGAGTTCTCCACCAAGATACCTGAACCAACTTCTGTTGATGCAGAAGAAGACATTGAATACAAGGTAGATGCCATCCTTGATGTAAGAAAGAGAGGGAGAGTTTGGGAATCTCTCCTGTCATGGGAGGGATATGGACCAAAAGAAAACTCTTGGGAACCATTGGCTAATATCATGGACAAAGAGATCAATTTCATCGATCACATCCTCAAAAACCAAGACCAGGTAGGGGGTCTGGAGGGGGCCCTTTGAAGGGGGGTACTGTTGCGTCCGGTCTCAGACGGCTTCGACCTTTGTGCCTCACCTTTTTTCCTTCTCTCTCCTCAAGCCTTGGGAAGTTGGCTGCCACCGCGTCTTCATGCCGCTCTCCCCGGCGTCCCCGGATCTGCAACAGCGACGTCGTTCGCCATGTTTCCTAAAGGCCTCCTAGGGTGCATGCGCACACACCACCCACATCTTTAATATGTCATGGCAGGAACCTCGGGGGGGTCCCCTCCGAGTGAAGTCAGCACATCCTGGTATTTAGCCTACCCTTCGTTTGATAAAAAACTGAGTTAGCAAGGACTGGAATAGCTCTGGTCTAAGCTGCTCTGCTGCTTCCTAGCTGCCGCAGGAGGCTCTCTCCACCCTTCAGGGTAATTCTACTTTAACTAGGGTACCCGCTCCTTGGGGGCCCTTCTGCTTCTTTTCAGGTGTCTATCCTGGGATACCAGGTACTCACTCCTCGAGGGCCTGCTCTCCCTAATCTGGTGCCTCCCACTCTGGAAGTCCTGGCAGGCAGAAGTTGTAAAGCTACAGCTTCTGCTTCAGTGAGTACTAACCTATCAGTCTATCTCACCTACAGCTTTAGAGCTCTACATCCAGGACTTGTTCCTGTTCACCGCGCTGTCTTCACCTTCTCAAGAGTGAGATGGGTCCTCTCTGCTGAGGATCCCTGGACTACTACTGCTGGAGCTACCTTCCACTGCTGCCCGCTTCCCGGGCAGTGCCACCATGCTGTATAATAAAGATCAACTGCTCTGTGTTTGCGTGAATAGATTCTAGCCTGGTACTGCAGTCCCTCACGGGGCTTCTCCCTGTGGGAGTGGCCATCACTGCAGCACCCAATTATCCACTCCAATACCTCATAACCATAACAGTTTTGCATTCACTGAAATGTAACCAATCCTTTGGTTTGTCACTACATGGTCTAGGTCCCTTACGATTTGGACTAGTAACATCATGGAATTTTCCATTCTCCTTCAGTCTCTCCATTGAGCTGACTGGATTAGTTATACCAGAGGCATAAGGTGGAGTTAGAAAAGTACAGAGTGTGCTCATTTTGAGTTGGGTTGGAGGAGTAAGGAGTGTTTGTTATTTTTCTCCATGCTGAGTTGGGCCCACTAACCCAGCTCAGAATTTTTCTTGCGTTTAGTGGAGATCCCTTCTCAGTAAACTCCCTGTCTGCGAGTGTCTGCCTCCCTTTTGTAGAGGATTACGGTTTTTGTAGATTTTGATCCAATTTTCATGAGTTTCCTTATTCTAGGGAACACCCTGTGCCTTGGGAAAGGAGCAACCTCTTCTAATCCTGAGAACAGGGGCTGGAGAGCTGTAAGCAACCCTTCTGCTCCCTAGAGGAAGCAAGACCAGTGACGGCACTACCCAGCGTGAGATACTTTGGATAGGACTTTTTGTTGATGTGGAGGTTTTTGTCCCACCCCTCTGCACAACCTGGTGAAGGAGATAGAGAGCTGTGAGCTGAACTGGAACATCTGGCCTCTCACTCCCTGAGAGCTCCATCAAGGTTGTGACATCAAGACTTGGGAGATTCCCAATCAGATTTCCACCCCAGGGCACAGGCCTGGGCACAGGCCGAGGGCTTCAGACTATTTGGACTCAGGTAGGATCTTTTCATGGCGTGAGGCTCCCCACTAGGATTCTCCCTCTACTGGGCTGTTGCACAGATGAATAGACAGTGGCAAGCTCCCTCCCAGGAGCTGGAGAGATGGACACCAGCATCCCAGCAGAGACCCCGTGTAAATAGTTCAACTGCACAGTTTCATTTGCTTAATGTTTGTGGGACAGTAATTGACCTGTTGGAAATGATCAGTAAATATGATTTGATCACCCAGTCTGAGTCCAGCCTGTCTGTCCTTGAGGAGAACACCACACCAGAAAGATACACACACCATAGAAGGGACTCTCAATCACCAAGGCCACAGAGGATTTCCTCTTTCCCCAGAGAAATGCAGGAAGGAGGGGAAGGATTGCAAGATCAGCCCCGACTTATAAATAACTTTATGGCCCTAGAGGAACCATCAACACCCCAGCAAAGAGTTACAGAAATATTCAATTCAGTATTTTAAAGAATGGACTGGCTAAGTTAAAAGCAAAGTCCATGAAATAAATAAACTGGGCTCTGGGATAATGCTTGGATCGCTGGTCATTCCCTCTGAGTTCCTGGTCCATGGATAATAAGAAGGAAACAGTTCAGAGAAGGACTATTAAAATGGTAATAGGACCTGTAACCCAAGCTCTACACAGAGAAATTGAAGACAATCAAAAGGTTTTCTTTGGAAGAAAGAAGGAAAAAGTGAGATATGACAGAAACACTCAAACATTTGACAGGATTCAATAAATTAAATGAAAAGGTGAAATTTTCCATAGAAAGAGATTCAAGATCAAGGGTTCGTGAGATGAAGCTGGAAGGATGGATGCTCAAAGGGAACATGAGATATTGCTTCTTTAGTAAGAGGAAGGTAGATACCTGGCACAATGTACCAGGAGAGGTGAAGGAGATCATACTTTTGCAGAAGTTAAGCATGCTTGAGGCAGATATGGAGAGCAATGGTAAGAACAGGATTGTAAGGCTGGTTACAAAAAAAATGAGGGGCCCCCCAGGATGCTGTTTTCAGTATGGGTACTTGTATGCGCATCTATTTAGATTGGCAGAGACAACAAAACTGATGAATAAGGAGAGATATCCTACAAATGGTCAAGTTTGTATGAGTGACAGATAGGAGATAGCCTCAGAACAGTGCAGAAGTAACTAGGCAATTGGGTGGGCTAACTCTTGCTTACCTACCATCATTTACTACGTTACAGCAGATCCAGAGATCTAATTTAACTCATCATGATCTGGCATCTTTAATTAATGCTATAATCACCACCCGCTTTAATTGCTGTAATTCTTTATTTGCTGGTCTAACAAACCCCAAATAGCCAGATTGCATCTTATTCAGACTACCAACACCCGCTTACTGTTAGGATAAAAGGCAAGGAAGCTACCACGTTACACCAGCACTAGAGACACTTCATTGGGTGCCAACAGCCTTTAGAGTACAATTTAAGATTCTGTCCTTGCGCAAGATGATACACTAGAAGAGACCATCTGATATGAACAAATATTTACAGAATTGTATTCCAGGCTGGGCAATTCATTTCTTTCAAGAGGCCCTTCTTCTGCATCCTTCAGGAAAGAAGATTAGACTTGTAGAAATCAGAGGGGAGGCATTCTCATGTGCTGGGCCTATTCTGCGGAATAAAATTCCTAAGGAGTTAAGAATCATGCAGGATTATTTAGTTTTCTGAAAAGAAAGCAAAGCCTGGCTTGTTAGCATTTTGTTGGTACTGTTTTTTGGATTTAATACACTTATTATGCTGTCGTGATACTTTGCTTTTTGCTAGCCTGTATCATTTTTATTTGCAGTCTATAAATTAATTATGGGTATTAAAAAAAACAAAACCCCACATCATTCCTCCTTTCATTAATACTTTTGAAAAAATGCAGCACTTGGATGTCTTTTCCCAGAAAAAAAACAAACCTTCACCAGAGAAGAACGTTTATTTGAAGAGGCAATTGCTTTCAGTGCAAAACGTTTCACCCATCTGCAAATATTCTGATATGTGCTGGTGAATAAATAGCAGTCTGATTGCTCATTGCCATCCCCAAAGTGGCCATGCTTTGATGTCCTTGTTGGAAAAGGGCTCTCTAACCACAAAATAAAATCCCAAATCTTGAAAAGGCAGAATCACAAAACCTGAGTGCACAGCGTGCAATCTAGAGGGCTCATTTCTCTGCTTTGGACATTGTGAGGGTGTTTCTCTGTTGGTTTCCGCTGGGGTCATGGCATTTTGTTGCACTCCTGCAATTTTCTGCAACGTTTACTCCTTTCACACCTGCCAGCTGTTCCTGGGCCCACCTTGTGCTGCTTTCCAGGCAATTCTATTTCCCTCTTGAGGCGTTTTGGGATTTCTAATCACGCTTTCTCAATACGAATGCAAGGTCGTAGAATCTTGGGAAATGGGTGAAAGACTCGGCTGCCAGTTGTTCATGCAGGCAATTCGAGGTCAGGTGGTAGGGTTCCCACTTTGCCCATCAGCTGAACAGGTTTATCCCCATTGCATGCATCTGATCTTTTTTCCCCCTTTGATTTTTATAAGAAATTAGAACTACAGCTCCATGCATCCAAAGGGATAAAACTAGGACTGTATCAGGCTGTTTGGTTGACGGGTAAAGTGGCAGCCCTATTGCATAGCAAGTGTGCTTCTCGTGGCATTTTGGATTTTGCTTTCTGTGCTCGGTTTCAGGAGCTTACTTAATCTGGGTTTTTTATTTTTTGGAGGGGTGTGGGGGGGAGGGATTGCCTATGATTTGAAGAATGTTTTCACATTTTCTTCTGTTATGGGATCTTTCATTTCTTTATCTTCCCATTTTATCTGGGATTTCTTTTCTTTTATCTGACATGCTTTTATATGATATTTTCATACCGTTCTACAGACTTGTAGCTCCAATTTTCCTAATAAAGGCAAAAGGCAGAACTAGAGGTCCATAGAGTCGAGAGGCAAAACCAGAACTGGATCAGCCTGTTAAGGTTGATCTGGATCAAGTGGTGACCCTAATAGCAGAATTTCCCAAAATTATTATTATAGTAGGAGAAAGCTACAGAAGGTTAGATGTTTTGGCTTCTTTGAACTTGCTGGGAGAGGGGGAGGTTTGTTAAATGTGCTTGAAACACATCACAGAAACAATTTTACACATTGTGCTCTTACTAAATCAAATAGTGTTTTCCTTCCTTAAAAAAAAAAAAGTCTCATTGAGTTTAAACATGGCTTGACAGCACCCCCATGTGGCCAGTGGAAGTAGCACTTACTAAACTGGAATTAAAAGGACTATGCTGGAACATCCAGTGCTTTAGGCAATAATTTTAGGTATACAAGGCAATAAAATGTCTACCTGAGAGGCGATGGATGCCAGCTGTGTGCACATTTGCAAGACTATTTCTTGCTGAGAACAGCGGGATGTGGATAAGATTTTTATGATGCAGCCCACAGTAAAAAATAAAATTCCTAATAGACTTTTCACCTTTATAGTCTTGTCTTACAGTAAAAGCAAGTATTTTATTATATTGTTTTGTAATTGCTTGTTTTATTAGATAAAAAAATATTTAGTATATTATCAGGCAAACATTTTGCAAGCCGCATGGTTGAGACAGCTCAGATTTGGGACCCTAGCTGGGGTTTAGCTACTGACTTAGGCTGGGCCAGATCTTGGTCTACTGGATGAGCCAATTGGTCTTTTCCGTCATCCTCTATGGTGGCAATAAGAGGGCAATTTTCAAATATAATATGACCTGACCGAAAATCACCTTCCTCAAATGCGGGAGAGCCTGGTAGGAAAGAGGAGAGAGAGACAGACTTTTATAGTGGGCCAGAATAGCTGCTGGCCCACTATAAAAGTCTGGTAAGTTGGTACTGCTTTTATATCTTTTTTCTTTTTAGAAGTGTGACAAGGCCCCTAACATAGGGTCAGATCAATAAATGGGCCATGGAGAAATTGTAAGGAAAAATGGCCTTAACATATAGGGTTGACTGATGAGTCTTTATTGCAGAGGTTATTCATGGGGATGTGTGTGTCTTTCTCTCTCTCTCTAAGTGTGTGGCGAGGGAGAACTATTATGGGGAGTGTGTAAGGACATAATATAAGAGAACAGAGGGGAGTGTTTGGCAAGAAGCTGGAGTGAAATCAGGGAGGGGGAGTTCCTCTCTCTTACTGCCAGTGTCCAGCAAGGCTTATGACACCAGGAGATGCAGAATATACTCCTGGGCAGTGCTACCGAGCCACTCAGAAAGAAGCCTGAATTTTTCCAGTGCGGTTGCTTCCATTCCTTGAGCAGGAAGATGTTGAGAGAGGATTATGAATCCTAAGTGCTATCTATGCTGAAAGAATGGACTACGTTTAAATCGCTATTGCTCAAAGGGAAGAAGAGCAAAGAATTGATGTTATCCTGAGAGAGAACCTTGGAGGAAGAGTGTTTTGTTGTTGCCGTTTTTTGATACTGCTACTAACGCTGTAAGAAACGTACTATATACCCGGAGAAATCAGACATTTTAAGGACTTCTACTCTGACTGTTGATATCTCCACATTTTGGTAACTAAAATTATTTTTTGATTATACCTTTTGTTTGAAGTCTTCCTTAATCACAAGGTGGGAGTTCATAAAAAAAAACCAACTGGTGGTAGCTAATGAAGCTGGGGATCATTCAGAGGGGTCACAGAGGGGAAAGAGGTTTTTACTAGATCTACTACTGTCCTCACCTCTAGGCAAGGTCCATTACACCACCTGTGTAACTCCAGTTCACAGGGAGTCACCTTCCCAGCCCTGCAGAGCCCTGGGTTTGCTCGATTAGCATAGAGGAAAAGACTTTCTGGGCCAAGGGAATTGGGGCTGAAAACACCTGCAAGGCTACTGAGCAGAAGTTACTTCCAAAAATTAAAACAGTTCACACAAATGTTGTGCTCCAAACAAGAAAACAGTATACTTAAAGATGAAATTTAAAAGCCGGGCACGCACCAAAATCGGGAGATGCACATGTGCGCCGGATTATAAAAGCCTCCCTACATATGCGTGCATTTCACGATATGCAAATATCTCAAGCCAGGTCCAAAAGGGGAGTAGTTTCGGCAGGTCATGGGCATTCCGGGGCATAGCCAAGAGATGCGAGTGCAAATATTTACACAACTGGGCACGCACCCAGGTCCAGAGCTGCATGCTCATGCATGCACCACTGCTATAGAGAAGATATAACTTAAAAAAAAGAAAAAAGCCATTTCTGAGGGGTTTAAAGGGTCTGGGGTAACTGAGGGGAATGCAGACTAAAGAATCAGGGGGGGTTTGAAGATGTAACTCTAGTCTGGGTGAACTGGTGGACGAACTGGAGAAACTGGTCATGGCATGAATATGTACCTGTTATTAAACTCCTCGACTTGCATGGCTCATACCGTGATGTTTGTGGTTGTGCATGCCAAGTTGCAAAATCGGGCACACCTATATGTGTGCCTATTCTATTTTATAACATACACACGTATGTGCATGCATTTTATAAAATTGCTGCGGCCCTGGGTGCACACCAATGCACAGACGTCATTGTGCATCCGCATACCCCTTTGAAAGTTACCATCCCTGACAAAAAAATTGTAAAGTTTCAGCAGTTACATCAGCAAGTTTAAAACTTTGTCAGTACAAAATCCACAGAAAACAAAAATCCACTATTCTCCAGAAATCTTCCCAATCACTTTCACAATGCACAATTCTTAAGCAAAGTAAGTCTCTTAGTCTCCAATAGCTCTACTCTTTCTCCCTTTGGTACTCTATTGTTAGCCCAGAAATGATCAGGCTAGAAGTTAAAATCTCTCCCGAAATTGCTGCAATTATGCACAATTCAAGGAGCAATAGGGATGTACATTCATTTGTAACAAATGACAAAAATGCAACGAATGAGGCAATTTCAATATGTTCTAAATGGAATGTTCCAAAATTAATCTAAATGCAACAAATGAAGTCATTTTCGACATGTTCTGAATAGAATGCTCCAAAAATAGTCTCCTACAAAAAGAATTAATTTTCAGGTACTTTTGTATTCGCAACATTTTAAAAAGAAGCAGACCCCTGGCAGATCTAGTGTTAGGAGCGCAGCCTTCAGGCCCTGTTAGGAGCACGGAGGCGCAGTCCCATCTCAAGGGAGGATGTGAGCCCTTGAAATTGTCGGTTCAGTGTGCTGCGGCAGTCAAAAAAGCAAACAGAATGTTGGGAATTATTAGAAAAGGAATGATGAATAAAACGGAAAATGTCATAATGCCTCTGTATCGCTCCATGGTGAGACCGCACCTTGAATACTGTGTACAATTCTGGTCGCCGCATCTCAAAAAAGATATAATTGCGATGGAGAAGGTACAGAGAAGGGCTACCAAAATGATAAGGGGAATGGAACAACTCCCCTATGAGGAAAGACTAAAGAGGCTAGGACTTTTCAGCTTGGAGAAGAGACGACTGAGGGGGGATATGATAGAGGTGTTTAAAATCATGAGAGGTCTAGAACGGGTAGATGTGAATCGGTTATTTACTCTTTCGGATAGTAGAAGGACTAGGGGACACTCCATAAAGTTAGCATGGGGCACATTTAAAACTAATCGGAGAAAGTTCTTTTTACTCAACGCACAATTAAACTCTGGAATTTGTTGCCAGAGAATGTGGTTCGTGCAGTTAGTATAGCTGTGTTTAAAAAAGGATTGGATAAGTTCTTGGAGGAGAAGTCCATTACCTGCTATTAAGTTCACTTAGAGAATAGCCACTGCCATTAGCAATGGTTACATGGAATAGACTTAGCTTTTGGGTACTTGCCAGGTTCTTATGGCCTGGATTGGCCACTGTTGGAAACAGGATGCTGGGCTTGATGGACCCTTGGTCTGACCCAGTATGGCATTTTCTTATGTTCTTATGTTCTTTTGGTCCGGGATCTGATTCATCACGCCCATAGGTCTGGTCTGTCGGCGGCCTTTTTGTCCCTCGATCAGGGGAAGGCCTTCGACAGGGTAAATCGCAATTTTCTCATGGGTACTTTGCGAGTGTTCGGTTTTGGACCCGGGTTCGTGGGGTACCTCCGCCTCTTGTACTCGAGAGCGGAGTGTCTGGTTAAAGTCAACTGGTCCCTGGCGGCGCCCCTGGCATTCGGGCGGGGAGTGAGTCAGGGGTGTCCCCTCTCGGGTCAACTCTACGCGCTGGCCATCGAGCCGTTCCTGTGTCTTCTGCACAGGCGGCTCGTCGGTCTGGTGCTGCGAGAGCCTGAGTTGCGGGTCACCCTTTCAGCCTATGCCGACGACGTGCTCCTGGCAGTACAGGACCCGCTTGACTTACAGAGGGTGCGTGACTGCCAGCAGGTTTATTCCACAGCCTCATCCGCTAAGGTCAACTGGGACAAAAGCTCCGGCCTCTTGGTAGGGCCGCAGGGGGTGGACGCCCATCTCCCTGCCCTGTCGTGGGGCAGGGAGACCCTTAAGTATCTCGGCATCCACCTGTCCATCGCGGATGCCACCGCCTCCGTTAACTGGAGTGAGCTCGAAGAGAAGCTTGCCTCAGGGCGTGGAGGGGTCTACTGCATCTGGTGTCATTCCGGGGTCGGGCCTTGGTGGTGAATCAGCTGCTGGCGAGCATGCTGTACCACCGCCTCACCGCCTTGAGTCCGCCCCCGGAGTTCCTTGCTCGTGCTCAAAGGAAACTGCTGGACTTCTTTTGGGGCGGTGGGAAGCACTGGGTCTCCGTCGGGGTCCTGGCTCTCCCGTCGGGAGAGGGCGGTCATGGGCTAGTGTGCCTGAGAAGTCAGGTGCACACCTTCCGTCTACAGGCCCTGCAGAGATTCCTGTACGCGGACCCCGCTCCGCGATGGCGCCCGCTGGCAAACCATTTTTTGCGCCAGACGGGCAACCTGCGGTACGACTGGCAGCTGTTGGTCCTCGACCCGAGCGGCTTCACCCCCAAGAGGCTCTCGCGGCTGCCGGGATTCTACCGAGAGATGCTGAAGGCTTGGATGCTGCTGGGACTGACCAGGGGGTTGCCGAGCGGGCCGGGCAAACTCCTGGGGGAGCCCCTCCTACATAACCGCGCTCTCGGTTTGGTGGGGCTGGAGGAGAAAGTCTGCCTGCGACGCTACCTGGTCGGCGCCCAGGTGACCAAGGTCGGGGACATGCTAGATGCCCCGCCTCAAGTCATCAGCCACATTCTCAAGTTTGTGCCAGACACTCTCCGTCTTCTAGCGAGAGTCGTGAGCGAGGCGGGCCCGCTAGAGCCCGGGGCTCCCCGCCTGACTGCATCCCCTGGCCCCCCGGCGCTGATTATAGGGCCTAGGTTTGCCGAGGACGGCAGGCCCCCTCGAAGAGCTGACGTTCCTCTTTGCGCCCACAGTCTTAGTAGGCTGCGGGAACTGCCCGTAGCGGACTTCCGGACCGTGTCCCGGAGGGTCCTGGGCAGGCTGGTGCTAAATACCGTGCATCGCCTCGCCCTCGCTCCGAGGCCCGACACTCCCTGGCAGGAGGTGTTGCCGCCGAGGAGGGTGGACGGGAGCGGGCCCCGCTGGGGATCGTTCTATTCTGAGCTGATCACCGGCTACGAAGGGGACCGCTCCTGGAGGTTGGTGCACGGGGCCGTGGCCACCAGCCGGTTCAAGGCGCGGGTTATCCGGGAGGATCCCTCCTGTCCGTTCGGCTGCGGGCAGGAGGAGGACCTTTTCTACCTGGGGCTTCAGTGCCCCAGGCTCACCCCCTTCCTGTCCTTTTTGAAAGGTTTATTTTTGGGGTTTTGGTTACATTTCACCCCGCACCACCTCATTTACGGGCGCGCACTTAGGAGGGGGCCTCTGCGCCAAAGGGCCGCCTTGGTCAACTATCTCCTGTCCGCCGCCAGATCCTCAGTCTGGCGGTCGCGGCAGGAGATGTTGACCGAGGGCCGGTCCCTGGGGTGCGAGGTCCTCTTCCGTTCGACTGTGCGCGCCCGGCTGAAAGCGGAGCACATCTGTGTGTTGTCCGCCGGGCGGGTAGAGGAGTTTACCCGCCGGTGGGCAGTGGACGGAGTGCTCTGCTCCCCTTCCCTCCCTCCCCTTTTTGAATTAATCCCTTTGATTTGAGTTTTTTGTGTTATAGTTCTGTTTTGTTTCTGTGCACTTTTTGGGTGTCCCTTTTCCCCTTTGTTTCTATACCTTTCCTCCCCTCACCCCCCGCTAAGGATCAAAGCGGTGGGGGTGAGGGGGCCCCTTCCCCCCCCCCCTCCCTTGGTCCCGATCAGGATCAGTTCCCTTTCTAATCGGCGACCCCTCCCCTTTTCCTGCCCCATCCTCCGCCCCTTGTGGCGGATCATTTGCGGGCCCCCTACCCCTGAGGTCGAACATCCCCCTTCCCTTTCCTTCCCCCTCCCTCTCTTTTTTCACAGGGTACAGCGGTCCTTCGCCAATTGGCGGCATCAGCGTAGACTGCCGCCCTGTGTCCCCCTCCCCCCCCCTGGAATGCCGTCGGTGTGGGCAGGAGTATCCTGCATGGTGGGCCTTGCCAGCAGGGGCTTAAGAGGCACTACTCAAAAATACTCCGCTCAGTATCCCACCAGACCACACACAACAAAAGAAGGCTTATTCCAATCCCCAGTTTCACTCGCAATCAAGCCATCAGTCTCTCACTCATCTCCATTATATTGTTCAACGCCCAATCCCTCCAGAAGAAAAACACATCTCCTACATGACATTCTAACTGATTCCAAACAGAAATATGCGCTGTCACTGAAACCTGGTTTAAACAACATGACACTCCCCTCATCAACCAACTACCCATAGACAACTACGACGTGTTCTCAATACCACGTAAAAAGAAGAGAGGAGGCAGCTTACTTTTGGCTGTAAAAAAGGAGCTCCAACTTCTATCCCAGAAATGCGATCTCCCAAACCAGTACGATATTGGCTTTTTCAAATCTAAGTCACTTCAAATTTGTCTCATTTACACCCCCCCAGGTCTACTAGAGAAAGACTCATCCCCCCTTATTGAATTCTTTGCGAAATCCCTATCCGCTGACTTACCCACGATTCTCCTTGGAGACTTTAACTTACATGTGGATGCTTGCCCGCAATCCCCGGCCTGTGAAGCATTCATCTCCTCCCTCGAAGCTACGGGTTTCAACCAAATTGTTCACTCTCCTACACACAAAGCTGGCCACACCCTAGATCTGATTTTCATCAACTCCCCTATCAACATAAGCAATCCCCCTTCATGCCTGGCAGTACCTTGGTCTGATCACTCTTTGATTCTTACTAACCTCACTCTTCCGCAAATTTCCCCTACCTTGCCCTGCCAGACCATATCTTTCAAATGCCGCAAAACTTGTATTGTGGACATTATCACACAAGCATGCTCTGACAATCAAATTGACCTCTCTTCCCCAGACAACGCCTTCTCCTCCTGGGTCAACCTCACCCTTAACATTGCCAATAAAAATTGCCCACTAACAAAAACCTTCAACCCGAACCGTAGAAACAGAAAACCCTGGTACACACCTGATCTCAGAATTCTTAAAACTCAGCTCAGAGCTGCTGAAAGGTGCTGGCGCAAACACCACTCCCCCCGCAGCCAAAACCAACTATTACCAATGCATGCACGAATACAGAAACTCCATCCTCCATACTAAACGTGAATACTATGCCAGAAAAATACACGGTCTACAACATAACCCCAAGGCCCTGTTCTCTATGGTTGCTGACCTTACCACTCCCTCTCACATGCAACAACTAGCAACCACCTCCAAGAGTCGATGCAATGAGTTAGCACATTTCTTTAGAGATAAAGTTACCTCCATCACGGCACACTTCTCTCACAATAACAACAATGTTATTCTTCCTATCTTCAGCGCTTCAGCTACTCTTTCCTCTTTTGACTCTTCTTCCTCCCTGGAAATAGAGAACATCCTAAGAAAAATGAAACCCTCCTCATATCCCTCTGAAACTATCCCCTCTAAACTTCTACTATCTATTCCCAAAGTAATCGCCAAACCGCTATCCAACATCCTCAACTGCTCTTTAGAGCAAGGCACAGTCCCTAACCTTCTCAAACAAGCAGTAGTGAAACCGCTACTCAAAAAACCCAATCTTGACCCTGCCACATTGTCTAATTACAGACCTGTTTCCAACCTACCCCTTCTAGCTAAAATTCTTGAAAAACTAGTTAACTCTCGCCTTTCTCTTCATCTTGAACAACACAACATTCTCCCATCAACCCAACATGGTTTCAGGAAGCATTTAAGTACTGAAACCCTACTACTCTCTCTTTCCGACACACTTATCAGACACTGGATCCTCTTATCTGATTGCTATGCTAGACATCTCCGCCGCGTTTGACACTGTCAATCACTCTATCCTCCTCAACATCCTCAGAAGTATTGGGATCTCTGGTAATGCACTCGCCTGGATACAATCTTATCTCCAAAATCGCTTTTTCACTGTCCTAGTTGATAACAATGAATCTGAACCTATCAGTCTCCCTCAGGGATGATGTTCCCCAGGGCTCCTCCCTCTCCTCTACCCTCTTTAATATATACATGCTTCCCCTTACCACCCTTCTCACCAACCTTCACATCAAGCTGTTTGAGATTAATATTTTTATATATTGAAGGTTTACTGCATGCTGTGAACCCAGTATAGGACACAGCACATTCTCCCATAGTCCCTGAAGCAGGCACCCCGTGCCGAAACATGGCCCGTGTCGGACAAGCAGCTCCGTACCCATAAGACATTACAGAGGCGACGACCCTGATAATTATGAAATAAGATAACAGTGGGATGGAAAAGCAGCAGGGGAGAAGGGATTTTTAGAAAAATTAAAAAATTAAAAAAGAGATTCGTGAGAGATATTGTTCAATTTAATAAAAGAATAATAGACGGAGGTTAAAGAGAGGATAACTGCAAATCGGTTACCCTCATTCAATAACCTCCGTACAAGATTACCACCAAGCAAACATTCCCTTGTATGTTCAACTTGGTGTACTGATGCAATTGATAGCAGTGACTATTCCCTAAGTAAATTTGATTAATAGCCGTTAATGGACTTCTCCTCCAAGAAATTATCCAAACCTTTTTTGAACGCAGCTACACTAACTGCACTAACCACAACCTCTGGCAACAAATTCCAGAGCTTTATTGTGCATTGAATGAAAAATAATTTTCTCCAATTAGTCTTAAATGTGCTACTTGCTAACTTCATGGAATGCCCCCTAGTCCTTCTATTATTCGAAAGTGTAAATAACCGATTCACATCTACCCGTTCAAGACCTCTCATGATCTTAAACACCTCTATCATATCCCCCCCTCAGCCATCTCTTCTCCAAGCTGAACAGCCCTAACCTCTTCAGCCTTTCCTCATAGGGGAGCTGTTCCATCCCCTTTATCATTTTTGTTGCCCTTCTCTGTACCTTCTCCATCGCAACTTTATCTTTTTTGAGATGCGGTGACCAGAATTGTACACAGTATTCCAGGTGCAGTCTCACCATGGAGCAATATAGAGGCATTATGACATTTTCCGTTTTATTAACCATTCCCTTCCTAATAATTCCTAACATTCTGTTTGCTTTTTTGACTGCTGCAGCACACTGAGCCGATGATTTTAAAGTATTATCCATTATGATGCCTAGATCTTTTTCCTGGGTGGTAGCTCCTAATATGGAACCTAACATCGTGTAACTACAGCAAGGGTTATTTTTCCCTATATGCAACACCTTGCACTTGTCCACATTAAATTTCATCTGCCATTTGGATGCCCAGTCTTCCAGTCTTGCAAGGTCCTCCTGTAATGTATCACAGTCTGCTTGTGATTTAACTACTCTGAATCAGTTTATATCATCCGCAAATTTGATAACCTCCCTCATCGTATTCCTTTCCAGATCATTTATATATATATATTGAAAAGCACCGGTCCAAGTACAGATCCCTAAGGCAAGCCACTGTTTACTCTTTTCCACTGAGAAAATTGACCATTTAATCCTACTCTCTGTTTCCTGTCTTTTAACCAGTTTGTAATCCCCGAAAGGACATCGCCTCCTTTCCCATGACGTTTAATTTTCTTCGAAGCCTCTCATGAGGGACTTTGTCAAACGCCTTCTGAAAATCCAAATACACTACATCTACTGGTTCACCTTTATCCACATGTTTATTAACCCCTTCAAAAAATGAAGCAGATTTGTTAGGCAAGACTTCCCTTGGGTAAATCCATGTTGACTGTGTTCCATTGAACCATGTCTTTCTATATGCTCTACGATTTTGATCTTGAGAATAGTTTCCACTATTTTTCCCTGCACTGAAGTCAGGCTCACTGGTCTATAGTTACCCAGATCGCCCCTGGAGCCTTTTTTAAATATTGGGGTTACATTGGCCACTCTCCAGTCTTCAGGTACAATGGATGATTTTAATGATAGGTTACAAATTTTAACTAATAGATCATAAATTTCATTTTTTAGTTCCTTTAGTACCCTAGGATGCATACCATCTGATCCAGGTGATTTGCTTCTCTTTAGTTTGTCAATCTGGCCTACTACATCTTCCAGGTTCATAGTGATTTCGCTCAGTTCATCTGTGTGACTGGTGTTTTTCATGGTTAAATAGGATACAATATTGCTAGGGTTATCAGATTATGCTTTAATTTTTCTGGAGTTACTTTTTTTTTCTTCACATCATGTATTGTGATAATATTGGAACATTTTTCAAGGTTACTGTAGAACAGGCCATCTAAATTAATAAAAGTATTTTTTAAAAAAAGAATAAAAATGGATATTACTGATTAAACCAGTCAAAAGATCAAAGATCTTGTAGATTTTCTAGGTCTGTCTGAAGGCAATGAAGCAAGCACTCCCATGGAAACAGGCTACCAAAAGGAAGGTGGGAATCAAAAAAGACTCAACACTAATAATCAGTACAGGACAGTAATTGGGAAACTTCTCAATATTGCAACAGTGGTGTGCTGTGACATAGCCAATGCTATGAGCCTACTGAGCAGAAGGGTGTCTAATCCAACTCAGGAAAACTGGACAGCAGTAAAAAGGCTAGGAAGGTACCTAAAACGTACAATGAACTTAAAACAGTAGTTACCAGCCCACTGAGAGTTCAGACCTGACTGGCTATGTGGATACAGATTGGGGAGGGGATAGGACAGATAGAAAATCAACAACAGGATAGGTCTTCTTAAACAAAGGTGCAGTTATCACATAGTTGAGCAAGAAGCAGACAATTGTAGCTTTCTCTTCCATAGAAGCAGAGTATTGTGCTGCAGAGCAAGCTGTCAAGAGAACTTGCATGGCTGTGCAGGTTATTCTCGGACTTTGGGATCAATCAACTGATGCCAGTACAGATTTTTGCAGACAACCAAGGGTGCTTCAAAACAGCGGGCACAAAATAACTAAAGCCAAACATGAAACATGTGGACATAAAAGTACACTATGGGGTAGATTTTTAAAAAAAGTGTGTTCGCGTACTTTTGTTGGCGCACCAGGCGCCAACAAAAGTACGCTGGATTTTATAAGATACGCGCGTGGCCGCGCGTATCTTATAAAATCCTGGATCGGCGCGCGCAAGGCTGCTGATTTTGGGCAGCCGGCGCGTGCCGAGCTGCACAACCTGCCTCCGTTCCCTCCGAGGCCGCTCCGAAATCGGAGCGGCCTCGGAGGGAACTTTCTTTCGCCCTCCCCTCACCTTCCCCTACCTAACCCAACCCCCCGGCCCTATCTAAACCCCCCCCCCCTACCTTTATTCATGGATGTACGCCTTCCGGAGGGAGACATAAATCCACACGCGCCAGCGGGCTGCTGGCGCGCCGAGACCCGACCCAGGGGCGGTTCCGGAGGGCGTGGCCACGCCCCCGGAACGCCCCCCCCCCCGCCGAAACCACGCCCCTAGGCCCGCTCCCGAAACGCCTCGTCCCGCCCCCAAAACGCCGTGTCTTTCGGCCCTGCCCCCGACATGCCCCCTTCAGAAAACCCCGGGACCTACGCGCGTCCCGGGGCTCTGCGCGCGCCGGTGGCCTATGCAAAATAGGCGCGCCGGCGCACAAGGCCCTGCTCGCGTAAATCCAGGCGGATTTACGCGAGCAGGGCTTTTAAAATCCGCCCGTATGTGAGGGACATGTGTGTGGACAGTATAAAAACATAACAAAACAGTATATCTGTTGCTGGGAGGGGGCACCCATGCCCTGGAAGATGCCCTCTGGCATAGGTAGGCTGGCAGAGGAAGGACTGTCCAAGCTCCAGTTGTCACCTACCTTTAGTGAAAGATAATAAACAGATGTAAGCTCTCACTGCAGGCCTGCAAACAGTATATTAACTCTTTAAGGGCTGCTACGATTGTGAGATTTCAGGATGATACCGAGGGAGGGCAGGCAGACCTTTGGAAAAAAACCTCTAAAGCAGGGGGTCCCAACCTTTTTGGGAGCGTGGACCCCTTTTCAAGTTCCAAAATTTTCGCAGACCGCCACATGCTTCTCTTTCATTTTTACCTGTAGTTATGTTCCATATATAGAAAAGTTATTAATGTAATAATAAAGAAATAATTAATTGCACACCAGACCAGACATTCTTAATATATAAAATGTATTAAACAATGCTTACTGATATAAATGGAATACATATAATTGCAAAGCACAGCAGTAAATAAATATGGAAGAATGTATTCATATTCAGGTATCTAGAGAGCTGGATCTGGTGCAAGTGAGGGAATGGACTGGTGGAGAAGGATAGAGAGAGAGAGTGACTGGCAGGGTGGGAGAAAGAGAGATGCGGAGATGGACTATTGAAGAAGGGAGAGAGAGAGAGGTGGAGGGAGAGAGAGAGAGACAGAGCAACCGGCAGGGCTGGATTGGTGGAGAGTGAGAAAGAGAGTGACAGGTGGGGACAGACTGGTAGAAGGAGAGATGGGGGGATGGTTGGAATGGACTGTGGATCAAAGACAGAGAGTGAGAGACTGATTGGGAAGGGGGAAGGAGGGATGTTTGAGACAGGTCCACATCACTAAAAGAAAGATGTGATAAGAGCTTTGGTGCACATATTTCCCTCAAAGCCCCCTATCCCCCCCCCCCCCCCCCCGCCAACATGATATTTTTCAAAATTATTAATATTTTTAAAGAAAATCACCTGTGACAGGGTAATCACCCTGTTTGTCTGATCTTGACAGGGGTCTATTGGCTCTCTCCACGCCTGCCTGTTACCAAATTTGATACATGCAGAGACAGGACAGCCCCGCTCATAAAGCAAGAGGCACTGCTACAAACATTTTGCTCCATTATTACAAGGTCCTGGGTATGCATCTCGGTGGCATCTCTAGACAGAAGAATCTTCTAAGTAACAAAAAAAAAAGCCCTGGCCAGTTTCAACAACTAAGTAAAACTACTACTAAAATTATTCAAAGGCATCAATCAAAAATGTTTCTATATAGGAGTGGGACAAATCCCAAATATAAAACATGCATCTCATGTTCTACAATACTCTTTGTTCACGGAAACTCCCCCAGCAAAGGTTGCAGAGTAGAACAAGGACTTTTCCACTTACCATTTCACCATAGAAAAAAATAATATTCAAATAATATTCACCTATTATTTATTTCGTTCATTGTTCCTTTTATCACTCCACTGTTTATTGTAAACCGGCATGATGTGATACCCTCACGAATCCCGGTATAGAAAAAACTAAAATAAATAAATAAATAATAAATTCTGTTGTCAACTCAGTAATAGTAACACAAACTCTCTCCACTACAAGGAACATTGTACAATACAAAATCCTGCAAAAAAATGTACTCAGAACCTATAGAAAAACGGCCATACCATATCATACAACTGCCAGGCTCAAAAGAGTAAGAACCCTACCTATGAAAAGGCAAAACTGCATATATTACAACAGGCCCTAAAACGCAAATACACCTCCTATTAGGGAAACAGAACAAGTCAAACATGCAAAAACTGAACCGGAAACCACAAGAAGCCAAACTCTGCATTGCAACAGTGGAAAAACAGAAACATCGCTGTTCCTCATAAAACATCAAATAATACAATCAAGAAATATAAAATATCAATAACAGTAAAATCATACTATTAAAAGTAATATTTCAAAACTGACATCCAATAATTTAAAACTCATATAAATTATTTTTAAATTTCCCAAACAAAATATTTCAAAACAGCAGACACATCAAATAACAGCCAATAATTGAAACTAATAAATATTAAGTCTAAAAACCTGACTGTATAAACAAGCCTTTTATAAGCAGAATGATGAGAACAAATAAGCACATATGTAAGTAAGCACCAAGCATTCAACTTTATTAAAATGTCTTTCTCCTATCTCCTATTACATATTATAGAAAGTTAACTTTATATAGGAACTGTTAAGAAGTTTTTATCCCAACCAAAATACAAGCAAACTCAACATATAGCTTTGATATTTAAAAAATGTTACCGTTCCCTAATGGCACACCTATAATATGTTATCTATACCAATCAACTTTTAACCCTATTTTGTGCCTTTTTGTAAACCGTTGTGATGGTTAATTAACTTAACGACGGAATAGAAACGTTTTTAAATAAATAAATAAATTTCAAATTTCCCCATTATCCATACCTGGGAAATTTGATTTTCAGTTACCCTGAGATTGCCATGGATTAGTAGGGGTGGGAAAGAAGGTTCACAAACTTTCTCCTCTCTCTCATATACACACACATACACGCACGCCCTTTCTCAAACATGCTCACACAAACATGCTCACTTTCTCTAAAACACACATGTTCTCAGTCTCTCATACAAACATGCTCTCTTACATACACGCTCTGTCATTCATATGTCCCCTCTGTTTCACACCCACACACATGCTCACACCTACACATACACTCTCTCACACAAACATGCTCCCACATACACAAATCCTCTAATACATGCTCCCTCTCTTATACAAATGTTTTCTCATTCACATGCTCCCTCTTTCAATCAAACACATACACACATGCTCACACCTACATATACCTTCCATCTCACACACTTTATTTCTCATACACATATGCTCACACACATACACACACACACATGCTCCCTCTAACATACACATATGCTCATACCCAAATGCTCCTTCTCTCATACACACATGATCTCTCTCTCATTCATACACATACACACACACACATATATATAAACGCGCCCTCTCTCTCATTCACAATGATTCTCTCACACACACATGCTCATAACCCTCTGTCACAGGACCTCTCTATATCTTTTTCCTATAGTCTGCAGGGGGAGAGAGTGTCCCACGGCCTGCTCTTCACTCAGGCTGCTGGCAGCCCCACGACCACCTTTTACACTTTTGCCGCTAGCAATATGGAGTGCACCATCACCCCAAGGCCTTCTTCATGCTTCAGCCACCGGCGAGATGGGGGTGCGCTGGTGGCATCTCAGTCCTCCTCTTTCGTGGCTGCCATGGGATAGGGTCCGGCGGTGGCCTGTTGGGCCTCCTTTTGTGCAACCTTTTATTTCTTCCTCCACAGTCCGTGGACCCCCTGTTATAGTCTGGTGAACCCCTAGAAGTCTGTAGACCTCAGGTTGGGAATCACTGCTCTAGAAAAAACAGGTTCCAGCAAGCCATGGGAAGGCCCTGCAACTGGCCGCACCCACCCCAAGCACTACCGAGGTCTCAGAATGCCACGGGATCTCTACAGGGCTGGGACGCCACCACCATCATACACTATGCCTGAAGTACTGCACCTCCCCCTAGGCGCACATGCACACACTCACCCTGCACGTCTAGGCTCCGTGGTGGAAAAGTCCTGGCGGTACCCCCTTGATGTTGTCAGCGTGGCTGGGTATTTAATATCCAGCCACGCTCCAGCCCGGTGCTTCAGCAACCAGTCCTCCTACCTTGCAGTGCGTGTTGTTAACTTTCTGTGCCTCTGCCTCGATGTCCTGCTTTGCCTCATTGTCTTTTCCCTGCTTTGCGTTGTTGTCTTGTTCTTGCCTTGCCTCATTGCCTTGTTCCTGCTTTGGCTTATTGTCTCACTGCCTTGCCCTGCCTCTCTGTTACTTTCCCCAGTCCATCCTGTCTGTGTCTTGGTCCCAGGTGCCTTGTCTTGTCATGTCCACTCATCTCTTCCTGGTTCTGGCCTCTGCTAAAGATGCTGACTACTCTTCTGGACTGCCCTCCCAGCTTGGATCGTAACCTGCCTTCTTGCTCCCTGCCCCACCCTAGCCTGAACCCGAATACCGATTGCTCGCTGCCAGCCCTGACTGCTGCTCCCATCTCAACTCCTTCTGACCACTAAATGCAGGACTCTCGCCTAAGCCCTGCCAGCTCCTGGACCCAAAGGCTCAACCTGCGGGGAACGGAGCTGGTATACGTGAAGCCCCAGCTCCAGTCCTAGTAAGAGCGAGTCCACCAGCTATTGGCGTGGACCTAGTGAGTTTGCCTGCTAGGCTGTCAACTATGCTACAGTCCAAGGGCTCACATCCATGACACTAATTAAATGTTTCCTTCTAGGGTAAGCAGCCTCCTGTTTTTCTGTCTTCAGAATTGTTTTGAGGTTAGCCAAGTGATTTGTAACAAAATTCATTACTGTTAACTGAGTAATGAATAACTGTATATATCAGTGCAGCATTGTATGGATTCGCAGTTGTGTAAGCCAGTGTCGATAATTGTATAAGTAAGTTGAGCCACTGTATTTGCCTTTCTCAAGATATTGTGTTAAGATGGGATTACATATTTTATAAAGTATAAAAAATGTTTGCATGTGAGGCACACCGTTGAAAACAACCTCTAGAGCAACAAGCTGCTTGCTTTTGCCCTGCCGCTGGAAACTAATTGCATCTGTTTACTACTAAGGGACTTGAGCTGCAGATAGATGGGTGGCTGAACTCAGGGGTACCAAGGGACCCTGTTGTGAGGCTTGCATTGCCGACTAGGCTGTCAGTCAGCCTGGAGAGCAGCAACAAATTTTCCCGCCAGCCAGGATATTCAAATCTGCAGCACAGTAGGCCCACTGGGTTGATTATAGGGCAGAGACTTACAAAGCATTGAGATTACTGTGTCTTCCAGCCTGGATTACTCTGCTCATTACCATTTAGATAGTTCACATGCACATTAGAAATTGTATGGTATTTGTAAAGCCTAACTGATTAAGCTTGGTTCATTCTTGCAGCAAACTGTTATGGTGTTTTATACTTTTGAATCATGGTCTCATTACTGGTGCTGGGTTAAATGCAGAGCTGGAAATTGCCCATAGTGATTGCATAACACAAGCTGAACCTTAGATCCAAAGCAGCATCAGATGAAGAAAAGCTAAAATATATATCAGTAAATGTTATACAGTGATACGGTATTCTGGGCAGGAGCAGGCTGAAAAAGCCTGACAGTTAAAAAAGAAAAAAATTATTTTGTTTTCTTTCTTGCCCTGGCACAGGTTCAAAAGGAGCCCATGGCTGAAGCACTGAGGAGCAGGGTCGGCAGCCATGGGGAGATCTTTCTGCTACTTCCCGCGGCTCTCTCAGAAGGGGAGGCACCTAGCGAGTGCTCTGCCGCGGCCTGTCCCAGCCATGTCAGATGAAAGAGGCTCCTGCTGCTGCACAGAGGCAGTACCGGAGCCAGGAAGAAGTGGAGCCCTGGGAAAGTCCTCCCTGCGTGACAACAAGCGTGATTGGGCACGGCGTGGCGTCATCACCATGCGACCCTAAAAGGGGCCCAGCTCACAAAGGCATCAAGGGAGGGGGGGAGGGGGCAGGAAATAAAATAAAAAAAAATAAAAGAATTAAAAATAAGATGGTGGGGCAGAGAAGCAGCGGGAGGACCTGAGTCCGTCCTCACTGCGGTGATAAGGGTGTCCATTGCCCCAAAGTGCACCATGGCACTCGGAGGATTAGGAAGCAGCAAGAGGTCCTGGGTAAACCCTGGCTGCGTATGGCATGTATGCTTGGGAGAAAGTTAATACCCAGAAGCAGCAGCCGCAGCAGTGCCACCTCCAGGGAAGAACTATCTAAAATAAGTAAATGGGCCAGGATTAGTGGTGAGGTGCTGTGTACTAGCCTTCACCACTTGTGCCAGGGTGGTTGGGCACTCTAATGTAACTTATTTTATAAAAATGATAGAAATCAAATGGAGGTGGCTGGCACAAGTGCCAGGGTACTTGGGAGCTGTGGAGATACGTGACAATTTTTTAAATGGTAATGTTTTTATGTGATGTGAGCAGGTCGAGAGGGGGGCCTTCCAGCCTTTTGCATTGAGTGTCACATATATGTTTTTTTTACCTGCTAGTGAGAGACTGTATGTGTGCACCCAATGCAAAGAGTTCCTGGTTCTCGGAGAATAAGTCCGATCTCTGGAGACTACAGTGGCAGACTTGGAGGAGCTGAGGCAGACAGAGAGGTACATTGATGAGACCTTCAGGGACATAGTAGCCAAGTCCCAAATCCAGTCTGGAAGCCCCGGTGCTGCCTTGGATCAGAAAGGTCTCCTGTTTGGAGAACATCACCCTGGTGTAGCAGGAAGTGATCCTGCTACACCAGGGTAGCAGTATATAGCAAGCACCTGCTCTCCAGATAATGTGTTGTCCTCTCACACTGAGGACAACTCTCCCAGGGCTACTGCCCAGGAGGAAAGGGTTAGAACAGTCATCATAGTTGGTGATTTGATTTTTAGAAATGTAGATAGCTGGGTGGCTGGTGGATGTCAGGACCGCCCGGTAACTTGCCTGCCTGGTGTGAAGGTGGCAGATCTGACACATCACCTAGATAGGATTATAGACCATGCTGGGGAGGAGCCGGCTGTCTTGGTACATGTGGGCACTATCAACATAAGAAAATGTGGGAGAGAGGTTCTGGAAGCCAAATTTAGGCTCTTAGGTAGAAAGCTGAAATCCAGGGTAGCATTCTCTGAAATGCTACCTGTTCCATGCGCAGATCCCCAGAGCTCAGTATGGATGAGACGATATGCAGGAAAGAGGGATTCAGTTTTGTAAGGAACTGGGCAAACTTTTGGGGAGGGGAGTCTTTTCCGAAAGGACAGGGGAGTGACGCTTTATATCAGGGATGGCATAGAGTCCAACAGGATAAAGATCCTGCAAGAGATTAAGTGCACAGTAGAATCTTTATGGGGAGAAATCCCATGTGTGTGTTGGGTAAGAGTAGGGTAAGAGTATAGATGATTGAGGGGTTAAAGGCACTCAGGGAAGATAAGGCTATCATGGAAATTCTTTGCTTCAGTGTTTACTAATGAGGATGTTGGGGAGATTCCTGTTCTGGAGACGGTTTTCAAGGGTGATGATTCAGATGATCTGAACCAAATCATGGTAAATCTGGAAGATGTAGTAGGCCAGATTGACAAAGTCCAGTAGCAAATCACCTGGACCAGATGGTATACACCCCAGGATTCTGAAAGAACTCAAAAATTAAATTTCAGACCTATTACTAGTAATTGGTAACCTATCATTAAAATTTTCTCCATTGTACCTGAAGACTGGAGGGTGACCAATGTAACCCTGATATTTAAAAATGGCTCCGCAGTAATGCAGGAAACTATAGATCAGTGAGCCTGACTTCAGTGCCGGGAAAAATCATGGAAACTATTCTAAAGAATAAAATCACAGAACATATAGATAGTAGGGATGTGAATCGTTTTTTGACGATTTAAAACAATCGTCAGATATATTTTAAATCGTCAAAAATCGTTAGAGCCGCGATACAATAGCAATTCCCCCGATTTATCGTCAAAAAATCGTAAATCGGGGGAGGGGGGAGGGCAGGAAAACCGGCACACCAAAACAACCCTAAAACCCACCCCGACCCTTTAAAACAAATTCCCCACCTTCCCGAACCCCCCCAAAATGTTTTAAATTACCTGGGGTCCAGTGGGGGGGTCCCAGCGCGATCTCCCGCTCTCAGGCCACGGCTGCGTTAATAGAAATGGCGCCGGTGGCCCTTTGCCCTTACCATATGACAGGGCAAAGGTAGCACCGGTGCCATTTTGGTTCCTGTCACCCGACATCACGAGTGCAGGAGATCGCTCCCGGACCCCCACTGGACCCCTAGGGACTTTTGGCCAGCTTGGGGGGGGCCTTCTGACCCCCACAAGACTTGCCAAAAGTCCAGCGGGGATCCGGGATCGACCTCCTGCACTCGGGCTGTATTGCCAATATTCAAAATGGCGCTACTTTTGCCCTCACTATGTCATACGGGTCGTGAACCGGTAGATGTAGCGTATTTGGATTTTCAGAAGGACTTTTCACAAAGTCCTTCATTAGAGGCTTCTAAGAAAACTAAAAAGTCATATGATAGAAAGCGAAGGCTTTTGTGAATTGTAAACTAGTTAAAAGACAACAGAGAGTAGGATTAATTGATCAGTTCTCTCAGTGAAAAAGGTAAACAGTGGAGTACTACAGGTATTTGTACTTGGACTGGTGCTTTTTAATATCATCCCAATTTTAAATGCCTGTCGCGTGTAAAGAATGGGGATTACACGCGCAGCCAGGCCTTGCATGCGCTGTGCGTATTTTAAAAGGGGCCCGGCCACGTGTGTAACCCACGTTATGTGCACAAGAGCCGGGCCAAAAAAAAGGGACAGTCCAGGAGGCGGAGCTGGAGGTGGCTGGTACAGTGGCCATTTGCTGCTGTGCCAGGGGATCGTGCGCCAGCAGCCTGCCAGCGCGCACAACTTACGCCAGCTCAGAAGCTGGCGTAAGTTCTAAAACAAGAAAAAAAAAAGGTAGGGCCTTCTAAGGGGTCGGCGAAGAGAGGGGAAGAGGGAGGAAGGGTAGGTAGGGGGGTAGGAAAGTTCCCTCCCAATCCACTACTTAATTGGAGTGGACTGGGAGGGAACTGGGGAAGTCCCGATCTCATCGCCATGCGTAAATTGCAATTTTCAACCCCTCCCCCCTTGCGCGCGCCACCCTGGATTTTATAACATATGTGTGCCTGCGTGCACATGTTATAAAATTGCGTGCTCTGGGAAGCGCATGCACATGGATGTGAGCACGTTTTTTTTTTTGTAATCTACATGTGTAAATGATCTAGAAAGGAGTACGAGGAATGAGATGATCACATTTGCAGATGACACAAAATAATTTAGCATAGTTACATCACAAGCAGATTGTGATAAATTGCAGGACGATCTTGCTAGACTGAAAGATTGGGCTTCCAAATGACAGATGAAATTTAATGTGGACAAGTGCAAGGTGATGCATATAGGGAAAAATAACCCTTGCTGTAGTTACACAATGTTAGGTTCCATGTTAGGAGTTAAAAGCCATGAAAAATATTTAGATGTCATAGTGGATAATACATTAAAATCATCGGCTCTGTGCCACCATGGTGAAACACAGCAAACAGAATGTTAGGAATTATTAGGAAAGGAATGGTGAATAAAAGGGAGAATGTCATAATGCCTCTGTATCGCTCCATGGTGAGACCGCACCTTGAATACAGTGTGCAAGTCTGGTCACCGCATCTCAAAAAAGATATAGTTGCACTGGAGAATGTACAGAGAAGAGTGACCAACATGATAAAGGGCATGGAATGGCTTATGAGAAAAGGCTAAAGAGGTTAGGACTGTTCAGACTGGAGAAGAAATGGCTGAGGGCGGATATGATAGAAGTCTATGAAATCATAAATGGACTTGAACAGGTAAATGTGAATTGGTTATATGCTCTTTCAAATAATACAAGGACTAGGGGGCGCTCCATGAAGTTAGCAAGTAGCACAATTAAAACAGACTGAAGAAATTCTTTTCTACTCAATGCACAATTAAGCTCTGGAGTTCATTGCATAGAGGATGTGGTTAAGGCAGCTAATGTTGCTGGGTTTAAAAAAAAACATTTGGATAAGATCCTGGAGGAGAAGTACATAAATTGGTATTAATCAAGTTGACTTAGGGAATAGCCATTGCTTATTACCAACTTTAGTAGTATGAAAACTATTTAATGTTTGGATACTTGCCAGGTACTTGTGACCTGGATTGGCCACTATTGGAAACAGGATTCTATGCTTGATGGACCCATGGTCTGACCCAGTATGGCTACTCTTATATTCTTATCTGCTTTAGGGAAAAAAGGTTCTGGAAGAAGGCAGAAGGACTGTTCACCAGCTCTGCCAGACTCCATGGAAATATTTGTGGAGCCAGCCTGGAACAAAAGGGGAACAGCTGCAGGAAATAGTAACACTTGTTTTACTGTCTGCCTGAGACAAATGGAAGAAGAAAAAGAGGGGAAAAAAGTGAGTATAGTTTCAAGTGACTCCTGTGCCAGGGTAGGGGGACAAAATAGTTCTGTTTTCCCTTTTCTTAAGCAGGAGAGGTTGTGAGATGGAGTCAGTGCTGCTCCCTTAAGGTTCCATTTAAGACAGGATATTTTGATTATCTGTTTATTTTCTATAGCTAGAAACCAGTTTCAACAAGCCATCAGACACCTCACTTAGCTGGCGGAAGATTCTTAGTGCCAGGGAGAACCAGTGCCCAGTGCATCTGGATTTGATGTCCTGAGGACGTCCTCTGCTCCAATAATCATTGCCCAGGAGATGTCTGCTGCCACAGAGATATTGCATCAGCAAGCAAAGTACTGGAGATAAGTGAAGAATACTCACATCTGAGGGTCTGGCCAGATTAGTTACATGCTATTGAGCGCAATAGTAAAGCAAAGACAGAGAAAAACAACTGACACACACAGAGGGAAAGGGAAAGAAAAGAATACTTACCTCAAAGGAACTCTCTGATCCAGAAGAGCCAACACAAAGGATCAATTTCTTAAAACACCACTTTGGAGTACAGACGCAGATTACAGTAAATGGAGAAATACAGACACAATACTTATCTGACTCATAGTTGATTTCAGCTTAATCAACTGCAGAAAAGGAAAAAATTATAATATTGTTTTCAAAGTATTTCTATGCTAAAAATAGTTTAAATCTGGTAAAATTTCAAATTGTTGTCTAAGTACGGTATATCTAAAAAAGAAAAAAAGTTGTTTTGAAGTATTGTTTCAAAGATACTTGTTGAAAGATTTTAAATACTTGGTATATTGTCTATTGCCAGCCAATTATTTTCTTTTTAGTATAATACAATTATTAAATCTTTTTTCTTCAGGAATTATTTATTTCAGAGGTTTTCTGGGCTAACATCCTCACTCAGGGCCTGTTTCCTAATTGTATCCCTCCCTACCCTGGGGAGACTTTGCTGGGTGGGTTCTGGACCTCTTTTTTGCACAGAAGACCCAGTTGGGAAGAGGGCATCATACATTACACCCTGTGAGGTTCCAATACAGAAACACCTAACACCCCACCAACCTTGCCCATGACAGAGGAAAAGGTCTCTGCTACAAGGGGGTGCTGTTTAGATGTGTGAAAACAGATAAGTTGACCTGAAATACTGCCCCACAGAGAACATGGTGGCAAATACAGTATATTAACTAGAGATGTGCATTGTTTTGTTTTATCGGTTCGCGCTTCGTTTTCGGGTCCCCTGCGGGAAATTTCGTTTTCCCTTGGTTCGTTTTGTTTTGTTTTTTGTGGGTCCCGATTATCTAATTCATGAAAAACGAACGCACATGTCTAATATTAACTAAGCTTTTTTTTTCCAGGAGTCTATTCTTGGCCCTGCATGATGAATTGGGACTAGAGTAATAATAGATAGCAAATGTGCAGAGTGGTTGAGAAGAGGATTGCTGGGAACATCAACTCCAAAAATGTAAAAAGGAGGGAAGTTTCTTATGTTCCTTTGAACTAATGCACTGTTATGTAAGAATTGATAATGTTAAAATGGTTTTTCCTCCATTTGTGTTTCAGGCTTATTGTTTATGATTGGACAAGGGGAGTGAGCTTAGGACAAAAACCGATTTTTCTTCTTTCTTTCTTCCTGTTTTCTGCTTTCAGTTTTACTTCTGTTCTGCCCAGCAACCATGCTATAGCTTCTAAATAGAGTAGACTTTCTTATTTTACACAGATGTTTTCTTTTCTCAGATAAATACTAAACTACTTTTTTGGAACTTATTATTAAGTGGTGTATGCATTCTTTCTTCTAGCTACTTACTTTGAACACGGGTTAAACTGCAGCCTCCATTTCATCTAGCCCAAGGAGAGCATTCTCTCCCAGACTGTATTCGTTTAACCTCCAATCGCAGAGAATTTAAAAAACTTTAAAAAACTCATCTATTTACTCAAGCATTCAATTTATAATAATATTCCAATACTAGATCGGACTCTCATTCTCGAAGCATTACGTTTATTTTGTTGTCCATAATGATTGTTGTGTTATAATTTTATGTATGTATTTTTAACTATGTAAACCGCCCAGACGGATAGACCCCTATCCATTGTGCGGTATATAAAAATTTTAAATAAATTAAATAATAAGCATGCAGAAAGGAATAGATCCCCAAGGAGTGATCAAGGGAGTCACAGATTTCCAGAGTGTATTATTGATGGCATACGAAAGATATATATATAAGATGCCAAGTTATTTTAATTGAAGAAGTTCCTCAGTAAATTTTATGTTATGTTGGAACACCATCACTGTGTGGGAAGTCTATTGAAGAGCAACACCCAAGGATTTAGAAGTAGTGCTTCTCCCCTATCGTAAAACCTTGGGGTGGTAAGAGTGAGAGGATTTATCCAGCTCCTATTTTGGAGGACTTGACCTTGTTCAGAGACTATACTCTCTTACTGACACGATCTACACATCTAAATTTCATCTCCAGAATGAGTTTGCCCTTTGCCATGCCTTTCTCCTTGATTGAAAGGGTAGACAGAATATTACTAGTTCCCCTGCCTCTTTCACCCATACTCCCAGTGCTATGGGTGCTGCTCCTCATCATATTTTTCTGAATCATTTAGAAAACAAAACCATTTGATCATAAAGTCTGTCAATTTCCATTTTCTCCCTCCCTCTAATTCCTCTGAAAAAATGTTCTTCAACAGGATAGCTTTCTGTGTCATACTGTCCCTAGATCTTCATCTTAAGAACTTTGAATTATTGGTGCGAATGTTCATGACCCCAGGTCCTTCACAAATCAAGTTACCTACTGCATAAGATTTGATAGTTCATGTGTAATACTGGCACTGGACCATGTGAGGGCAGGGCTGTGCCATGTTTGAGACAATTGTAAGCGTCAGTGAGCCAGATGTTCTAGGTGCTTTCACTTGATCTGTGTCTGGGAAAATCTCATAGCACATCTGCCTCATTTTTCTCTTATTCTTATGTGTAGCTTCAGAATCCTCTGGAGAACTTAAACAGCCAATGCTTTTGTTCCTTTCTTGCAAAATTGAGAACTTTAAAATTAGAGTGTAGATTTATTTATAGTAATATACAGAAACAGATTCAGGAAAGTTTAGGGCTGATGCAATAATGAGTGCGGAAAATGGGTGCTCAGTGTTGAGCGTCTGCTTTCCTAATGCACGCCCAGGCACCTCTCCTGGATGCGCGATGCAATTTTTAAATGAGGGTCAGTTGCCCCTAGCGCCTCCTTGGCAGCAGGCGCCCAGAAGTGATTGTCTGTCAGTGGGTTAGGAAAACGGATGCTCAATTTTACGAGCATCCATTTTCCTAACCGATGCACAGCCACAAGTTAGGAAAATGGATGCTGGTTAATTGAGCATCACTTTCCCTAACCCTGACCACCAACACTTTTTAAAAAACTTTTTTTTTTAACTTTTTGTTCCTCCGACTTAATATTGCCACGATATTAAGTCAGAGGAAGTACAGAAAAGCAATATTTTCTGCTTTTCTGTACAATGTTTTGGGCTGTTCAGAAATTAACGACTGCTCTGGGCAGGCGTTAATTTCTGAGTGTAAAAATGTGCGGGTCAAGCGCACATTTTTTTTTAGATTGGGGTGAGTAACTAATAGCCTCATCATCATGCAATTGCAGGTGATGTGCTCTATTAGTTTCACCATCGGTTGGATACGCATTTTGGATGCACTAATCCCTTATAGCATAAGGGGCTGTGGATGAGCATACAAATCGGGCGTCTAACTTCAGGTTAAACAGTGCGGTAAAACAGAGCACAGCCCTAGAGATGTCAGACCCTGCAGCATCTGACGTCATCTCTAGAGCTGTACCCCATGCTGCGGGCCCTTATTTAAAACCCTGCAGCTGGCTCTAAGCTTTGCCTTGCAATGAGGTTCACTCGGTTGAGTTATTAGTTGCTGTTCCAGAGTATCTTCTGCTTCTGACTCCTGGCTTCCGACCTTGGCTCATTCACCGACTTCTGGCTTCAGCTTCTGTCCTTGGTTTTTGTCTTTGGCTTCTGACTCCTGGCTTCCGACCTTGGCTCGTCCATCGACTTCTGGCTTCAGCTTCTGTCCCTGGTTTTGTCTTCGGCTTCTGACTCCTGGCTTCTGACCTTGGCTCGTCCACTGACTTCTGGCTTCAGCTTCCATCCCTGGCTTGACTCCGGCTTCTGGCTTCTCTTTATCCTCAGGTATCCAGTTCTTCGCCCGCCAACGGGCCTCGCCTAAGTCTCAGCGGCCCGGGTACTCACGGGCTCCTCCCGGGGACGCGGGCTTCCAAGGGTGAAGTCTTCATCGACCTCCTGGTGCCAGCTGCTTCACTGGCTGATCTCTCCTGGTCCTCGGCCGCAGAGGATCTCGCCTAAGTCCCAGCGGCTCGGGTTCTCATGGGCTCCTCCCGCGGAGGGGACCACGGGCTTCCAAGGTGAAGCTTTCCAGGGCCATCTCTTCAGCGCCGCCTCCCGGCTGCGACATCCACTGTGGGCTCCCACGGTGCATCACCATCCGATTCAGCCGACTCAAGGGTCCACGCTCCTAACACTGGGTGTACCCCACCACACAGACTTGGTGACTTTTCCTACACTCCCCGGTCCTCGGGCAGTGCCTTTCTATCTCTCTAATAAAGACTCTATTCCACAGTTGTCTCTGTCGTCTGCTGAGACCTCGCCTCCCGTTGGTGAGGCTCACGGGGCTCCTCCCTGTGGGCGGTACCATCTCTCACCTCGGCCCAGGGCCCACATACCTACAAATCCTAACAACAATTTGTACAAGTGTTGACAAAGTAATAAATAAAGAGGATAATTTATACATGGACTTCTGAGGGTAAAGCAGTGCTTTACACCCAGCAATGGCCTTTTAGAAAATTGTGAAAACAATACGCATCTAAAATTACACACATACATACTATAGGTGCATACGTTTATGCACAGAGGGGAAGTCTGATCTAAGGGATGGTCTGGGTGAGGTTTGGACTTACATGCTTTAAAAAGTATGCATGTAAAAATGTTGTAGTTACGTGTGTTTTGGTGGATCCTTGGGTGCTGTGGAGATGACCACGCCCACGGGGAGGAGCCCCGGGAGGAACCGCAGCACTGGGCTAGATTCATACTACACAAAACACAAGATAGTTCTTTATTAGACAGCTTGATGAGAACCAGCAGAGGTGGCAGTAGTGAGGCAGTCTGTAGTTGCAGTTTCAGGGACCTCGGCAGAGGGAGCCCTTCTCTCCTTGATGACATCAGGAGGTTCCGCAGTAGGTCTCCCAGCGTGGAGATACTGTGGATGAGATAGACTGAGAGTTAGAGTACTCACTAGGTATTTGCTGTTGATATACGATTCCACCAGGTATGTTGTAGAAGGTACAGGCACTGAGGCAGGGAGAGCAGGCCCTCGAGGAGCGAGTACCTCTTCCCTGTAAGGCACCTGAAATAAAGCAGAGTGCCCCCGAGGAGTGGGTACCCAGGTTAGCAGTTACCCCGAAGGGCAGAGAGAGAGCTTCCTGCGGCAGAGTAGCGTAGACAGGAACGGATTTGAGTCCATGCTAGCTCAATGAGCTAGCAAACTAGTGAAGGTAATACACCCGGATGGCGTGACATCAGCATGAGGGAACACCCTCAAGGTTCGCACCAAGGGTGGTACAAAGATGGGTTATGCACACCCTAGTACATACTTGGGAGGAGCAATGGCGGGAGGCTGCATCATAGCCATTCTGGGGATGCCAGAGAGGTCGGCTTGTAGAAGCGGCAGTAGCCATCTTTCCCAGGTAAGTGGGAGGAGCCGTGAATAAGATGGTAAGTATGTGGCAATATGTGTCCATGGTTCTTCTGGCACTGGCAAGGGTTGGAGTAGACCCCATGGACGACCTGGCGGTGTCTTCTGTTTAGCGCAGTTTGCGCAGGAGGCAACATAGGAGAATGTGTCTTCCTTCATGGTAGGCCACCAATAATAGGTCACGGGGCCGACCAATGACCTCCCCAAGATGGCGTCGGCCGTCCATTGCTCCTACTATGTGACAGGGGCCGACCAATGGCACCGGTAGCCCCTGTGACATAGTAAGGGCAAAGGCTATCGTCACCATTTTGAATACTGGCAGCCGATGGCCTGAGTGCAGGAGATCGCTCCAGGATCCCTGCTGGACCACCAGGGACTTTTGGCACGTCTTTGGGGGGGGTCAGGAGGGTGGGGGTTTATTCGTTAGTGATACGTTGTATTCGTGGGGGTTCACCATACATTTCGTGACCCCCATGAATACAACGAATATGGCATATACATTGCGGATTGCCAATACACATCCCTAGCCTCTTCTCATTGCGGGTAAAGTTATGCCTGTACTGGTACTAGACATGTACTTTTAACCACCTAATAGGCAGGCAATTTTCTAAAAGCCCAGTTCTGGGGGTAATGCACTGCTTTACCTGTGCAAATGACTTTGAAAATGTCCCTCCTTGTGGTTAAAATGAAAGGACAAAGTGTGTTATGTAGATAGATAGATAATCTCAAAAAACATAATAGTGAAAATAACAGTAAGATAAAATTACAAAACATAAAGCAGATGGCTGTGACCGCTCTTGCTCACCTCTTTCTTCACAGCATTGACTCCGTTGGGAAGACTTGCAGACTCTGCCAGCTATCACCGGCCTGCCTACTGCTCCCAGGCCTCCCTGGACGGCACGGACACTGTCGACTGCCATCTTGCCCTCAGAATCCCTTAGGCGCGCTCGTGCATGGGCCAGTCTTAAGCACATCATGGCGGGAACCTCGGGAGCATCCCCTCCAGATGATGTCATTCTTCCAGGATACTTAAGCTGGCTGGCCCTGCCTATCGATGACTTGGCAACAAGTTCCCTTATTGCTGAATCCGCTTCGCTCACTACGGACGTCCCGTTCCTGATTGCTGCCTATCTGGCATGAGACGCTCTGGGTACCCACTCCTCAGGGGCCCTTTCCTCGTCTCTGGCTATCCACTCCTCGGAGGGCCTAACGCCTTAGACTGCTATCTACCCCGTTCCCTGGGGTTTCTCTTGGAACCTGCGCTACTGTGAGTACCTCCGCTCTGCGGACCACTACCTTACCATCTCTAGTGAAGAACCCTCATCGGTGCTGCAGACAACTACTGTACCATCTCTAGTGAGGAACCCTCATCGGTGTACCCCGCGCTGCAGACCACTACCGTAACATCTCTAATGAGGAACCCTCATCAGTGTACCCCCATGCTGCGGACCACTACCGTGCAGTGGTGTAGGCAGAATTGATTTTTTGGGTGGGCACAAGGTTAACATGGGTGGGCACAAGGCATGCAGGTCTACTAGTTGTTTTCTTACTGATAAATAATGTCATATACTGCACCCTATAATGGCTTTCTAAGTAGTTTGCAACAGCCATTATGTGTCATGTATGAAACTTTAAAATAATTTACTTCAATTATTTCAAGTATAGAAAACAATCAAATCCAATCATATAATAAAACAAAAATTAATGTATTCTTTCATGAACCATCTTTGCAGAAACCCAGAAATCTTCATAAATACAATAAAATATAATTAATCATCAGAACAGGTGCAGCGCAGAGCTAGGGCAATTCACATTACAAGTAACATGGAAAAAAAAATTCTGGTGTCATCTCAGCAAAAAATAATCCTTCACTGCTATTTTGTGAAGTAACAAACTCTTGCAAAGAAAGAGGCATCTGGAACCTTGCCATACAGTCACAGCACTGACTCTCAGGATTCAAACAGCAACCTTGTGAAAAAACAGCAATGCAAATACTACATCAGGCCCTAGAACATTAATACATCACCTACTGGAATAACAGAACAAGCTGGGCTACTACTAAAGAAAACCTATATGCTAGAAATACTGCATTTCTGTCACACACAGGCAAAACTGAGACCAACCCTTACCTAACCAACCTAATAAACGAAGCTTGACCAACGTGCCACATGCGCAGTAGAGAGCAGCTCTACTGCGCATGTGCGGGCAAGCACGTCGGTCTCAGCGAGCATCAGCTGAATATCAACATGGCGGCGGCGAGCGGCGGCGAGCAGCAGCGGCAGCGATGTCGAGCGGCAGCAGCGGTGGCGGCGGTGACGAGGAGCAGCAGCCAGTAGCGAGGAAGGAGAGTGAGAGGGAGGGAGGTGAGAGTGAGATGGAGGGACTGAGTGAGAGGGAGGGAGTGGGAGGGAGGAAGGGAGGAGAGAGTGTGGGTGGGAGGAGGGAGGAGAGAGTGGGAGGGAGGGGAGAGAGGTAGGGGGTGGGAGAGGTGGGGAGGAGTGAGGGGAGAGGGAGAATGAGGGGGAAGAAGGGGAGAATGAGGGGAGGTGAGAGACAGAGGGATGGGTAAGGGTAAGAAGTTGTGGAGCAGAGAAAAAGGGAGTGGAGGAGGGCTGAGGGAGAGGGGATGGGATTGAGAGAGGGTGGGGAGTGACTGAGGGAGGTGAGAGTGAGGGGAGGGAGGCAGTGGGAGACAGAGGGTGAGTAAGACTGAGTGGAGGGAAGGGGGTGAGTGAACGAGGGGAAGGGGGAGTGAGGGAGAAAAAGTGTAGAAGGGTGCTGTGTTTGAAAATGGACTGAAAAAAAATTTAATGTAGCCCGTTTTAACGGGCTTAACGGCTTGTATAGAAATAAGAGACTATAAATTAGAAACAGAAACATGCAGATAAAGCCAAAATAGAAAGCCTTAGAAACTAAAATGTCTGAACAGTGGAAGAAAGAGCAAAATACAAAAATATAAGAATGCACATTCCCAAAGATGACATATTTAAATTGCTAACATCTCTCTCTCTCTCTCTCTCTCTCTATATATATATATATATATATATAATTTTTTTTTTCCCCCTTTGTTGTCTGATCTTTGTATTTTTCTAATCAGTTGGTCCTGGTCTCTTTTTCTCATTTTTTCCTTTGTCGCTCATTTCCTAATTCCTCTTCAGTGTCTTTTCTACTACTGTCTTCTTCTCTTCCACACACACTCAAGCTCTCATTCTCATATGCTCTCCCCCCCCCCCCCCCGCCCCAAGCTCACATTCTCTGCAGACATACATACAAGCTCTCACTTTCTCACCCCTCCCCAGGCTTATATTCTTATGCACACACAGATGCACATCCAGGCACACATTCTCACCCACACATACACATATTCAAGTTCCCATTCTCACCCACACATACACATATGCAAGCTCCCATTCTCACCCACACATACACATATTCAAGCTCCCATTCTCACCCACACATACATACATTTAAGGTTCCATTCTCACCCACACATACACACATTTAAGGTCCCATTCTCACCCACACATGCATACATTCAAGCACCCATTCTTACCCACATATTCAAGCTTCCATTCTCACCCACACACACAAACCCAGACTCCCATTCTCATCCACACACACAAATCCAGGCTCCCATTCTCACCCATATATACACACATTCAAGCTTCCATCCTCACCCACATATTCAAATTTCCATTCTCACCCACACACATTCAAGATTCCATTCTCACTCCCATACACACCCAGGCTCCGATTTTCACCCACACACACACACACACACATTCAAGCCTGTGCACATTTTCCACTTCCTCCCCCCAGAGCAGGAAGATCAGCTGGCCTCTCCTGCTGCCACCGGCCTCCTGCTATCTTCGGGCCATATGGCCGACCGATCTTCCTGCTGGGGGGGGCGGAAGCTGTGCGCGGCACTTCCGCTCTCCTCCTCTCCCCCCCCCCCCCCAACAGGGAGATCGGTCGGCCGTACGCAGGAGGCCGGTGGCAGCAGCAGAGGCCAGCTGATCTTCCTGCTCTGGGGAGAGGAAGCAGAAGCTGTGCATGGCGCTTCCGCTCTCCTTCCCCCCCCCCCAAACAGGAAGATTGGTTGGCCGTATGGCCCGAAGATAGCAGGAGAGGCCAGCTGATCTTCCTGCTTTGGGGGGAGGAAGTAGAAGCTGTGCACGGCGCTTCCACTCCCCCCCCAAACAGGAAGATCGGTCGGCCATATGGTTGCAGGACCGCTTTCCCACGTGTGCCGTGATGGAGCGCCAGGCATTGGTTCTCCTCTTCACTGTCGCGGGGATGGGATCCCACGACAGCCTTGCAGTTCCGGTATCAGTTTGGTGGGCCTGGGACTAAATTGGGTGGGCAGCTGCCCACCCAGGCCCACCCGTGGCTACACCACTGCTACCGTGTCATCGCTAAGTGAGGAACCCTCATCGGTGTACCCCGTGCTGCGGACCACTACCGTTTCACCTCTACTGAGGAACCCTCACCGGCATACCCTGCTCCACAGACCACTGCCATATCATCTCTACTGAGGAGCCTCATCAGTGTACCCTGCTCTGCGGACCATTACCGTGTCATCACTACAGAGTTATTCCCTTTGGGTATACCTCACCGCACAGGCTCTGAGATTTTCTCCTGCACTCCCCGCTCCACGGGCAGTGCCTCTCTATTTCTTAATAAAGACTCTAACCTATAGCTGTGTCTGATGTCAACTGAGACCTCGCCTCCCGACGATGAGGCTCACAGGGCTCCTCCCTGTGGGTGGTTCCATCTCTTACCTCGGCCCAGGGGCCACACACCTACAAATCCTAACAATAAAGTGTTCGTCCTTCAAATTTATGAAACAGCCTTAGTTTAATGAAATCTATTATCTCTTTTTGGTGCATGATATAGCCCAGTGCACTCCTCTGGATTTGCATCATATTTGTTCTACCTTTTAAAGGATGTTAAAAGACCCTTGAGGAAACATGACCTTTTCTCCCCGCCCCTCCCTTTTTTAGAATTGGTCCAATGTGTGGCATCTCTGAGAGATCTTCAGGGAAATGAGATTTGTAGGAGACTGGGAAAATGTCAGAGTTTAATCATGCCCAAAGAATATGGAGGCTTTGTGTGCAGTGTTGCCTCTAATTTTTCCAGGCTATGTGGGGATGTGCCCTAATTGTTCAACACATTGTTTTTGCATATGAGTGGCCAGGGGGGTGAGAGTGGTGAGGAGGGGAGGCAGCAAGAGACCAGCTCTTCCAGAGTGCCATTACTTACTGCTGCCTCTAGGTCACCACCTTCATTCTCTTCATTTCTCTCTTCTTTACCATCTCTTCCTCATTCCTCTCAAGTTTTTCTCACATCTTTCAGCTTTCACCTACATCTCCATTCTCCTCTCTCCTAGCCTTCCATTCCTTTTGTCTCCCATTCCTTCCACCTTCTTCTCCATTCCTCTATTCCTCCATCTACCACTATCCATTATCTATATCATACCTTCATTTCCATTCCTAACTCTTGCCACCAAAAACCTTCCATTTCCTAGCACATAGACAGATGAGGTCAGGACCAGTGAGTTATGCACCTCAACCAGCAGATGGAGACAGAGCAAACTGATGTCACAGTATATATACTCCTGTAGTGACATCAGCCTTCCAGTATTCTGCATCTCCAGCAGATGGTGGACGTGCATCTCCTTACTGAGGATTGCTTTAGATTTTGATAGGAGAAATAGAAGAAAACGTAATCACACCACTTTCCTGCAGTGATACCAAATGGTCCCTCCTCCTGTTGAGATTTCATGAGGTGATTTCCGTGGTCCCTCAGATGAGTGCCTTGGTTCATTAGCTGGTTTTTCAGCCGGCATGGACTTAGGTGCTTGGACAGCTGAAAGGCAGTGGGTGCAGGAAACTGAGCGCAGTGGTAACAGCATATGCCCTCTCCCCCCGCAGCCAGAGACCATCTCTGTACTCAACCAGGAAGGCTGAGCTTGGGTAAGTTAAAAAAAAAAAGTCAGACACAGAGTAGAAGGGGTTGGTAGGGCGTCCTCCGGTCTCCGTACTCAGCACGCCATTCCAACATTCGTTCCCGCTTCCATGGGGGTTAAGGGAACTAGACGTCCTGATGGGTTGAGCATCCCAGGTGGGCTAGGTCCTGCTATTAGGCTCTTTCATGAGTGCCACGTGGTAGGCTGCAGTGGTGTTTTCACGCACTTTTCTACATGTTCGGCTGCCCTTTACAGAAGTGCTTCTCAACCGGTGTGTTGCAACACACCAGTGTGCACCAAACACCGGCAGGTGTGTCGCATCTCCCGGTGTCCCACTACCCCATTGTACTTTCCTTCTCCCTTTTTCCAGCCCCCATGGGCCAATTGGAAGCCTCCTTTCTTCCTACCCCCACTGCCCAATGGGAAGCCTCCTTCATTCTGCCTGCTCCCACGCAGGCCAATCAGAAGCCTCCTCCCTACCTGCCAGTGGGAGTAGGATGATTGGAGGAAGCCTTTGATTGGCCGGTGAGGCAGATATCAGAAAGCCCGAGGGGTGGGATGGGAAGAATAGAAGTGTTGAACTCCGATGAAGCAAGGTCACCACATGAGCCCATTCCTATGGCAGTGAAAAGGAAAACCCGACCCCGATGAAGCAAGGCCACCACGGGAGCCCATTCCCATGGAGGTGAAGAAGAAAACACAACCCCAACCAAGCAAGGCCACCACAGCCCGTGGAGGTAAAGAGGAAACCTGACCCCGACCAAGCAAGGCCGCCACAGTCCGTGGCAGCGAAGAGGAAACTGACCCTGACCAAGCAAAGCTGACACAGCCTGTGGAGGCAAAGAAGAAACCCGACTCCGACCAAGCAAGGCCTCAACAGCCTGTGGCGGCGAAGAGGAAACCCAACCCCGACCAAGCAAGGCCACCACAGCCCGTGGCGGCAAAGAGGAAACCTGACCCCGACCGAGGCCACCAAGGGAGCCCATCCCCTTGGTGGTGAAGAGGAAACCTGACCCTGACTAAGGCCACCACGGGAGCCCATTCCCGTGGTGGCGAAAAAAGAAGGCCCGCCGGAGTAAAGCCGCGGTGGAACTGGAGCCCATCCCTGCATTGAAGGAAGAATAAGTTTTTGGTGAGAGCTGGTGTGTCTGTGTGTGAATGAGTACCTGGGTGAGAGCTTGTGTCTGAGGGTGTGAATGAGTGCCTGGGTGAGAGCTTGTGTGTGTGGGTGTGAATGAGTGCCTGGGTGAGAGCTTGTGTGTGTGGGTGTGAATGGATGCCTGGGTGAGAGCTTGTGTCTGTGGGTGTGAATGGAAACCTGGGTGAGAGCTTGTGTGTGTGGGTGTGAATGGAAGCCTGGGTAAGAACTTGTGTCTGTGGGTGTGAATGGATGCATGGGTGACAGCTTGTGTGTGGGGGTGCCTGGGTGAGAGCTGGTGTGAATGGGTGCTTGGGTGAGAACTTGTGTGTGTGAATGGAAACCTGGGTAAGAGCTGGAGTGAATGGGTGTGAGAGCATTTGTGTGTGATTGAGAGCTTGTATATAAGAGACCACGAGTGTGATTGAGAGAGAGACTGGTCAGGGAGATGATGTGTTTCTGTGTGAGAGAGAGAGAGACTGGTCAGGAAGATGACTAGTGTGCGTATGAGAGAGTCTGGTCAGGAAGGTGACTGGTGTGAAAGAGACTAAGACTGGTTGTGGGATCTAATTGGGGGGGGGGGGGGGGGGGGCGGTTGAGTGACTTGTTGTGGCCGCTAAGGAAGAGGATTGTGAGGACAGAGCTTCAGCAGCTCTTGTTGCTTCTGGTGAGTGCTATTGGCCTGGAAGGGAAAGGAGTAGGAGAGTTGCTAGAGAGGGTAAATAAAGGTGGCTTTTTACATTTATTTTTCTTGATTGACTGCCATTTTAATTATTGGGTATTATGCAATGTCTGCTGTTCTGAAATATTTTATTGATATTTGGACACATTTTAATAATTTTTATGTTTTTAATTGTTGGATATTATTCTGTTCAGCAGCTGTTTTGTAACATTTTTAGTATAGCTTTACAATTATTTCTGTGTGGGGCTCTATAGCAGCTTGGCTTATTCTGTTTTCCCAATAGGAAATGTATTAGTGTTTAGGGCCTGGTTTAATAGTTATATTTCTTAGATAGGGTTTTTACTGTTTGAGTGTGTTCCATAATACAGGTGTAACTTTGTGCGGGTTAGTTTGTGTGCATTATTGCAAATCCTGAGAGTCTGTTAGGTGCTATATTTCTCTTTCCATTTCTCCAGGTTTGCACTGCATGCAGAGTGGCTTTTTTTGGTTTTCCATTCCAGTTTCTGTCTCCATATTTATAATTTGTGGTTTGTCTGTACTTGGTGAAGGGTGTGTGACCGAGGTGAGGTATTTTACTAGCATGTAGGCATTTGAATCAATCTTATTTGTTGTGTTTTCTCAATAGGATATGCATTAGTGGTAAATTACTGTCTTTTCATAAGGAAGGCTATTTTGCCTGGTAGTAAAAGGAGTTTGTTTTGCTTTTACTGAGATGTCATCAGAACCAGAATATCTTTTTGAATGGTGAGTTGTACAGGGTAATGCCCTAGATCTGCTCTGCACTCATTGCTGGGGGTTGAGGGGATTCCTGAGGATGCAGAGTGTATGTTTACATTTAGCCCCATGATGGTCACATGTTCAGTGTGTCACGCATGTGAGAACCATCTGTCAGGTGTGTCCCGGCCAAACGTTGAAAACCACTGCTCTAGGTAATAAATAAATACATAAAGTAATTGAAATAAGATCTTCACCATTACGATCCTTTTAAAAATAATGGAGTTGATTTCAAGACCCGCACGTACGCGTCCATGTGCACGCGGTACCTGACACGTGCACATGGACGTGGCTATTTTATAACAAGTGCACGTGATATAAAATACGATATCTGCGCTCACATGTGCGGAGGATTTTAACTTCCACATGTGCATTTGCGGGCGGATCGACTCTGCACGCAGGAGGGGGGAATTTTTAAAAGCCCATGCGTGGTGACGGGAATAGGGCTTCCCCAGTTCCCTCCCAGTCCGCTCTAACTACTTACTTTTTTTTGTTTGGTTACTTACTGCTCCTCTGGAGCAGAAGTAATCTGCGCACGCTAGCCAGCTGCCGGCAAATGCTTCCCAGAACAGCGACTAATGGCACTGTCCCAGGCTGCCTCCCCCCACCTTGCCCACACCATGCCCCCCCAGGCTGCCCCTTTTCCCTCAGCCAGCACTTGTGTGTGTACTGGGATTTACACGCGTGGCCGGATCCGTAGTAAAATGCACAGTGTCCACAAGGCCCAGCCACGCGTGTAAAGCCTTTGAAAATTCACTTGAAAGCCAGCAGCCCAGAGGCTGACTCCAAAGTGACATCAGTTTGGTGCCAACCTTAGGGTCGCTGGCACTATTTATAAAAGGATCACTCCTGCACCTTTTTCTCTCCAGAACTCCCATGGAAGGGGGGAAGGCCGGGATGGTCCCAGAAAATTATTTGAGGGGATGGGAGAAGAAACAGAGAGGCCTGGGGAGTGTCAGGGTTGATGGAATTTGAGACCAAGACCCTGGGACTTTTAAGCTGAGGACCTACCACCTACCTGCCTGGCTTTCCTGTGGGTAATTTTGCTTGTTTTCTGGGAAAGTCAGACACGCCTTTCCGGTCTTCCAATTGGACTTACATTAGATGTGCCCAAATAGCGAGCTGTATCTAAGGAGTTCTGGTCTGACACAGCTTTGCTGGTCCAGCAGCCCAGATGGGGACCGATGCAATACAGTGCCCTCAGCCCATCGCACTGTATAACCTGCAGTCGGACGGGGGTTAAATAGGCGCTAATCCACCCCCTAATGCAATAAGGGGATTAGCACCTTTTTAACGAGCGTCTGACGCGGAGTGAATGGGATAGTGCTCATCACATGCAAATGCTTGTGAATGAGGCTATTACTCATTCACTCCAAATGCAAAAAAATAAATGTGCGTCTCAGACGCACATTTATCGCTCAGATATTAACGCCTGCCTGGAGCAGGCGTTAATAGCTGAGCGCATTGAAATGAAGTACAGAAAAGCAGAAAAACAAAAAAACTGCTTTTCTGTACTTTGTTTAAAAAAAACAAAAAACTCAGCCGGCCGCATTAAGAAGACCCACGCTGATATGCTCGGTGTCGGTTTTCATAACCGGTCGGCTGCATTATGAAAACAGTCGCCGATAAACTCAGCATCAGTTTTCATAACTGGCAGACCGCCGGTAACCGCGCCCCCCTAATTATAATATAGCATGGCGCCCCCCTTGGGGGCGCTGACTTTTCAGCACCCACTTTCCGTGCTTTTTTTTTGCATCGGCCCCATGGTGTCTGCCCTGTGGAAGTACAAGAGGTTTATCTGTTGATCTGGCCTGTATCCTTGTCCCAATACCAGTGTATTCCAGTTTTATTATCCTGTACTCTATGCTCGTGTTCCTGTGATGCAGCGTATTCCCATTTTTCCTGCCTTATAAATATTCCTGCATTCGCCATCCAGTGTCCGGTGTCTTGCTTGTCTCTAAGTTTCCAGTGCTTCCTGTTCCTGCATTCTAGTTTTGTGGTTCCTAGTTCCTGCTCCAGACTCAGATCTTGGCTCCTCCCTGGATTCCTGTTCCAGTCCTGATCCTCTGTTCCACTCTTGGATCCTACTCTCCTTCAGGGCAAAGGAACCCTTACTTCTGGCTGCCCGGCCTCTCACAAGTATACCCTGTGCAGACATCAGTCTTGCCAATACTCCCCTGCGGAGCAGGCCATGACAGTATGCATCAGCCCAAATCAGAGGCAATGGTGCCCAGTGAAATTTTGTTTTTTTTGCTGCAAATCATATATCCTATTTGAAGCTGTAACATTCAGAAAAGACTTATTGTGGATTATTTTCCTGTGCCCGTGACTCTCCTTGACAACAAGATCTATATAGAAGTGTCTGTTCTGAGAGGCCTCTATGATATGATCGCCAGCTATAGAAAGATGAAGAGCAACTAGCCCAAGTCATGATTCCTTGCTGGCACTCCAATTTTACGAATTGGACCTTGGCCCACAACAACAGACTGCTATCCAGGCTGTGCCCTGGGAATCAGCAGTGGGGGAACCACACGGACCAGGGAGGACATTGTTTTAAACAAAAATACCCCAAAATTTTCAGGCAGTTTTGTGCAAGGCTACTTTTAGTTCATTCTATTCAGAATAAATATAATGGCCTTTTTCAGTTATTCTTTTTAATTTACTTTGTATTATCTTACAGAACAATCGACAAGAAAACTCTTGTTAAAGGGATTACACAAAGATCTATATAAAGAATAAGTAATACAAATAATGGTACAAAATATAAACTAGTATACAGGCCCTGTTACAGATCACAATTTGGGTAGATTTACAAAAATAACAACCGACTTGGAAAAAAGAAGCCCTTTATCATATCATGTCCAGAATGCTGAATCACTCACTAATTGGATTAGACTTATTTTGCATGAAATTTTCCAATTGAATAGGATTAAAAAATATATAATTAGAAACTTGTAATTTAACCAAACATTTACACTGGGACTTTACTAGAAAGTGGTCCAAGGGCCAGCACCCTTTGCTTCTTCTCCAAAAATGCATTTCTTTGGACTTGTGTATCCCTGACCAAGTCATGAAATACAGATAACTTATACCCAAAGAACTGCTGATCTCTGGAATGAAGAAAAAAATGTAAGATCCACATTACCATCAGGTCTAGTGGAAACGTTTGACTCTGGAAAGTAGTAAACCTTGCCAACCTTAGGAATGATTTTCCTAGAAACTCTAAGGAAATCTGTATAAAATCTCCAAAGCATTTCCAGTGGAGAAACCATCTGAGACCTTGGGAAATTGAGAAATCTTAAATCATACCTTTTTGCTTGGTTGCCAAGAATCTCCAACCTCCTATGCCAGAGGTTCCCAAACCTGACCTGGGGGACCCCTAGCCAATCTGGTTTTCAGGATATCCACAATGAATATGCATGAGATAAAATCTGCATGCTATGGAAGTAGTGCCCTATGCAATCCCAAATTATCTTTAACTAAAGAAGTCCTTTAACTGAAGAAGTCCTTTAACTGAAGAAGTCCTTGAGAAAAAGATTGAAATGTTATCGGAAAAGAGAGAAAAAACCCAATGCATACAGAAATTCCAAATCAGAAACCAAAGGAAAAAGCTCACAGTGATGGATGATTCTGTCATCAGAGGCATTAATATCTTCCCTTGCACAAATGCAAAGAGAAAAGTGGATAACAAACCTCAACTAAATAGGTCACAAAAGGAGTCCAGGAACAGCAGTAACCTGAGCAAAGAAAGCTGGAAAGCTATGAGCACAAATGCTCGTAGTTTGGGTAATAAAATCCCAGAGCTGCAAGCCCTAATGGTGGAGGCGGACTTGGACATTGTTGCTGTCACGGAAACATGGTTTACGGAATATCATGACTGGGATACGGCAATACCAGGCTATAACTTGTTAAGGAAGGACAGAGAGGATAGGAAAGGGGGAGGAGTGGCTCTATTTGTCAGAAACAATATCCAAGCATCTGAGCTGCAAGGAAGATGGGGCAAAGAAGCACTATGGGCAGACTTAAAAAAAGATGGGGCATCCATTTTTATTGGAGTGGTTTACAGGCCTCCAAACCAAAAGGAAGAGCTGGACAGAGATCTAATTGAAGACATCCACAGGATAGCAAAGAAAGGAGAAGTGGTGATCGTTGGAGACTTTAATATGCCAGATGTAGACTGGAGAATCCCATCTGCAGAATCTAAAAATAGTAGAGAAATAGTAGATGCCCTGCAAGTAGCTTTATTCAAACAAATGGTAATGGAACCCACGAGAGAAGGAGCTATACTCGACTTAGTGCTCACTAATGGAGATAATGTCTCAGACGTCCAGGTGGGTGCCCACCTCAGCACCAGTGATCATCAAACGGTATGGTTTAATATCACAAAAAGGACACGGAAAAGAAGCACAAAAACCCAAGTTTTGATGTTCAAAAACACAGACTTTGATGAAATGGGGAAGTACCTGGAGGAAGAACTAAAAGGCTGGGAAAACGAGAGAGATGTGGATCAACAGTGGACCAATCTAAAAGGAGCAATCACCAAGGCAACTAATCTATATGTTAGAAAAGTAAAGAAAAGCAAAAGAAAAATGAAACCTATCTGGTTCTCAAAGGAGGTGGCTGACAAAATAAAGGCTAAAAGAACAGCATTCAAGAAATATAAAAGATCCCAAAAGGAGGAACACAAAGAAGAATATCTGGTAGAACTGAGGGAGACGAAGAAATTAATCAAGATGGCAAAAAGTCAAGCGGAAGAGAGGATTGCCAAAGAGGTAAAGAGTGGTAACAAAACATTTTTCAGATATATCAGTGAAAAGAGAAAAGTTCAAAATGGTATAGTGAAATTGAAAGGTGGAAAGGATCAATGCGTGGAGAGAGACGAAGAAATGGCAGAAATATTAAATGAATACTTCAGTTCTGTGTTCACTAAAGAGGACCCTGGAGAAGGACCGACACTAGTTAACAAGAAACTGGAGGGAAATGGAGTAGATGTAACTCCATTTACAGTAGAAAATGTATGGGAAGAGCTGGTGAAACTGAAAGTGGACAAAGCCATGGGGCCTGATGAAGTTCATCCCAGAATACTGAGGGAGCTCAGAGATGTGCTGGCAGGTCCGCTGTGTGACCTATTCAATAGATCCCTAGAAACGGGAGTGGTGCCGAATGATTGGAGGAGAGCGGTGGTGGTCCCGCTTCACAAGAGTGGGAACAGAGAAGAGGCTGGTAACTACAGACCGGTTAGCCTCACTTCGGTGGTGGGAAAAGTAATGGAGTCACTGTTGAAAGAGAGAATAGTGAACTATCTACAGTCGGGAGAATTGCTGGACCAGAGGCAGCATGGATTCACCATTGGAAGATCCTGTCAGACAAATCTGATTGACTTTTTTGACTGGGTAACCAAGGAATTGGATCGAGGAAGAGCACTCGATGTCATCTACTTGGATTTCAGCAAAGCTTTTGACACTGTCCCGCACAGGAGACTGGTGAATAAAATGAGAAGCTTAGGCGTGAGTGCCGAGGTGGTGGCCTGGATTGCAAACTGGTTGACGGACAGAAGACAATGTGTGATGGTAAATGGAACTCTCTCTGAAGAGAGAGCGGTTTTAAGCGGTGTACCGCAGGGATCGGTGTTGGGACCGGTCCTTTTCAATATCTTTGTGAGCGACATTGCGGAAGGGATAGAAGGTAAGGTATGTCTTTTTGCGGATGACACTAAGATCTGCAACAGAGTGGACACGCCGGAAGGAGTGGAGAGAATGAGACGGGATTTAAGGAAGATGGAAGAGTGGTCGAAGACATGGCAGCTGACATTCAATGCCAAGAAGTGCAAAGTCATGCATATGGGGAGTGGAAATCCGAATGAACTGTATTCGATGGGGGGAGAAAGGCTGATGTGCACGGAGCAGGAGAGAGACCTTGGGGTGATGGTGTCTAATGATCTGAAGTCGGCGAAACAATGTGACAAGGCGATAGCTAAAGCCAGAAGAATGCTGGGCTGCATAGAGAGAGGAATATCGAGTAAGAAAAGGGAAGTGATTATCCCCTTGTACAGGTCCTTGGTGAGACCTCACCTGGAGTATTGTGTTCAGTTCTGGAGACCGTATCTCCGAAGAGACAGAGACAAGATGGAGGCGGTCCAGAGAAGGGTGACCAAAAAGGTGGAAGGTCTTCATCAAATGACTTATGAGGAGAGATTGAAGAATCTAAATATGTACACCCTGGAGGAAAGGAGGAGCAGAGGTGATATGATACAGACTTTCAGATACTTGAAAGGTTTTAATGATCCAATGACAACGACAAACCTTTTCCATAGGAAAAAAATCAGCAGAACCAGGGGTCACGATTTGAAGCTCCAGGGAGGAAGATTCAGAACCAATGTCAGGAAGTATTTCTTCACGGAGAGGGTGGTGGATGCCTGGAATGCCCTTCCGAAGGAAGTGGTGAAGACCAGAACTGTGAAGGACTTCAAAGGGGCGTGGGATAAACACTGTGGATCCATAAAATCAAGAGGCCGTCAATAAAGAGTGGGTGGCTCGCCAGAATGACGGCTACTGCCTGGAGATAATACCCTTATTCAATAAACATACACATGGTTACTGTGACTCCAACATCACTCTAAGCTACAACAGCAAGAGGAAATGTGGAAAAAAGGATTCGCACTCACAAAGTGGGGAGTAGCTGGCTTGTTACGGCGGTTACTACCCCAAACCAAATAAGCCTGATACTTCACTTTCAATGCATATCCAGCATAGCTCTCTGCTTCAACGGTAGGGGAGAAGAAAAACTGATACTTCACGCATAGCTCTCTGCTTCAACGGCAGGGGAGAAGAAAAACTGATACTTCACGCATATCCAGCATAGCTCTCTGCTTCAACGGCAGGGGAGAAGAAAAACTGATACTTCACGCATATCCAGCATAGCTCTCTGCTTCAACGGCAGGGGAGAAGAAAAACTGATACTTCACGCATATCCAGCATAGCTCTCTGCTTCAACGGCAGGGGAGAAGAAAAAAGGATTCGCACTCACAAAGCGGGGAGTAGCTGGCTTGTTACGGCGGTTACTACCCCAAACCAAATAAGCCTGATACTTCACTTTCAATGCATATCCTGCTTCAACCGCAGGGGAGAAGAAAAACTGATACTTCACGCATATCCAGCATAGCTCTCTGCTTCAACGGCAGGGGAGAAGAAAAACTGATACTACACGCATATCCAGCATAGCTCCCTGCTTCAACGGCAGGGGAGAAGAAAAACAACCAATAAGGGCTGAATAACACAGTCTGGGTAAAACAAATAAACATGGGTGTAGCTTGCTTATTGCGGCGGTTACTACCCCTACTACCCCTAACTAATCAAGCTTGATATTTCACTTGGTTGCAGCTCCATCACTGCTCTCTACATTCATGGTGGGGGTGGAAGAGAAATAGAACCAAAGAGCTAAGAGAAACAGATAAGTATGAGAAAAAAATGTGAAGCTTGCTGGGCAGACTGGATGGGCCGTTTGGTCTTCTTCTGCCGTCATTTCTATGTTTCTATGTTTCTATGTAACATTGTCTCAGAAAGTGTTTTATATTGTACTTTTAATTCACTAATATCCCTAAACTGATCTGTAATAGTTTGACTATGTTCATTCATTTGAATCATTAAGTTACCCACACTACCTAACATATAGGGTCATTCTTTATTCTGCGATGGGCCATTATCGCGGGGATGCCATGCTAATTAAGGGAAGGGGAGAAATGTGGGCGGGGTTATGGCCCGCCAGCGCTGCCGGCAAAGTTTTCCACATTATCACCGGCAGCACCGCGGGAAATAACGCCATCTTTTCCCGCGGCGCTATGGGGGTGATAGTGGGCGGCGCAGCCGCACTGCAGCGAGCGAAACCACAGCACTGCAATGTGGCTGGCTGCCCACTATCACCCCCCGCCCCTTTTTTTTTTTTTTTGCTCGACTCATCATTCTGCTATAAATATAAATATAGCAGAATGATGAATCTAGGGGATAGATTCGATCCTAACTGATAAAGTCATAGCAGTCCACAGAGAGTCCAAAGTAACCACCACAGGTTTCTCCAACAGGGGAACACTCGTAGGAGTAGACTTTAAAACTTCTAAAGACCGGGTAAACCCCACTAGGGGTCTGGGAAGGAGAAACCACTTCAATACTCACATAACCAACCTCTTGACCCGGCTGAGGTCAGTATTTGAGGACTGTGGTGGGACTGGACCTTTGGGACTAAGGGAGATGGAAGAACCCTGAAGATCAGAGGGAAATGCAAGGCACCGTAATCTATTTGTCCCAATGCTTGGCTTCTAAAACTAAATGTCCAAAGTCAACTGGGTAAAAGAGAAGAGAGCAGCAGTCATAGTGGGGAAAGGCCTGATGTCACTTTTCCTTTTTCTCTCCATAGTAGACTTGGCTACTTACAAATGCAGCTGGAAAGATGACTCACAAAATCTAAACCTAGATGCGTGGCTTCAGTGCACTGGCATGCCACTGCATGCTGATTTTTTACTCCCCAGCTGAATGAATGACATGGCGGAGGGGGATATCACCATGCTCAGGTGCAATATGCAGGGCCGGTGGTGAGGGCTCCATGATAGCTGTCCCTGTGCCATTCATTTAAAACAAATGCATAACCCTAAAAACGGATTCAGAGATAGCATCCATTCAGGCATGCTAGAAATTTGTCTAGAGCTTCTGTTTTTAGGTGTTTATAATTTATAAATTTCAGGGTTTATTTTCTCCCTATTTTAAAGTGGGTTTTTTTTTATGTAGACACATAAAATCGGTGTTTTTCAGGATATTCCTGCCACATCTGATAAGAACTTGTGTAAATGTGTACCTGAAGAACCAGCCACACAAAAGAAAAGTGGTGAGTCCAAGGTAGGCAGGAGGTAGATAAAAGAGCACTGGAGCCAATGGCGCTTTGTTTATCCAATAAACACCGATATTTGTTTTTATGCACTGGGGTGTTTTTATCAGTTAAAACCTAAAGAAGGAAGCCCTAGATACATGCTATCAGTCACTGTCTACACCCCCAGTTCTCTAGTGTGAGGACCTATCTCAATGACTCCTGCCAGGCCCAGGAAGTAGCCAAAATCAGTAGCTGACTGACATGATCCTCTCATTGAAGCAGCATGAGTCAGACACAGGCACTGAACTCTTCCGGATTATCTTTTAACCAGGTACTGTAGATTATTAGCATAAAGGGAGCTCAGTACAGCAAAAGGCCTAGAAGTCAGACTCCTGATCTTCCTGTTTAATATTTCATTCAGTTATACAGGCCTTCGCATGGTCATGCTTGGTTAGCTCTCGTAGGCCAGTATCTTCAGATGTCTTGTGTATGATCTGGTGAATGTAACAACATGATACAGTACAGTTTTCATATAGCTTCTTTCCAGTGGTTACAACAGGTTTCAAACCAAAATTTTAAAAAGATGCCCTCTGTTTAGTAAATTTCATGAGCCCTTGAGGTAATGTTAGCCCATTGAAGGTTCTATGCCAGTGTGGGACCGGGGGGACAAGGCTCAAGACTGAATTGATCAGATTTATTAAAATGCATAGCGGCACATGGGTACAGGGATAATTGCTCTCCTGCTTTCTTAGTCTACCTGTGGGGAGTTTCAACCTCTGACACCCTGACAGCTTGGTGACACTATTCCCAAAATGTTAGGTGGAGCATAAACAGAACTGAATTAGTAGGAAACACAAATTCTCGACAGGACCACTGAGCTATTTCTTTTGCATGGGCAGAATGCACGTGTGTGTGTTTGTGTGTGTTGGGGGAGGGGGGTGGCCATGTTTGCCAAAATATAAGGGCCAACCAGACATCTTCAGCTGCCAGCTGAATCCATCAACACAGGCCCGAAGCCAAAGGAGTGAGTTTCAGCCCAGAAGGATACAAGGCGTCCATGCTGGACTGTCCTGCCACAATGAGACTGCGGGTGTGCTGGCTGGCAGATAGAGAAAAGGCCACACTTCTTGTTGGCTTAAGCAGGCCAGAAGAAGGCGTGGTGGAAGGAGGAGGTTGCATGTGCATTGGCCTGCATGAAGAAGGAAATAGCAACAGTTTAACAAGTGGGAAGGTTAGAGGCTGGTGGGGACCAGCCTGTGGGGGAGGGAAGGGAATGAGTGCTGAGACTGGGCCGGGGAGGAAGGGGTGTTGGGGTGGAGAATGCTGGGGGTCAGGCCTGGGAAGGGGAGAAATAGTGCATGTGTAAGAGAGTGTAATTTGGGGGAGGGTGGTATGCGAACTAGGAAGTGTGACTCCCCTCCTCTCCTGTTAATCCATGCCAATCTGAGTGGGGGGGGGGGGGGATTTGGCACCCCCACCCACCCATCTGATCTCTTTATCCCTTGCTCCTCCCCAAATTAAGCAATCAAATTCCAGCCATGGTTTCTCAAGAACATTTCAGGGAGGGGGAAGGAAGGAGTAGCAGTCTGCAGGGGAAAATAATTAAAAGGAAGCTCAGAGTCCCCTTCAGTGGCACAGACCCCTAACCATAAGAACATAAGAAATTTCCATACTGGGTCTGACCAAGGGTCCATCAAGCCCAGCATCCGGTTTCCAACAGTGGCCAATCCAGGCCATAAGAACCTGGCAAGTACCCAAAAACTAAATCTATTCTATGCTACTGTTGTTAGTAATAGCAGTGGCTATATTGTAAGTCAACTTAATTAATAACAGGTAATGGACTTCTCCTCCAAGAACTTCTCCAATCCTTTTTTAAACACAGCTACACTAACTGCACTAACCACATCCTCTGGCAACAAATTCCAGAGTTTAATTGTGCATTGAGTGAAAAAGAACTTTCTCCGATTAGTCTTAAATGTGCCCCATGCTAACTTCATGGAGTGCCCCTAGTCCTTCTATTATTTAATCTGCACAATGGGGAGTACAGGTACTTTCTCTATAGTTCTGTGATGAACAATATCAAAGGTTTACAGCTGAGCAGACTGAAGCATGTAGAGGAAATGTCTTCTCCAATAAAATGTAAACCCATTGGCAGATGCATGGTTGTCTCCTGATACCAGACCCACAGTCTGTATGGATGGAAAATTCACACACAAATTACACCAGTTTTCAAAGCGAACTTATGCACCTACTTTCATTATGAAAGTTATCCCACCAAAACGATTCAAACACAATTACACTTGATAATTTTTACACAGACATTTTTCAGGAAAAGTTACACACATACTTTTGAAAATTTAGAAGTTAAAGATGTGAATCGGGTGCCGGAATTGTTCCAATTTTGGGATCGTGGACCCACGGGAAATTCTGTTTCCTGCGGTCCAGATATTTTTTTTTTCGGCTGTCCATAGCCAAAAAAACCCAAACCCCACCCCGACTATTTAAATCTAATTATTTACAATCCCCCACCCTCCCAACCCCCCCAAAACTTTCCTAAAGTACCTGGTGGTCCACCGGGGGTCCCGGGAGCAATCTCCTGCTCTCGGACCTTCGGCTGACAGTAAACAAAATGGCGCCGGTGGCACTTCGCCCTTACCATGTGACAAGGGCTATCGGTGCCATTGGCCGGCCCCTGTCACAAGGTAGGAGCAATGGACGGCCGGCGCCATCTTAAAAAATGGCTCGGGCCATCCATTGCTTCTACCATGTGATCGGGGCCGGCCAATGGCACTGATAGCTCTGTCACATGGTAAGGGCAAAGGGCCATCGGCGCCATTTTGATTAGTGGCAGCCGATGGCCCGAGAGCGGGAGATCGCTCCCGGGACCCCCACGTACTTTAGGAAAGTTTTTTTTTGGGGGGGGGGTCGGGAGGGTGGTGGATTTTAAATAATTAGATCTAAAGGGTCTGGGTGGGTTTGGGGTTTTTTTTTCTGTGTGCCATCCCCCCACCCCCCCAAAATGATAAGTAAACCACATGAAAATTTTGTGGGGTTTTCCTATCATTTTCGGGGTCTCCCGATACATGACGGATTAGAACATATCATACGATATTTTCATCCGTCAAAAAAATGGTGCACAACCCTAGTAGAAGTATGCATGTTAATGACAAACCGCTCTTCAATCCTGCCCCAGGCAATGCTTCTGCTCCACTCGGGTAAATGTGTGCATGTGTAGGATATGCCTGCGTAAGTTTACCCGCATGGTGGGCGGGCAGTTTTACAACAGGCTGTTTGTGCAAACAAAGCATGGAAACACCTGTGAAAATTATCCTCCCTATGCACAAGACCCTGAATGTGAGAGAATTACACCACATTTGTAAAAAGGAGGCAGCCGTGATGGGGGGAGTGGCAGGAGGGAGGACGCAGGAGTGAGGTTGCACTGTCAGGGACCGCCACTTCAGAAGAGAGAACAGCATCAGTCACAGGGCAGTCTTCATGTAACATTTCTCGACCAACAGAAGTTTGAAACCCCTTCCACAATAAAGGCTTATTTTCCATTCTCATAATGTTATTAAGAGAAGCTAAAACACTGAAGTTAGTTTGACTTTTATTTCACGGCTTCTTAGTCCACACAGTTGGTATAAAATCAGAAAAGCAAAAGCGAAAAGGCATTCAGTCTTAGCATCAGAAAGGCACGGAGTATACGATGGTCTGGTGCCAATACACTTCATTACCAGACCCACCTTTCAAGCACAGACGGAGGAGGGAGTGAACCAGCTGGTTTCATTTTTTTCCAAGACAGGTTGGGCTAGTCCTGCCTTAACTCCATTGCATGCTGGGATGCGTAGTTCCAATTTCCCTGATGAAAGCAGGTCTACATCTCCATGCAGGCAATGGGGTAGAACTAGAATTGGTTCGGTCCTGGATAATGGGGGAGGGGGAGAAAAAAAAATGCTGGAGCCAGCTGGTCATCCTACAGAGCAGAGCTGCTAAGGGTTAAAAGGTCAGTCCGGTTCCACTGAATCTGGAAATTTTGTTCTTTTTCTGCTGATCACACAAACTCAGTTATGTTAAAAAAAAAAAAAAATACAAAGAGGAGTAAAACAGACAAGTCACTAATTCCTTGTTAGGTACAAATTTAGTTAGACCATTGTATATTACAGAGGATTACTTAATTTTTTTTTTCATTCTATTCTATAATGTGAAATACTAAGTTTAATTTATGTTTTCCAGTAAGAAGGTTAAATGGCTATCAATATAAGGAATGGTAAAATGCATAGCACCATTTCAAATAGTGTGGTCTCTCTCTTTCTACATATCAAGGTGAATACATTGGAAACTTTCGGCTATAATTTTTTTTTTTTTAACTTTTGTTTTTTTTACAGCATCTTTATTCATACACAGGCAGAACACAGTTTGCTTGCTCTAATTGTACATATGCGCTTTGAGTAGCATAATGAAGGTACTTGTTTTATTTATTTAGTTATTTTTGGTAAAAGTCTATATTTGGCTGTCGGTCATTTAAGACAAGGGCAAAAAAAATATACACATAGTGAACTGTTAAAGCTATTGTAAGTGAAGAAAGTTCCTTAGGCACTTCTTTAGCTTTCTGAAGCTTGAAATCAAGGCTCAAGGTCAAAAATAAAAGCAAACAATACTATGTACATATATGTAAAAAGTGTTATAAATAGGTTTTTAAACCATAGATACTATATACATCTTCAATTAATACAGTAACCCCCTTTCTATCTTTTTTTTTTGTTTGGTTTGTTGCTGCCTGTTGTCTTGAGCTCCCTTCCCAGACATCTTGTTGGCATTCCTTGGTCTTTTGTCCTCTCCCTCCACCCCTTTCATTCGCGCTTCCTCAAGATGACATAGATGATCCCGCTGAGAAGGGTGAGGGGGAATGCCACCCAGGCAAGTATGTAGGCGAAGCCATAGGAGTAGCCCGCCACAATGGGCAGCTGCTGCCACTCTGTGTGTCTCACAGTGAATATTGCTGCACCGGTCATCACGCACAGGCCTGGGGAAGGAAGAGAGTGAGAAAGGGAAAGGGTTAACTTCGCCAAGATCAGCTTTAGGAACAGTTTTTATGGAATGTTATTTTAGACTGTATTTGTGTCATGTCTTTAAATTTTAGCAGCCTTGGTAAGACTGAGAAGGTGGTTTAGAAATCACCACAATCAATAAAATGTCTCTATAATAAAGATCTTAAAAAAAAAAAAAAGAACTTGCGAATTTCAGATCAAAACATTTTTTTGGTGGTGAATTCCACAAAAAAACTTGTTAATTGAGCAAAAATTCAATTAACAGGAGCAGGGAAAAGTTGGCATGAACCAGCAACATACTATGAAATTCTGCAAAAACAGCAGGCCGTTCTACAGACTCACACTAAAAGTTCATTGCAAACACCTTTCAAGGGCCCTATGCACTTTGAGCAAAAGCTCTCAGCACAACACAAGAGATTCTCAAAATAATCTGCAGAGCTGAAACAAATTTAGCTTGGTCTGCTTTCGCTACAGAAAGGATTTGAATCGATCTAGTCCACAATTACTGAGCATTAACAAAAGAAAGAATCTGCATCCTCTACTATATGTAACTCTGGTAACTTTATTATTTTTCTAATGCCTCATTTCAGTGCCCTTGAAACCTCTCCCCTGCCCTACTAGTTAGGTTTTCAGGATATCCCTAATGAATATGCAATTCATAATAAAGTAAACGGGGACAGGCTTAAAGATCTAAACACGTATATATATTCTGGAGGAAAGGAGAGAAAGAGGAGATATGATCAAGACAATTAAATATTTCCAAGAATAAACGCACAAGAGTGGGCCTTTATCAAAGAAAAGGAGGCTCTGGAATGAGGAGGTCATGGGATGAGCGTGAAAGGGGGGTAGATTCAGGAGTAATCTAAGGGGATATTCGGATCTGGGAATTTTTGCTTTCCAGTCACCCTTAGACTGCTGTGGATTAGTAAGGGTAGGAAGGAAGGTTCACAGACTTTCTCCTCTCTCTTATACACACATGCTCTCACACGTACAAATGCTTTCTGTCTGTCATACACACATGCTTTCAGTCTCACACACATGCTCTCTCATTCACACCCACAAACATGCTCACACACCCACACATACACTCTCTCACACATACACAAACATGCTCCGACACACAACACAACCGCTCCCTCTCTTATACACAGATGCTCTCTTTCACACACACACATATGCATACACACGCCCCTCTCTTACACACATGCTCTCACACACAAATGCTCTCTCTTTCTCAAACACATGATCTCTCTCCCTCATTCACACACACAAAAACTCCCTCTCTCTCATTCACACAGGCTCTCTCTCAGTCACATATGCTTATACACCCTGTCTGTCACCGGGCCTCTCCTTATCTTTTTCCTGAAATCTGCAAGGGGACAGAGGGCCCCTCAGCCTGCTTCTCACTCAGGCCACCAGCAGCCCCACAGCCTCCTTCACACTTCAGCTGCTGGCATTATGGGGTGCGCCACGGGCCCCGCTGCCCCTTCATTCTTTAACCATCTGTGAAGTGGGATGCGCTGGCAGCCCACAGCATCTTTCATTCTTCTGCCGCTGGCGAGATGGATGCACTGGCGGCCCATAGCCTCCTTCGTTCTTCAGCTGCCAGCGAGATGGGATGCACCATTGGCTCCACATCCTCATTCACTCTTCAGCCACCAGAAAGATGGGATGTGCTAGTGGCCCAGCGACCTCCTTCACTCTTTAGCTGCCAGCGAGATGGGGTTCGCCGGTGGCCTGCAGCCATACCTGGAAACATTCAATGTACACACACACACACACGACCTATCACATATACGCCCTCCGCATCACATACAATATGCATACACACACACCCATAGTCACTCACTATCTCTGCCTACCCAAAACCCACCAGTGGCAATAACCTCCTCCTAAGTACATCTGGGGCCAATGGGTAGACTCCTTCTTCCACCCAACAGCAACATCTTCATAATTTTCTGCTGTTGCTTTTGCCATAGGCCTCCTCCCTTCTTGCCAACAGGGGCCAATTGGAGGTCTCCTCCCTTATTCCTGCCAGTATAGTCAGGAAAAAAGAAGGCATTCCATTGGTCCATGGAGACAGGCAGAAGAAAAGAGGTCTCCAATTGGTCACTGGAGAGGGAAAAGGAAGGAGGCATCCAATTGGCCCATGTAGGCCAATCAGACACCTTCTGGTCTGGCTGTTTCACTAGCACAGCAGCAGCAGGGCACCCTGAGATTATAGGTGTTGTCCAGGAGACCCTGTAAGTTGATTAGAATTTGAGTCTCTGGGTCAAATCTGTTGAGTTCCCGGGTATGGAGATATATTTATTTATTTATTTTTTACAGAGATGGTGTGGATTCATACAGCAGCCTTCCTGTGGAGGAGACAAGGACTTCAAGAGAACATGGGACAAGCACAGAGGATCTGTGAGGGATAAGAAGGGACTATAAAGCTGAGCAGAAGTTGTGGATGAGAAGATTGGATGTGCCATATGGTTTTTATCTGCCGTCACGTTTTATAAGATATATCTGCATACACTGGAGGTAGTATATGCAAATATATTTTATGCTTATTCCAGAGATGCCAAGGATGGGCCTTCCCAATGAGTGAGATTTACCTCCCCAATGAGATTGTAGGCCAAAGAGAAAGATTTTTTAGGCAGTGTGTCTATAGTAAAATTTGGCCTCTCCTGGACCCTTCTGTGGGCTGCTCCTTCTACCATTGGGCAACAGAATGCATTTTCCCTATCAGGACTGCTGTGCTCAACTATTTGGGGATTATATCACCGACCTCCTCCCAGCTTGGCTGTCTCAGTTTCTTGTCTCCGTGGGTGGCTTTAGGCACTGTTATGGACTCCTCTTTCTCTCCATGTGCACTTTCTTTGTGTGGCTCTTGGCCAGGGCTGGTGCAAAGGTATTAGGCATCCTAGGTAAAACTTATAGCCTAGAACCCTCCCCCCACATATATACATTCCTCTCCACACACAATTAAAAATTAAGCATTTATACAGATTTTTCATGAAAAAGGATGTTCAAAGTACAGTCTTTTGAGGTAAAAAATATCACTTAATATAACATTTATATTATATTTACATAAACTGCAGTGGTGCCAACCAAAAAAAAACCTGAGAAAAAACACTTGGAACTCACTTGGCATTAGGCTTATTGTACCACATGTTGGATGTGGGCTTGGCCCTCAGACAGCCATGAATAAACTATCTCAATTACAATACAGTAAACAGCCCATACCAAAACAACACTAACTGCTGGCTCTTAAACAGTGAAAACCCTACCTATGAAAAGGTAATACTGCAAATATTACTCCAAGACAATTCCTATTAGGAAAGAGAAACAAGCCAGGCAGCTATACATCCCTACACAGAAACTACACGCTAACAGAATATCTTACTTCAGTAACATATGTATACAGAACATAGACAGACCCTCACCAAATGCAGAACAAAGTGACCATAAACTATAAACAGAAACCTGTAGACAAAAACTGAACTGGAAACCACAAGACACTCTTTATGCAGTGCAACAATGAAAAAAAACCAAACAGTGCCATTCCTCATAAAAGCACCAAGCAATAAAATACAGAAGTATAAAACATCAATCATAATAATAAAACTATATTAATCAAAAGAATAAATATTTCAATACAGATAATGAACTAAATATTCAAAACTCAATTTTTAAAAATTAACAAAATACCAAAATACTTCAAACCAGCAGACACAAATAAACAGGCCATAATTAAAACTAACAAAGACAAAAAAATTCCATGCTTTCCATACCTGTGAACTTTTGATTTCCAGTCACCCTGCAATTGTTTTGAATTAGTGAGCAGGAGAGGGGGATAAGAGAAAAGGGTACACAAATTTCATCCTTTGTCATACACACACACAAACATTCTACCATGCTCTCTAACACCCCCCCATGCTCGCTCTCTCTCTCACACACACACTCACGCGCATGCTGTCTCTCACCCAAATACACATACCCCCATGCTCTCTTACACACTTACCTCTACCTATGCTCTCACACACATGCACCCCCGCTCATACTCACACCCATGCATGCACACAGGGTTTCTCTCTCACACACCCACCCATGCTCTCATACACACAAGAACACTAGCTCTCGCACACATGCATGCACATGCTCTCACTCTCTCTCATACATACACACCCAAGCTCTCACACACTCTCCCTCTCTCATACACACAGGATCTCTCTCTCCCTTGCACACACACATACTGTGGAGATTTTAATCTGCTGAATGTGGATTGGAGTATCTCTGCCGTAGAATCTACAAGAAGTAGAGAGATTGTGGATGCTCTTCAAGGGGCTATGCTCAGACAAATGGTGATGGAATCCATGAGAGTAGGAGCGATACTGGATGTGTTACTCACAAATGGAGATAGTATCTCAAATGTCCAGCTAGGTGCCCACCAGGGCACCAGTGATCAGCAGATGGTATGGCTGGAAATCACAGCCAAGAAGGAGTGGAGTTACATGACGACCAAAGTCCATGATTTTAAAAATCCATCTTCTCATGGAATTGCTTTTAGCAGCTCTCTAAAATATCCATACTTTCTGTACTTCTATTGCCTCCTTGTTCTTGGGATCGGTTGTGTCTTTTTACTTCGATTGTAAGTCCTTTGGTATAGGGAAATACTTACAGTACCTGAATGCAATCCACTTTGAAGTGTTGAAAAATAGAATATAAATCAAATAAATAAATGTATTCATTTTAAGAAACACAGACTTTGGTAAAATGGGAACATACCTCGAGGAGGAGCTAGATGGCTGGGAGGAGAAGGCTGAAGTGGAACAACAGTGGACCAAATTAAAAGGAGCTATAACAAAGGTGACCAGCATTTATGTAAAAAAAAAAAGGAAATACAAATTAGAGAAAAATAAAACAATTATAGTTCTCCAATTTGATGGCTAAGAAAATAAAGACAAAAAGACTGACATTCAAAAAGTAGAAAGAACTCAAAATCAGGAACACAAGGAAGAATATCTGGTGAAGTTGAAGGAAATGAGGAAAAAAAATCAGAATGGCAAAACCTTGAGTGGAAAAAAAGATCACCAAAGAGGTAAAGCATGGTGATAAAATATTTTTTTTAGATATATCAGAGAAAGGAGGAAGACCAGAGATGGCATTGTAAGATTGAAAGGAGGCAAGGGGCAAGGTGTACAGAGATGAAGAAATAGCAGAAATATTAATCAAATACTTCATTTCAGTTTTCACTAAGGAATACTTTGGAGAAGAACCGTTGCTGGCTAGCAGAAGTACAGATGAGAGTGGGGTAGATACATTCCCCATTGACAGAAATAGTGTTTGAGTTGAACTTGAAAACTGAAAATGGACAAAGTCATGGGAGCCGGATAAGCTATATCCCAGGATACTTGGGGGAGCTCCAAGAAGTGCTGGTAGATCCACTGAAGGACCTGTTCAATAGATCCCTGGAGATGGGAGAAGTCCCCAGGACTGGAGAAGGGAGGTTGTGTTCCCACTTCATAAAAGTGGTAGCAGGGAGGAAGCTGGAAAATACAGGCTGCTTAGTCTTATCTTGGTGATGCGAAAATTAACGGAGGGCCTGCTAAAGGAAATAATGAACTATCTGCAATCCAATACATTACTGGATCTGAGACAACATGATTTTACCAAAGGAAAGTGCTATCAAACAAATCTGATAGATTTTTTGATTATAAGACCAGAGAATTGGATGAAGGAAGAGCATTCAATGTGGTTTACTTGGATTTCAGCAAGGCATAGGAAGCTCATAAAAAAATAAGAAGCCTGGGAGTGGGTCCCAAAGTGGTAGAATGGATTACAAATTGGCTGATAAGACACATCAATGAGTAGTGGTAAATTGAATCTATTCTTAAGAAAGATGAGTTAGTTCTGTTCAATTTCTTTGTGAGCAATATTGCGGAGGGATGAGAAGGTAAAATGTATCTTTTTCCAGATGGCACTAAGATATGTAACAGAGTGGATACACCTGAAGGAGTAGAGGGAATGAGAAGTGACCTATAAACGCTTTAGAATTAGAAGAAGGTTTGGCAGTTAGGATTCAATGCCAAGAAGTACAGAGTCTTGCATTTGGGGGTAGAGCATTCTAAAAGGAATCGGGTGTTGCATAACTTTTGCCTCTCCCCAGCACCCCATTGGATTATCCCGCTAATATAATTTTTTGTACCATTTTGTAGGCCATTCAATTTAGAATTTAACAGTATCTTACACATTTCTTATTATTTATGGCTGGAACATATAATAGCGAAAAATTGCATCATATTGACCATATTAAGGGGTAGATTTTATAAATCTACGCACGCACGTACTTTTGTTCGCGCACCAGGCGCAAACAAAAGTACGCTGGATTTTATAAGATATGCGCGTATCTGCGCGTATCTTATAAAATCCGGGGTCGGCGCGCGCTGCCCGTTCCCTCCACCCCCCCCCCCCCCGCACCTTCCCCTCCCTAACCCACCCCCCCGGCACTATCTAGAACCCCCCCCCTACCTTTATTCGAAAAGTTACTACTGCCTCCGGGCAGTAGTAACTTACGCGCACCAGCTGTCTGCTTGCGCGGCAGGCCCCGACGCAGGCCGCTGTGTCGGGGCACTCGGCCACGCTCCCGGACCTCCCCCACGCCCTGAAGCTGACACCACGCCCCCTGGCCACGCCCTCGGCCGCCCCTTTTTGCAATCCCCGGGACTTACGCGCTCAGCCGAGCCTATGCAAAATAGGCTTGGCGTGCGCAGGGGTTTTTTTTAAGGGTTACACGCATAACTTATGTGCGTAACCCTTTTAAAATCTGGTCCTAAGTGTATTGCATTTTGTGAGGTGTGTGATGGAAAAGCAACCTTTATTACAAAAAAGTGGATTGCCGAAAAATTAGGCCAAAGTGAATGCTGGGTTCAGAGGACATGGGGAAAAACTGCAGACGAGTATTTTACAGATTTTGCTGATGGGTCAACCAGTAAATTGTATGAGGAAAGTAAAAAATTATTGAAGATTCCAGCAACAAGCAGAAAAAAAGCTGTTACCAGGTGGCATGAGCAATTTGAGATGAGAGGAGGAAAAAAGTTGATAGAGGAACTGTTTATCGCTATTGAGTCAGGACTGGTGTCCAGGCATTTTATGTTATTTTGAAACCACTGAAAACTGAAATCCAATCCAAGACAGGCTCTGGATGGCAAATTTGTTATAAATTGGGATGAAAAGGATTTCCTTCATTTAGCTCCTTCCACCGAATTTTTATTTGGCCAATTCGAAAACCAATTTTTCAAAATTATCGAGTTTGGTCAAAAGCTTTGAATGAAATTAGCAATGAAAAACATCAAATTTTCAGAAACCGTGCTTGCATTGGTCTTTTTGTCATGTTCACAGTGAAGAAAATATTGTGAGTAATCAAAGAACTTGGGGAACTTTGGGATGGTGCCTATTTGCGGAATGCAATTTTAGCCAAAAATGTTATCCCATTTTTGAGTGATACAAAAACCATTTTGGTAATATCACGCAACTGCTGCTTAAAGAACATGGCATTGATTTTTGGGGTAACTACATTTGTCTAGGGAATTCTCCAGATATGAACACTGCCAAAAACATAGGTGCCGTTATTAAGGATGACATGGAGAGTCTAATGTTGAAGGAAAGTAGTCAGGGACATTATTCCACCAAAACTTTGCATCAAAATTTGGCACTGGTCTTATTAAATTAGGAAAGTATACAAATTTAATTCAAAATTTGTTGTGTTCATACCCTGCTCGTTTTAAAGCAATTTTGCAAGCTAACGGTGGGCACATCATCTAAAAGTTATATGTTTATTCTGTTTCGAATGCTGATTAAAATGGTATATTTCATGTTTCTATAAGATTTCTGGTTGTTGCTGCAATGGGGGAGGCAAAGGTTATGCCACACCCAGTATGTATGAGGGGGCATGAACTGGGAGAGAGACCTCAGAGTGATAGTGTCTGAAGATCTGAAGGTAGTGAAACAATGCGAGAAAGCAGTAGGCCAGTAGAGGCATATTCAGCAGGACAAAGGAAGTGATAATGTCCCTGTACAGATCCTGGTGAGGCCTCACCCAGAATACTGTGTTTAGTTCTGGAGATCTCATCTAAAAAAAAAAAAGATAAGGACAGAATGGAAGCGCTCAAGAGAAAGGTGACCAAAATTATGTGGAGACTGTACAGAAAGCCATATGAGATGAAGCTGAAGGGCTTTAATATGTATACTCTGAAAGATAGAAGAGACAGGGAGACATGATACAGACTTTCAAATACATGAAAGGAATTAATTATGCAAAAAAATGTAATATTTTCCAATGGAAAGGAAGCTGTAAAACTAGGGGTCATGATATTAAACTCCAAGGGAACAATGTCAAAAAATATTTTTTCGTAGAAAGGGTGGTGGATGCATGGAATGCCCTCTCCGAAAAGGTGGTGAAGATAGGAATGGTAATGGAATTCAAAAGGCATGGGACAAATATAGGATCCCTGCTGGCTAGAGAATAGAAATGGAAAAATGGGGTAACTTTTCTAGCACACTTGGTTTACATTTCTACTTGGGGGTAGCTAGCTTGGAGCAGCACTTGTCACTACTCTTAACAGAATGCCTAAAATAGGCAGTTGCTACTACCCATAACATAGGCAGTTGCTACTACCCGTAACAGAAGGCTTGGCTGTAGCCACATTCTGGAAGGCTGTCCTTTCACAATTCTGAAAGGGGATTGGCCCTTTCACTGACATGTGACAGTAGAGGGAACAACCGGCTGCTAGTAAGAACAGCCCTGCTAGGAGGAGGTGTGGTCATTTTCAGCTGGGATTCATAAGCAGTGGGGATTTGGAGGGGTGGGAGTTCTCATGGGCACAGAGTTGGGTTTTTTTGTTTGTTTGTTTTTTTTTCAAAGGTGAAAGGGAGTGGGGCAGGGAGGGGAAGGGGGACCTACCGGACTGGACGTGACCAGACCTTGCTCCAACTGCTTTTTCAAGGTGAGATAGTTGGATATGCTTGGGAAGGAAGAATTGCTGGGCTAGCCCATTCTGCTCAGCCCAATCCAACCAATTCAACCCTGCCCAGCCACAATGAGGCACAGAAAGACCAAGTGATTTATCCAAAGCCAAACAGTCTTCTGCAAAGGGAAAATTCAAACTTGTACAGTAGGAATTCTCTTTCAGTGCTGGCCTGCCCTCTCACCTGGGACTAGGCAACTGTAGTCTAAGACCTTATTTACTTATTTGTGCTGTTCTGAAAACCAGACCGGACTCTAGTTTTTGAGGACCAGAGTTGCCTACCTTTGCTCTAACCACAACAACATCTCCCTGATGTTTCAGTTTAGATGTTCTCTAACTGCTTCCTTTACATGAGTGCCACAAAATGCACAAAGCAAGCACTGTCCATGGGCAAAACACAATAGCCCTGCTCATCTGATGCACTATAGACTTTTATATGTCATTGCAACTTTATTCCACTCCCAAATTTGTCTAAGCAGCAAAAGGCCACCTACATTTAGCTAGTGCCATTTTCAGAGTTATTTCCCTTTCACAAAATGCCCTTTGTTCACAAGAAATTCAGGAGTGGGAAAGTAACATCAATAAGCATTTCATCTACCATTCAGAGACGAAGCCTCCTACTTGCATAGCACATGCGGCAGAAGAGAGGAAGATTGTCTTGGAGCATTTGGTGGGCTAGAGTGAATGGTGGAGCTCCATACCACGGGCACCTACGAGCACTGGGGAAAAATACAAGAACTGCCCTGTGAATGGAGACAACGAAGGACATTCACAAAGATTTTGGAGGCAACTGCAGAATATGTGTTCTCTCATCGTACATAAGAAAGGCAGCCTTCTTGGAAAAAGTGGGTAATTATTATGTTTTTTTTAATATTTGGTATTCTGTTTTTCCAAAATAACCACAAAGCAGATAACAAGGGATTAGAATCAACAATCCCTCAGGTCAGCTTTATTTCATATGTATTTGGCTTCCAAATGTCCTGTAAATTTCATAAAAGATGATGTGGGTGGAAGCACAATGTTACTAAGAACTGCCATTTTCTTATAAACCGTGTGTGGCTTTTGCTTGGTCACTAGAATGTGCTTGAGTGCATGTGTCTTATTATTGAGTCTTTTCCAGCAGTGGAGGGCTCAGTAAGAGTTCAGAAGGTGGATGTATTTAGGTGTGCAAGGAGTGTATAATGTACTGGAATGACAGGATGGTCTTTCCCTCATTGGGGATGGACAAATAAAGGGAGCATAAAACAAGCCTCCCACAAGGCTGGCTGAGGGTTCCTAGGAGTGTTAGGGAGTTTCTAAAGTGGAAAGTCCTGTATAGTGTGATAAAGAGTTAGAAGCTGTTGAAGAGAAAAGAACTGGAAGGCACAAGGAGAATTTGGCCTAGCACGACTTAGCCAGTTCTAGGATCGCCTCTTGAAGGAAGAGCACCCTTCTCTCAGCAGTCCAGAATTTGAACCTGAGATGCATGACCACTGGGAGAAAATGGGATTTATTTTCTTGGGTCATCTGTGAGTGTGAACACTGTGAACAAGAACTAGAGAGAGACACTAACGTTTTTTGGGAGAACAGCAGAAGACCTAGTAAAGAGAAGGAGAAGGCTAAACCTGTGTAATATCTGATCCTGGAAGGTGATTGTTGAGGAGTCTTGAACTGTTGCATTCTGGATTTCTACTATGGATTTTGTTTTATACCTGCTGAAACGTGGTTATTTTTCTAATTAAACTTTCTTCTTTTTGGAGCACCAGCCTCTATGTGTTTTATTTTTTTTTTTAAGGTAACTTCTGCCTACTTTGGCCTTGCAGGTGGTTTCTGTTCCCATTCCACAGGACTCTGAGAACTTTTCCCCCGCCCTGGTTGAATGAACTCAGTACTCGCCAGGGCAGGGAAGATGATCTTCGGCTGAGGTGGGGTTACACTTAATATTCTCTTACCTACACATTTAAATTAGAATATTTTGAAGTTTGGATACATTTTTTTTTTTACTTTTCCAATATAAAAAATATATAATGACAGCAAGGGTAAGTTCAAATATTTTGCCTGATGGTGCTCAGAAGGGCGATTAATTTAAAGGGAATGGTGAAAACATTCACCTGAGTCTTGGTTGGTAAAGACTGGTGGAACAGTAGGGCTCACTAATTACTGGCAGGGATCGGGGGCAGGAGAGAGAGAAGTCTAGCAGACACACCGTGGCCGTGCCCTGTGTCTTGTAACCGCCAACAATCCTGTACAGCCTCTTCCTCTGGAATGGTTACGACTCTGGATTTGCAAGTCATCGGATTTTTCGACCTTTATGCCAGGCTGTGGACGAATCATTCCATGGACGGGGAGGCTACTAAAGTGTAATCCAAAGCTTACTCAGTACAGTGGAAAAGAAGCGGAGGCTCCTGAGCAGCCGTTAATGCCTCAAACAAAGATCCATTTTGCTGCTCCACCCTGTCATTATACAATTTCTATCATCTGACTTGTATAAAATCCAATTTCACTGTGGAATCTCTCCCAGTAAAAGGTGAAGAGGTGCCTCTGGGCAGACAGCAGCCTTGTTCACAGAACTCTGCAAAGCATCATAAAAGTAGCAGGACTGCTGACACAGTGATTCCCAGATCACCCCGGCTCATTTGGCCATACAAATGCAAATACATCTCCTGCATATACATTGTGGGCTATCTCAATAATCAGACGAGCCAGTCTGGAAATCACTGGGCAATGAAGTTTTTGGGCTAGATTCGTCCAAATTCAGGACTTAGAAATATTTAGCTAAAACGTTTGTCACAGAGCTTAGCATATAAATATGATTTGTTGCTTGTGCATCTCGGAAAGCTCAAATGAAAACCCTACATTCAAGGTTTTAGACTGGCTCCTGCTTCGAATGGCTTAATATGTTACCCATCATGAGATATAGGGGGATAGCTCTCCAGATTACCTCAACTGAAACTGGATACTCTGAGCAGGCTCTGTCTGTGATATCAGCTAAAGAGAAATAAACTAAAAAAACACTTCAGTCACCAGCCTGTCTCATTGAAATACACTCTAAAACTACAAGCAGTACAACTTCATATGATAGAATGAATAATGGGAACCCCCGTTCCCACATCATTTATTAATGGTGGAAAAAAGCACTGCCCTAAATCAGCAAAAAAAATTTACACAATGCTACACATAGGTGTAGGGGCTGGGCGGGGAAATCTCAAATCCTTTTGCACACTTGTTTTGCCCTCACTCTCTTAACAGCAGCATGACCAACTGAGGCTCATTCCCTTCACAAACACCTCTCTGCATTCTACAACCTATGAAGCGGATTTCCTCACTAAATCCATCCTAGGGTAGTAAGCACTGATAACCCCAAACAGCGCAATAAGGAGCAATATAGGGCAGGCAGAGAATAGGGTCCTCTAGGACTACACAGGTGTTTTTGAACATTTTAATCATGCTCAAGGTAGTTGGTTAGGAAGAACATATCACCAACTGCTTGTCTTATACTGACAGACCTTTCCTTCAAATCAGTTGTCTGCTATGGTGTGCATTTTGCATGGCTCTGATCACAAACTCATTTCCTCCACCCTCATAAAAGTGCTATGCTGAAAGAACATAGGGCTACATTTTGAAAGAGACAACAAGCACTCCTTCGGCTGCCTAAATTTAGATATTTTCTGATGATCTTAGGTGCGTAATTTTTCAGCTTGCATTTTTTTTCTAAATTTAGTCCTGCTATGGCAATCCCTAGGTTTAGGCACCTAATTAGGTGACTAGTGCTGAAAATCAGCACCGAGGGCCTGATTTTCAAAAGCATTTACATGCTTAAAACTGGGTTTTACATGTGTAAGTACACTTTACCCGAGTAAATGGCTTTTGAAAATTGCTACGATGTTATATTAGACGCGTAACTCCTTTCAAAATTCACCTGTTTGTGGGTTTACCTCGCCCTGGCCCCACCTACTTTTTGATGCCTATATTTAGGTGCTCAGTCCAGTTCCATTTTCAAAGGGGCTGTTATAGCCATCTAATTCCCAAAATTAGGCAGCTAAACCCTTTGAAAATTAACCTCATATTCAGCAAGTGGTTTTCCCTCTAGCCTGACCAACCATCATGGAGGCTACTGTACAGATGAAAAATGAAAGCATTAGAAAGAGATATGGAAATGCTAAAGCAGAGGACACAAAAATCGCACACACATGTTTTTCACATAAAAACATCTGTTTCTCTTCACTTACTAGCAAGGATCTGGAAAATGCCAGTTAAGTAGAATCGTCCACCCTTGGTGAGGGTAAACAGCTGGCAGAAGAACAGGAAGAGAGAGAGGACACTGAAGATGATGGAGAGAATCATCATAGCCTGGACCGACTGCAGCCATTCTGTAAATGAAAGAGAAAAAAATAAATAAAAACGTTACTGACTGGGGAGACGATGCATTTCAATTTGTGTCAAGGGCTGAGCTTCTTCTGTGCTTGGCATTCATCACCTGGAGAACCTGATATCAGGGCAGGAATACGATATGGTTGACGCCAGTAGCCTGGCAGAAATCCAGAAGGCCTAGGCCAGCGTTAAACCAAACAAACCCAACCGGGTTGCTACCAAGCTTTGGAAGCATTTGTCATCTTTTCAGCAGCCAACTTCCAATTTATATGCCAAAGTTTAAGCAACCATTAATTTCCATCACTAGTTAGCAATGTGGCCACCACATTTTTTAATCCTGTTTCAGTGGCCTTGGATGTTGTTGCAAATATCCCCATAAATATCTGCACTGCTCACAGGTATTTTTCTCAGAGTGGTCATGTTCTCACATCTTTACTATATTTATCGTCTGGTGCACAAGGCTCTAGGCAATTTACAAAAATAGCAGACATAATAAAATACTTAAAAATAAAATTACGGAGTTGAATCGTACAAAGCCAGAATAAAGGTACACGGAGACACAAGGAGAATGAGAGTGGATGTGTGTGTAGTAGGAGCAGAGGTTAGGAGAATGAATATGGGGCGGGACGTGTGGATGTATGTGGTGGGGTCAGTACCAAACTGAGTTTACTTTGAGTGGCAAAAACGCCCATGCTGTATCTGATCACACTACTTTTTTCCCCCAAAGAACATTTCACTTTGGCAAAATCTTGCACATCACATAACCCCAGGACTTCAATTTCTAATGCTCTTCCAGCCCGAATTTAGGCATATGCAATTGCCTCTGGTGCCAGATTTTAATGGGTGCCGGAGCACCCCTGCATTCAGAGTGTGCCTCTGCTGTCCTCTTCTGTGGAGCCGGCAGCTGCAAGAGCAGTAACAATGAGAACAAAACTCAGCATGAGGCCTGTAAAGCCATTGTGTATCACGGGCCCTGAGGAGGCCCTGCCCCTTCTTGCACAGGTTTTCATGGTAACAGAAAACCAGTGCAGAGGAGGCAGTGTTTCTGCGGGACCTGTGACGCACGCCAGCTCAAAGGCCCCATATTGAGTTTTGTTCGTGTTAGTGCCGCTGCCGGCACCACAGAAGACAGCAGCGGTGACTATATGCAGAGGTCAGGAGGGGCGCAGCAACACAGAAAGGGGAGGAGATCTGGACAAGGGCAATGCTTTTTAGAGCAGGGAGGAAGCATCATCCCCCCCCCCTCACACACACAGATACCCTAATCATTTCTGAGGGACTCGTTCCTCCCTCTCACCAGTGTCTGCATTTAAAATAATCCAGTCCTGTGCCCTTCATGATAGGACATGTTGCTGAACTTCATGTAATTTGCTCTCCTTTGCCAGCAAGGCTTTAGTGTTCGTTAGTAACAATGCAGCAAAGTCTTTCTACAAAATGAACAGGTGTGATTTTTTTTTTTTTTTTTGTGCAGACGTGCACCTCCAGAGGACAGGGCTAGACATCCCCGGAGCTGGCCCTGAATTTCTCATTTGTAGCATCAAAATAAAATGATGTGGGCTGAATCGCCAGGAGCGACAGCTCATGAGAAGGAATCTAATTGATTTAGCTGACCAAATAAAATAAATACATATAGAATGAGGTCACTTGCCCTCTTATGAGCCCAAATAAAATCAAAGCAGTTATTAAAAGAATGCAAATGAATCTCAACTAGACTAGTAGTCCTCATGAATCACAGCCAGCCATAGGCCTGCATAGAATCAGACGCATACATATAGCCAGAGAAACCTGTTAATGTGCTGGCATGGCCACTCTAGGTCGTTGGCTCTTTCTAAGTCTTGATTTTTTTTGGCTTGTGGTGTTTCTACTAAGACTAGGATATCCTTGTGCTGAGCATCTAATGTCTGTTCTCACTAACTGTATGTGAAGATAAAATATTGAGACTTATTCAATTCAGCTTTAGCAAACAGAGCTGAAGAACAGAGGAATCTGACCCAACCAGTTCATGCATGAGTCACTGCTAGTGTGACTGTTACTATGCATCATTAATACATTTAGCAAATTGCAAATACTACTGTTCACCATGGATGTATCCTGGGTTTTTTGCCAAACTGTGCTTACAATGGCATTATTATTCTATTTGTAACCCCCATCTTGGGGCACATAAAATAGAAGAGGTCTGATGCTCAGTTTTTCCTGATCCTGGCACCAGCTCTCTGGCTTCAAAAAAACACACTTGGCAGGTGAATGTTGGATTGGACCTAGCTCAAAGATATAGGGGCAATATTTTCTACTGCTGGACAGGGAATTTACCAAGCTCAACCTTGTCACATCTGTGACCATCAGACTAGACCACATGAAGAAAGTCTCAATCTCTTCTTTTATTATTCATTAGCAACCCAAGATCTTGAACCCACAATCCTGGGATTTCTTAGCATGACCTACAAGGTCTTGTAGTTTAAAGTTATCAAAAACATTTATTCTTTTAGGATACCAGCAATCAATAAAATAAAACCACATAGTATGAAGACACCCTGGACCAGCCTCTAGCACTGGTACCCATTCTTCCATATCCTAATGTAAAACACACACATATTAAATATACTTGGAGGTCAAAGAACACTTATCTATTACAACTTTGTACCCGAGTAGGGATGTGCATTTGTTTTAAATGAATGTGCAAAATGCAAAAAATAAGGGCAATTAGTTTCATTTGGGCTTGAAATAAACTGAGGGCCCTTAATGAAACAAGCCTTATTTGTTGCATTCGTTTAAAAAGAATGCATCGGGCCTAGGCTTAGGCCCGAAGCTGGGGCCTCGCCTAGGGCCTAGGCTGAGGCCCAAAGCAGGAGCAGCAGCCTAGGCCTGAGCGTGACACCGGGATCTCAGCTTAGGCCCGAGCTAATACTGGGGCAAAAGCAAGACCTGAACCCCCACCTTAAAAAATTTCACCTGATCCGTTGGGTATCCGAAGACGCCACCAGGCCAGGTCCCAATGTCGGGGCTTCAATCCAGACCCAGGCCCAATGCTGGGGCCTGGCCCGGACACCAGGTCCCAATGCCTGGGCTCTCATTTTAGGCCAGGGCCAGAGCCCAAGCCCAACGTCACGGCCCAGCCCTCGGCCTAGGGTCACACCCAGGCCTGGAGACTGGGTCCCAATGCCTAGGCCTCAGTTTAGGCCAGGGCCTGGTCCCAGGCCTGATGCCACTGTCCAGCCCTCAGCCTAGAGTCAGGCCCAGATCCCAAGCCTCGGAGCAGTGACGGTGGCGTCTTCTTCTTTCTTCGTAAACTGACTTTGTCCGTGGGGATCACACCAGAGTTAATTAACTCCAGTGGACAACGCCATTTTGATATGGTATTTCCAAATGCCGTATATCAAAATGGCACCATCAGCTGGGATGAATGCGCAGGAGTTAACTCCAATGCGACCCCAGTGGACAAAGTCAGTTTATGACGAAAGAAGAGGATGCCATCATCGCTGCGCCAAGGCCTGGGCTCTGGGCATGAGCCTGACTCTAGGCCAAGGCCCAGGCATTGGCCTTATGTAGGACCCAAAAAACAAAAAGATAGGCAATCTATAAAAGCTGTGAGGATAATCAAAAGGAGACAGATGCCAGTTGACTTTTACAAAAATTTATTGTGGTGGAGACGTGTTAAAAACTGCCCGACTCAGGCCGAGATTCGTTACTCTTAAAGTGGCTGCCTCAGGGGCTCAAACACTCATTTGGACCGATTCCCACTCAAAGAAGGTGAAAGATTTAGTAGTGCACTACTGTTTCAGAGACATTCGCAGCGAAGGTTTAGCTTTGGTTGTGTGTGTTGTATAGCATATTCTCGTTTCTTTGGTATACAAGTGTGTGAACCTCACTCTAGAGATTGCGTCTAATACATGCTCATCGCGACCGGATGTTCAGTCTCCACTCCTTTCAGCCTACGCAAGGCTGAGACTTTGGCCTGGGCCTAGGCTTCACAGCTGGATTTCCACCGGACTGGGTAAGTGGGAGCAGGAGGGATTGTGACCCCAGCATTTTTCTGGGTGGGAGGGATAGGTGGTGGGAACAGGAGACTCTGTTTTCTATTTTTTGGTTCGTTTTGGGGAAGGGGTATTTTTTTGTTTTAATTTGTGCGAAAAAAAATGAATCAATGTATGATATATTCCACGAACTGAAATTCGTGGGGAAAAAACTCCCCAAAAACAAATTTTTTTATCTCTGCACACCCCTATACAAATAACACAGCACAAGCCCACTAGTAATACAATACCTGATCCAAGACCCCAGCACTGATAGCTTAACCACCATGACCTAGCAAGCTAAACTATTCCCAGGTCTCCCGACCTATAAGCCATGGCCTTCAGGCTTTCCCACAGCCAGCAAGGAGCCAACCATTAGAGGGGGCTGAACCCAGACCCTCCCCAGCGCGTCACATCCACCAGCACTCTGCATCCAACTATGTTCACATCTTGTCTCGGGTACCCTGCCCCGCTGCGACATCCATCTGACAAGAATAATTCCATGCACCAAAACAACCACTATAGATAAACAGTAAAGAAACAGTGGGTGGGTGCACAATGACATTCTGAGCCACGAGGACTGCGCAGGGGCCCATTCCTTGATATTTAAACCTAGATCCGGGAGAGGGGGGGAGAGAGATTTTTAAAAACCCACGTGCCTTGGGGGGGAAACCACAGTTTGTTATGAACGGTCACCCCAGCAATGCAGGTGGACAGCCAAAATCACCCAGCCTAAACTGGACCGCTCCTTCTTCATCCTCCCCCTCCTCCTCACCATCCCAGAACCCACCAGCCACTTTAATTAGCCCATGCACACTGATGGGGAGGAGCAAGGAACAGCAGGAAAAAGTGATGCGGAGCTTCGCGTTGACCAGGGGCCCACATTATCTCTGCCATTCCAAAAGGATGAGTTAAAGAATTCCACAGTAGACATAATAGCAGCAACAAAACTAATGCACTCCTTACTCTTCTCCTTCCTTTAGTGTGCATTAATATCCCCATCCTTTCTTCTACCAATGTGCAGTAATCATTTTTCCCAACATAATCTCATCAGTGCTCACACAGAAACACTGAATTCTTCACAGGAGGAAATTTTCAAACGAGGCCACAGGATCTCCCATAATATCTTCAAACTGCCCGCACTGGAAAACAAAGATCATGCCAGCTTTCTACCCTCAAGATTTTGCATCAATATTCAAAGTAAAATTACACGATTCAATTTTGAGAACTGCAACAGGTACAAGTACATATGGTCACTTGCACTGGCTTTTTTTCATGTGTACAATTTTGTTCAAAACAAAAAAAAAGTATGCAAGAAGATTTGAAAATGAAATCTGTGTGTCAGATTTTCAAAGGATTTACGCGCGTAACCGGCCTTATGCGCGCCGGGCCTATTTTAAAAAGGCCCGGCGACGCGCGTAAAGCCCTGGGAAGCATGTAAGCCCCGGGGCCAGAGGCCTCCGACAGAGCGGCCATTGCCGCTGTGTCAGAGGATCGTGTGCCGGCAGGCTGCCGGCGTGCGGAACGTGCGCCTGCCCAGAGGCAGGCGCAAAAGGTAAGACAAGAGTCAGGCGGGGGTAGCAAGGTTAGGTTAGGTTAGGTTAGGGGGAAGGGAAGTTCCCTTCCAGGCTGCTCTGATTTCGGAGCGGCCTGGGAGGGAACGGAGGAAGGCAGTGCGGCTCGGTGCACAATTGTACACCCCCTTGCGAGCGCTGACCTTGGATTTTATAACGTGCGCGCGCATGTTTTAAAATTGCGCGCGCATGTAGGCCGCTCGCGCTTCTTTTAAAATCTACCCCTATATGGCTACACTTCCTTCCCTGTTCTAAACATGCCCCAGAAATGCTCTCTTTCCCTCTTAATGTGGCTAAAAGATTTCCCCATCTCAAAAAAGATAATCTATCTTATAAATGGGCCATGACCGACGGCCCGCAAATGCGCAGTAGAGCACAGCTCTACTGCGCATGTGCGGGCAAGGACGTCGGTCTCAGCCAGCGTCAGAAAAAAAAAACATGGCGGCGTCGAGCGGTGGCGTCGGGTGGCAGCGGCAGCGTCGAGTGGTGGCGGCGGCAGCGGTGGCCAGTAGCGAGGGGAGGGAGGAGAGAGAGAGAGGGAGGGAGGAGAGAGAGAGAGGGAGGGAGGGACTGAGTGAGAGTGAGGGAGGGGGAGGGACTGAGAGGGAGGGAGGTAGGGGGTGGGGAAGAGTGAGGGGAGAGGGAGAATGAGGGAGAGGTGAGAGACAGGGATGTGAGTAAGTGGAAGGGTAAGAAGTTGTGGAGCAGAGAAAAAGGGAGTGGAGGAGGGCTGAGGGAGAGGGGATGGGATTGAGAGAGGGTGGGGAGTGACTGAGGGAAGGGGAGAGAGGTGGGAGTGACTGAGGGAAGGGGAGGGAGGTGAGAGTGAGGGGAAGGAGGCAGTGGGAGACAGAGGGTGAGTAAGACTGAGGGGTGGGAAGGGGGTGAGTGACTGAGGGGAAGGGGGAATGAGGGAGAAAAAGTGTAGGAGGGTGCTGTGTTCGAAAATGGACCGAAAACAAAAATGTAATGTAGCCCGTTGTGACGGGCTTAACGGCTTGTGAAACTAGAAAAGGTTCAGTGGAGTCAACAAAAACGATAAATGGGATGGAACGGCTCTCCTATGATGACAGGCTACTCAGGCTCTTCAGCTTGGACGGCTGAGAGGGACATGATAGGTTATAAAATCATGAATGGGGCGGAACAGGTAAATAAAGGATGGTTATTTACCATTTTAAATAATACTAGAGCAAGGGGGCACTCCATGAAACTAACCAAAACAAATCATAGAAAGTACTTTTTCACTCAGAGCACTGTCAAGCTGTAGAATCTGTTGCCAGAGGAATGGGATCAAGGCGACCAGCACAGAAGGGTTTAAAAGAGGTTTGGACACGTTCCTGAAGGAAAAGTCCATAACATATTACTAGCCAGGTAGAATAAAGAAAGCTATTGCTATCCCTGGGAGTGAGTAACAGGAATTAGATCTATTTTATAGGATCTGTCTTATACTTGTGACCCAGACTGGCCACTGTCAGAGACAGGATGCTGGGCTCGATGCACCTTGGTCTGACCCAGCATGGCATATTCTTATGTTGAGGAACAACATGCACACTTTTAGCTGTAGTGAAAATGGGCAGTTTTCTGACAGCCGATTAATGCAGGTAAAATGCCTTTTACCCTATAAATCAGTTTGAAAATTGGACTTTAAATCATTAGACAGGCATATTATGTTTAAAAAGATATTCATTTTATAGTTTTTTCTTTAGCAGAAGATTGTTTTGTCAGATTGAAATATGGGGGGTTACAAATATTTGAAAATAGCAATATGCACCTTATTTTTGTACAATTACAGATCATTCAATAAAACGGAAAAATAAATTCTAACTGGGGTTATCATTGGCTCAACTCTTAAAACACAGTGTTAGGCCTTTAGCAATATCGCTGTTATCTCCAGTGCCTCTTATGTCAGGTGGATTTGATGCCAAAATCCAATATAATATGATAGCAATGGTAAATTATTTGCACATTTATTTTTCTGCTTTTTAAACAATATGCATGTTAAGGCAGAATTTTTTATTTTATGTCAATATTTATACAGTGCACTAAGAAAGGAATTTGTTCCCAAATCAATGTGCATCGTGATTTGACACAATAAGGTGAATTTTAAAATCCCAGTGTGCACCAAAACCGGGAGATCTGCGTACAGGTTGGGCCGGCGCGCTCCAAGTAGATTTTAAAAGCCGCCTGGATACGCGCATAGGGGGAGATTTACAAAAAATGCGTGTTCGCGTACTTTTGTTGGCGCACCAGTCGCAAACAAAAGTACGCGGGATTTTAGTAGATACACGCATAGCTGCGCGTATCTGCTAAAATCCAGGATCGGCGCGCGCAAGGCTGCCGATTTTGTGCAGCCGGCGCGCACCGAGCCGCGCAGCCTGCCTCCATTCCCTCCAAGGCCGCTCCGAAATCGGAGCGGCCTCGGAGGGAACTCGCTTTCGCCCTCCCCTCACCTTCCCCTCCCTTCCTCTATCTAACCCACCCCCCCGGCCCTATCTAAACCCCCCCCCAACTTTGTCCGGGGATTTACGCCTCCCGGAGGGGAGAAGTAAATCCCCACGCGCCAGCGGGCCGCTAGCGCGCCGAGACGCGACCCGGGGGCGGTTCCGGAGGGCGCGGCCACGCCCCCGGACCGCCCCGGGCCGAAACCACGCCCCAGGCCCACCCCCAAAACGCCGCGTCCCGCCCCCAAAACGTCACGTCGATCGGCCCCCGCCCCTGACACGCCCCCGACACTCCCCCGTCAAAAAACCCCGGGACTTACGCGAGTCCCGGGGCTCTGCGTGCGCCGGCAGGCCTATGGAAAATAGGCGCGCCGGCGCACAAGGCCCTGCTCGCATAAATCCGGGCGGATTTACGCGAGCAGGGCTTTTAAAATCTGCCCCATAATTGCCACTACATGCAAAAATAAAAAGTTCAAAAAAGGGGTGGAGGCATGGGAGTGGTCTGGGGGGGGGGGGGACTTGAAATTAACACATAAATACTTAAACGCACAGGCACAAATTGGGGCGCCCCCCCGTGTAACTTTATTTCTGCTATGGATGACGTACAAGATATAAAACAAAGATAAACAGATTGGCGGGGTTTTAAGTCAGGACTAGCAAGGGAGAAGGGAGGCTGTTAAACTAGAGGGGTTTGGAAGTCCTATCCCTTACCTGGGCGAACTGGGAAAACCGGTATTGGCGTCGGCGAGCGTGTCTTTTAAAACCCCCCCCCCCCCCCAATTACGCGGTAGAAGCGGCATTTGTGCGCATAGGCACGCATCTACCTAAAACTGCGTGCACAGGCTACTTTAATGGTTGCATCCCTGGGTGCGGGCCGGCGAATGCGTGCCCATGGGCATGCCTGTTTAAAAGTTACCGCCGTCTGTATCTCTTCTAGCACCCAATATATACACAGTCTAACATGCTTCAAATTACTTTCGGTTATGATCTAATAACTGATTAAACAGGCCCCGATAGGCTCCCCGCAGAAAGCTTTTTTAAAGAGGCACGTATTTAATCCTTTCCTGAAATCCAGAACATTGGGACAACACCAAATCTCCTCTGGTAACGAGTTTCACCAACAGGCAGCAATTATATAGAAAGCTCGTTCCTTAGTTCCCATTAATTTAGCATCTGATAAAGAAGACAGAATACATAGATTTTAAAAGCCCTGCGCAAAGCCCCGGGACGCACGTAAGTCCTGGGGCTTTGTAAAAGGGGCGGGAGGGGGCGTGTCCGGGGGGGCGTGTCCCGAGTCCCCCGGCACTGCATCCTGTGCCGGGGGATGCGAGGCGGCGCACGCAAGTTACGCCTGCTTCAAGCAGGCGTAACTTGACCAACAAAGGTAGGGGGAGGATTTAGGTAGGGCCTGGGGGCCTCGGAGGGAACAGAGGCAGGCTGCGCGGCTCGGCGCGCGCAGGCTGCCGATTTTGCGCAGCCTTGCGCGCGCCGACCCCGGATTTTATAAGATACGCGTGGCTACGCGCGTATCTTATAAAATCCGGCGTACTTTTTAAAGATCTACCTCATTGAGTACATTTTGTAAAACAGGAGAAATATGGACTGAAGACCTAGACCCTTACGGCTTTATTCTGCACAGGCTACCGTGTCTGCAGAGTTTTCTGTGGTGGAAGCCTACATAAATGGCCCTGCAATAATCAGTGCCTGCATCACTGCTGCTAAGTCAGGAACAGCTGGAAAAGGTTACAGCTGCGCTAAGACGTGCAGCGTTCCATAGGCAGCCTGACGAACCAATTTAACTTTGGAGAGATCAAGGATAAAGTGGGCTCACACTTGACCCCCAGATTTCAAATTTCAGAACTGAAAGATAGTACCACCCCTTTCTAGCAGAAGGGGGGAGAGGGGAGGATTAGAGCAGAAACATCATTTCTGGATGCCAGGAAGAGCTCAGATTTCTCACAAATCAATTTAAGCTCCTTGGCTTCCAACCAGCGGCTGGCTGTAGCTAAGCACTGATTAACCACTTCCAAATCTTTTGGTACATTATTTTTTTTGTTTAAAAGGAAAATACAGCTGGATATCATCAGCGTAAATTAAATAACGCAGCCCAAAACTCTGAATGATCTCAGACTGGTTTCAGGTGGATATTAAAAAGAACAGGGGCACATCACAGATCAACAAATATGGGTCCAAATGAAATTCCCCCACCTATACACACTGCTTTCTCCCACATAAAAAAAAGAAGATGAAAACCGTGCCACAAATCCCCGTATATTTTATTCACAATAATAAAATATCAGGGTTACAGTGTCAAAAGCAGCAGACAAATCTGAAAGAACCAACCTATTACAGACCTTTATCAAACCAATATTTCAAATCATCAACAGAACTGTCTCAGACTAGCATCCATCTAAAACCCCCAGCTCATCTAGGAAATCTTGGGGTTGAAGAAAAACCTGTTGCCCCTATTAATTCTCTTTAATATGACAAAATGCTAGACAGGCCAGTAATATTGCAACCTCCAAGGTCGCTAAAGAGGGTTGTTTTTTTTCTCCGGCAGTGGTTTAACCATTACCATTTTCACTACATCGGGGAACGGACCATCCTGCAAGGATGAACTGATCACCTGGCCAGCCCTCTGTCCAAAACCCTCCTCAGTGACCTCACAACCCAAGATGGGCATGGGTCAGAAGCACATAAGAACTGTAAATCTACCTGGTCAAAGGAAGCCCATTCCAATAAATTAAATTGAGGGTGGGAGCTCTCAAGTACCTTTAACAATGTAATAATGTACAATCCTTAGTTTCCATGTGAGAGGCAGCACCAGGACTAATATTGCCTGTGACACTGGGATTTACTGAGTAGACATTTCCCCAGACTGAACGTGTCCTGAGAAACGGCCTTTTACATTTGTAAAACCTGCGTGAGACTCTTGACAGGTCTGCCAGGTCCTGCATGATAGGCACAGAGGTTACACTTCTATTTCAAGCCATTCTCTACTTTTGTTTAAGGACGCCTTCAATACACCTGTATAAGACAGGGTTGGCCATCATTAGAGCTGCCGTATATTTTCATCTCTGAATTCTACAGGCCACCCTATCTAAAACAATCAAAAGATGGCCTCCATTTTCTCTCCACAGGTCTATATTCCTGTCTCATTACCCTTAACTCATTAGTATACCAGGGACAGGGGTATCTTTTTTCTTAAAAGGGCAAATTTTGCTTGACCACTTAAGAATGGCATCTACTACTTTACTTAACTCATCACTCCAGGAAACTGCTAAATCCTCTATGTGAATACCCAGCAGCCCTCAGAGGTACATTCCTAAATGATCAACCACTGTAGACGGGGTAAAGTATTTTGGGTTTTTTTTTTTTTTTATTTTAAAGGGTTTGGCAGTGACCACATTTGGGTTCTGCCCTGAATCCTTAGATAGCAGAGACATTTATTTTCTGAATTTGTGATGAAATAGCTCTCTCTTATTCCCTACCCACCAGGCTTAAGTAAATTCAGAGTATTCAAACATTTGAGCCAATATGTGGCTTGCTGAAGGAGTCGACTGAGAAACCAGTTTAAAACCCACCATGCTTTCAGAATCAAGAAAGTCCACCTCCCTTCCCCCCATACCAGGGTCTGCCCAAACATTAAACTACCCTGACACAATCAAGTTCTTAGCAAATACGGCAGTGTCTGAGAATAAGTCTAACAGTACTAAAAATCTACCACCAAAAGTTCTGACGTGAGGCATCTTTTAAGAGGAAATCAATGGAGAACAAACTGGGTCAGCAGACTAGTGGGACAAGAGGAAGGAAGCCTCTAAGAGTGAAAGCATGGCCACTTATGTCGCTCCCCTGCAGATTCTTATCGCTATATGATTTTGTCTCTTCCTCTTCTGTGGTGCCCCAGTGTTACTGACTACAGCATGCAAAAGTATGATCGGTCGAAAATGCTGAGCTTCAGCAAACAGATGTTTTTACCTCCATATAAACTGCTGACAATTCTATCCAGTGTTGCAGAACAGTCACCTCTCCTCTTGGTGTATATACTCAGAAAGAGCAAGGCAACTAGCAGGCGATACCCTGTTGATTTTGTGCCGTGAATCCCCCCCCCCCCCCCAGTTCCTCCTGCTCCTTTGGGCTTCCAACTCAATCGGAACCAAATCTTTATTAGGCTAAGGTACCATGAACTTTCCTTTGCAAGTATCTATTTTTGTCCTCTTCCAACTTAGCCCAGCCACTGCAATGACGGTCCTTGGACAGAGGGCACAGAACCCACCAGAATCCTGTCTGCTGCTCTCCCCCCCCCCCCCCCCCCCCCAAAGTCTAACCACTAGATGTGATG